>NW_017728916.1:9097693-9138688 GCF_001723895.1 Crocodylus porosus
AGGTCCCTTCCAGCCCTGATGTCTATGAAATCTATGAAATAGTGGCTGTCCCCATTCCTGCTGTGACGCACAGGACACTGAACCTTACTAGGCGGTGGGAATTACGGGCACAGGTAAGGAGGGACCTATTAATTTGCCCTTTCACAGAAACTGCAGAATCCAGGATTGTCCACAAAATCAACAACAAAATAAAAATAAAAATAAAGTGCTAGCTCCCGGTGGGTCTCGCTGGCTGGCAGGGCAGCATGAAGGGCAACAGACAAGATGGTGGGTGCCCCCGCCCCCTGCTCGGACCTCTCCACCAATCGGCACCAAGGGGCAGGGTCTCTCCACCAATCAGCACCAAAGGGCAGCACCACCATGATATGACTGTAGAATTAGGACTTTCCATTATGATCAACCTGCAAAAACTGGTAAAATCCCACCCCATTTAGGAAGACCCCTATGAATAAGTGAGGAAGGGACTATAAAATACATCATCCATAGGACAAAGGGCTGTTTTCCCACCTGGCTAACTTGCTTTTCCCCTGTTGGGAACAAATGCCTTTAAAAAAAAAAAAAGTTATTAACCCTTATTTGGGCCCTTTTTTTTTTTTAAACTCACCCCGTAAGACTCAATCCTATGAACATGCTTTTGCACAAAAAAGGATCCTATATGAGCAATTTCCAGTTATGCCTGGAAAGATTACAACAGATTTTTCCTTCTTTACAAGTGCAGATACACAGGTGTTTTCCTTGATCAACACATTTATTTTCCGAGGTCAGATGCATAAAATATAATTCAATGCCCAAAAAAGACTGAATACTGAAAAGTCTGCAGGACAAGATCACCTGATATGCCCCTACCTAGCAACAGGCCATAAACAAACATCACATTCCTACGTAAAATATTTACTATTGTTCTATGAAAAATCCATTCGCCCTTTGCTATAATGTACATTTTGCCTTCAAAGTAATTATCTTTGTTCCACATCCAATCGTCTCACCTCTGGATTTTTGCCCTCTCTTCCTCAATGTTAAAAGAAGGCAGGTCAAAGGCTGGCTGATACGTGCCCCTTGACTCAAGGATGTCTAGCAGCCTCGTTAGAGTGGGAAGTTGCTTGGCACCTTTCCCCACAGGAGGCCTCTCACCTGTTTCCAGCTTGGTGGGAGTTCAGCACCCATCTCTCTCAGGCCCTTTTGAACATCTAGGCCCCAACACATGAGCTGTAAAGCCCAGAGACAAGGTTTGGCATTGTTAGGCACTTCCTTGCTTTATCCACCAAGTTGCTATTTCGGCTGATCCCTGCTTTATCACCTCAACTTACACAACTGCATTCCCATTGATCCCCCACCAAATCGATGCACATTTCTCTCCCTTAGGCTAGGGACAGAAGTTGCACATACCAGTTTAAGTAATCAGAAACTGATTTAAACCTGTAACAGAACAAATGTTCAGTGAGCATAAACCAGTTTGAAAATAGCAGAAATTGGTTTAAAATAAACCTGGTTGAAATGTAGTATCAGACTTAACTGATTTGGGTCAAACTGGTTTATGAAACTGCTGTCCCAGACCCCTTCCTGGTTCAGGTTAAATCATAGTCTGCCAAAAACCCGGCATGCTTTGCAGCCCTGGGCTGGGGTTGCAGCAGAGAAGGGTTGGGGAAGAGGGAGGCAAGGACTTCCCCCTCCACCCCCCAGGTAAACCCCAGCCAGGGTCTGGGGCCAGGGAGGGAGGTTAAATCCCCCTTCTCTCAAGTACAGAGCTGCCCTGCTGTGCTAAACTTACTGTTGGCTGCACCTGTGGGACTACAAATCCCAGAGCCACCTGGAAGCAAGAAGTAGTAATGAGCAACCCTACAGAGTCCTGCTATTGTGATTGTGGACTGCGAACCCCAAAGACCTCAGGGGCAGCAGGAAGAGGAAGTGAATGCACAGCCCATGCCAGAGAGCTGTGCTCTAGCGCCCCCCAGCTTCTGGCCTGACCCACTGCAGGCATGTGACTGCATTTCCTGAATCAAAAAGTAAATGCCTGTTCACTTGTTAATCAGCTTAATTTCTGCAGTTCAGACTAACCTGCAAAGACTGAATTGATTCAGCCTCAAGCTTTTTGACTGTCTGTACTTAGCCTTACTGCTTACACCAGTTTCCACCAGCAGAGAAGCAGGCCCTGGGAACTCCTCAAGCCCACAGAGACATTTCCAGTCCTGAGATGAAACCACAGGCTGACATGGAAGCTTAAAGGCAGGTGGGGGGGAAGGGAGTTGCCAGTGACATTAATTTGCTCTTGACAAAGCAGCTCACTTTCCTTCCCACCCCTCCACCCCCTTCTTTGAGGTTCAGGTTTCTGAAACCTTTCAAGGTCATGTATACTTTCCGAGCAAATACTCAGCTGACCAGTCGAAACTTGGACCATTCATCATGGAAACGTCAAAAAGTTTTGCTTCTTGCCGGCTTACCAAAAATTATATCTTCTGGGGTGGAAATATTTCTGGTGTTGCTTTAGGGTGGAGGAGGGAACCATAACAAGCCTCTCATAGGAAGACAGACTTAGATCAGGAAATACTTCTTCAAAAATCACTGATGAACTCGACAAGTTCAGACTTATTGCTCAGGTTTCTGCTACAGAAGGACACAAGTGCAGCAACTGTTTGCAATAATGACCTGGCTGCTACAGGAACAATCAGGATGATGGAGTGCCAGTCATTTCTCAAGTTTCAGGTAATATTTATTTACAAACTTGGAAAAGGTTTGCAATATACTGAGCAGAAAGAAACAAAACCCAAGAACATTTCCCATGGCAGTAATAAAAAAAACTCCTCAGATTTGTTCTTTTCTGATTTACAGTATATGGCTAGTTTTTAAAAGGACTCTGTCCAGGTAGACTAGGCAGCAATTATGTCTCTTGCATGCAGCATAATTAGATTTACATCAGCTGTAACATTATTAAAACTCACCAGATGGTGCTACAGTTGCAATTGTCTTAGTGGTTTTTTTCCTTTGAATATGCTGGATGTTACATCGTTGGGAAAAAAAATGTTGTGCGTTAGCTCTGGTGCAGTTTGTCTCTTTTTAAAAAAAATTGTCAGCCTAATATTAAAAATTACAAGGTTGCCTTAAAAAAAATAAAGAGAAACTGACAACAACAACTTCTGGGTTGCTTTATTTGCACTTGTGTTTGATCCATTAGTGTTCATATTTTCCAGTTTTTCTTCATTACCAATAAGACTAAAAATCTTTTTTTTTGACTGAATGCAGCAATTTACACATATTTATATTATCCCAAGAGCTGACTTCACAAGAAATGCCAGACATAGCAAGATTCACAATGAAATCCTAACAGCTATCAACAGTGGCTTTTTCCCCTCTTTCTTTTCAGTACTGAAGTTTGCTCCACTTAAATCTGTCAGACTTGCTCATTACTAGCTCTGGCTGTGATCATGTCCAAGTGTACTGAACAATTTATGGCCCTAAGCTAGAACATGAATACTCTAAGCTATCACAGGGTATTGCAGGCATACAGTTGTAATGCTTTTCTCTGCTGTTCTCATCAGAATAATTCCAGGGGACAGAGAAGGACTTATCATTACAAGTCAGCCTCTGCCACCCATTTACCCATGACATGATACCACATGCACAGACAGTTCACTCCATCACCATACCGTAACTGCCGGAGAACTCAGCTGTGATGACAATTACAGCTCTTATACTGTGCTTTTCTACGCATCCTTTGACAACATCTGATGAAGGGAGCTTCAGCCCACAAAAGCTTGTGCTGTATGCTGTATCTATTTAAAAGACATAGCTCTATAGATCTATTTGTATATCTATCGAGATAGATAGATAATTTAGGTATATCTATATATATATATATATATATCGAGAAAGAGCGAGAGAGACATAGATATACATATCTAGAGATGGATGGATGGATCAATCAATCTACATACTCATCTCCAGAGAGAGAGATACTTACACATCTGTACATATACATATCTAGAGATGGATAGATATGTATATGGATAGATAGATACACACACACGTCAGCTCCTACGATACGTATGTATGTACATGTGTGCGAGCAACCTAATTTAGTTAGTCTATAAGGATGTGCCATCTATCCTGCCTTCTAAATCACTGTAAATGGCCATGCACAATAATTTTGCCTCTTCCTCTCAAAGTCAAAGTGAACAAAAAACCTCTGTAAGTTTTGACCAGGTCTACACTTGCTAGGAGAGAACAAAGCACTATTTGCCTATAAACAGATGCTCAGGATTAAACCCAAATTCTCTGCTGGCTCATGTGTTACCACCCAGAATGTAGTTCATGGCCCACCATCATTTCAACGCTGTTACCGAATCCCTTTGATCTGATTTCTTTAATCAATGGACACAAGGATAGCTTAGCGAGACAAAATTTTATGCAGCTTTTCTGCTTCCTAATTAACAGACAGTGTCGCAATGAAAAGAAAAATCCTAATTAATTTTTACTGAGCCTTGTACGAGAAAAATCCTCGTCGCAATTTACTACATCTGCACGGAGCAAAACAAATGGAGTCATCTTGCTAGTCGATTTTTTGAGTCCTGGAAAACAAGGTAGCAAAATTGAAAATCTAATCAAAATAGTTAATATTCTCAGATAAAATAAATCAAGCTATTTCCACTACTTTGCTCAGGACAAATGGCTCCAGTTCACCAAATATCAGACAATTTACTTCAGTGGGACTGCATGTATCCTTAGCATTATGCACATGCTCAAGTCCCTTACTGAATTAAAAGCAAATTGAAAGCTGAAGTCATTGATTCCTGTCCCTACACACGGAAAACCTCATAGCTGAAGTCATGGTTTGCCCTTGTTCTTGTGCTGCATACGCATGTAATCCTAAGAAAAACCTAAGCCTAGTGGCCCACTGCTCAAAAACAGCACAAGACAAACTGATGTTCTGAAATTAAGGCAGAAATTTAAAAACAAAAAAACAACTTTTTAAAGCTTTCTTTTAACCCAGTTCCCATTCAAATTAATTGGGACTGGAGGCCTGAATCCCCCAAATGGCTTTGATAAATAACCCCACCCTAAAAATGCAAGAGTTGAAATACTGCATATTAGCCAATGAGGAAATCCATTCGTTACACATGAGTTGCCCGGACTGCAAAGAACAGCTGGTCCAAGAGAAAGACACAATCCCAAAGAAGATTGTTTTGCCTACATTGGATTTGCTACATGCTAAAACTCAGGTCCCCTGATAAACAAGGTGAAAATACATTTTCTGGATGTATTTATCCTAAGAGAATAGTCTCCTGAAATCACCCCTGTGGTACCAGCCAGTGAAATCACCACTGTAGGACATGCTTGTGCAAAGACAGACTGGCAGACGACACTTGCCATCCCTACTGCCCAGCCGTGGGAGAGCTACGTGGAAGAGCAGTCACCCCCACGGGAGCTGGAGCCCAGCAGACGACAGCTGTGCCCGGCCCCTTCAGTACCGTTTTTAAAAAAAACTAAAATCTTCCCAGTTAGAAGTGGCTTCAAACAAGAAGGTAACAGGAATTCACAGAGAGCTGGGGAAGCTATACACCAGGGTGGAGGTTGCATGGGAAAAGACCTACGTAGCCCAAGAAGCACAGAGAAGATGGAGGCCAAAGGATGTTTGAAAGGGCTCTCAGCCTAATGGCTGCAATGCTTGGCTCTCCCACGGCACCAGATCTGCAAACATCTTCATAAGGATGCCGATGCCACTGACCCCACTTTACAGACATGGAAACTGAGGCACAGGGAAGTGGCTCGCCCAAGAGGATGAGACCAAGCACCCAAGTGCAAAATTAACAGGACAGCAGCCCTAGCATGAGTCTGAATTCACTCACCACCCCGTGCAGATGGCCTCTCTGAGCTAACACCCTTGCAGCGAGCTTTGCTCAAGAGCGCTCAGAGGGATGACCTAGCGCTGTCAAGCAAGCCCTGCGAGCTAGAAAATCCTACTTTGCACTGGCTCCCAGGACATCTCTCCTCATCCAACTTGCCATGCCAGCCAAATGACTTCCCAAGAGCCTTCAGCCTAATGTCAGATTGTGCTCTGCACCTATACACAAGGGCTCCTCACAACCCCCCTTCTGAAACCACCCGCGATGTCCACCAACAGCTTGCCAGTAGAAGCTCAGTAAGAAATAAAGTAAGTGCTTTTCTCTTACAACTACAGACAACTTTTGCTCTGCTAATTATTATTCTCTTGTCAAAAACGTTCTTCCCCTAATTATATCTGCCCATCAATATGGCAAGCTCAGAAGCTATTTATTTTTAATTATTCAACTTATCCAGTGCCCCAGCATTTTGAAATGCGCTCCCTGAAATTTCTAATGAAAATACCACATGTTAACATCTCATAATTTCCACTCAAAACACTCATAGAATGTGCTCCTGTTATACTCTGGGTTACTGTCTGACCGTTATGCAATTAGTCACACTGCAGTTCATCCATTTATTATTTATACCCCACATGTACACACACACACACGCACAAATACTTTAAGTTTAAAGTTAAAAGCCTGTTAACACAAGCTGTTCAAGGCCAAGAAAGCAAGCAGGTAGGGCAGCCAGCTTCTCAGGCCTTCCCATCTGACATTCAGCTAGCTCCCTCTCCTTCCTCAATCCACAGCCCATCTCCCAACCCATTTCTTCTACGGTTAACAGGCAGCCTTCAACCCCATGGTGTTTCTGCTTGTGACCAACCCCAGAACTGGTGCAAAAGTCCCCTGGGTGGGATGGAAACGCTATCCTTATTTCACTGGGAGGTAAAAAATGAGGGTATGAAGGGACCTCAGGAGGTCACATCTGGTCCAACCCCCTGCTCCAAGCAGGACCAGCCCCAACTACATCATCCCAGCCATGACTTTGTCGAGCTGGGTCTTCAAATCCTCCAAGGATTGAGACTCCACCACCTCTCTGGGTAACTTGTTCCAGTGTTTTACTGCCCTCCTAGTGAGAATATTTGTCCTAAGAACTAACTTACGCTTGTAAAACGTGCAATGATGTGTAATAAATAATCTAAAGAAATTTTCTCAGGGTCACACAGGGAACGTTGTAGCACTTCCATTGGCCTTCAGAAACCCAGGTTGTTTGCACCTCAAGACTATCCTGCCATCAGAAACCAAGCTCGACTCCCGACACATCATTGTTAATCTGTGGTAGCTCCACAGAAGTCATTCTGGATTTGCCCCAGTCTAGCTGGGAGCAGATTTTGGCCCAATGGAAACATCCCAGCACAGCTTTTGGCCCTTCATTGCTGGTCAGGTAAAATCAGGGTTGGTTCTGACAACCTTTCTGCCCAGATCAGGCAGCAGCCACTTTCCAGCAATGCTTCACAGAGAAGAGGGAGGATATTTTTTCCCCCGTTTTGGAAACACTACTGAAGCTCCAGACTGCAGACACGCCAAATATGCCAGATGCTGGGAAAGTTAACAGCAGCACTCTCCACATCCCATCATATCTCAGTGCAAGGATCTCAGAGACCTTGACAAATATTAATTAGGTCTCGGCATGTCTTTTCTGCTCTTCTCTTGCACTTTGGGATCAAACAACACTTGGTGGGGGGGTTATGGATTTTGGGTTTCATGAATAAATAGCACAAGTCAGGGGAGATAAAGAAGGTGAAGAGGATTTCATGACAGCAACCCCAATGTTATCCCTACAGGTTTTCTTTGATAGGTCACTAAATTGTCTTACTGCCCAGATGGAGAGGGTTTGAAGCAGCTGATGGGATACCAGGCAAAGGCTAAGCAGAAGATCACTGGCGAACATATCATTTGCTTTGGGCTCCTATGATGATCGCCTCAACAAGACTTCATGGCAGCGAGCTTTACAGGTTAACGAACAGGATATTTTCTTTAAAAGCAGGAGGCAGGGCCTTTAGTGCATGTTGAATGTATTGCTTCTTGGATGCTATTCAATGCTTTACTGATGTGTTGTCACAAAAGACACCCAGGAGGTGCCCAGTTAACTACCCTCTTGCCAAGCTGAACTATCCTGGGGTTTTTCCTCCTCCTTGCATGGGAATTTCTCCATGCCCAATCATTTTCACAGGCCACTTTTACATACACTGGTCTTCCTTTTCAAGTGGAAACACCTCCAGGATACCAAGTGAAGGAGCTGCACTGACTGATTTCTTGTTTGGAAGAAGGAACTCCACTGGGTAGACCTTTAATTGTCTAATCTTGAGCAGATGCTCCTGGGTGCAACATTCAGCCCCCCAAAAAACTTACATGGGGAAGTGCTCCATGACAGGAGACTCCCACTCCAGTAAAGACCTATTTTCTGGGATTTTATGGCAGGATTTGGTGGCGTGGGCCCTTACCCCACAATGGTTTGATTTGTTTCCCTGAACATCAAGCAATAGTCTGGTTTTTCCATGACAGATGTGCGAACCCTTAGGAGACTGTTGAAAATTTAATGGAGATGGAGTTAAAAATGCAAACAGTCAATGCTGCAGTAAGTGGAGAAGGAACAGGCGTCTCTTTAAAGTCATCAAGGATGCAAGGAGAGGGCAGAACACAGGAATCACTAATTGTCCTCACCCAACATTAACACTGGAGGCAGAAGAAACCAGGAACTACTGTGCCCTGCGGCTAAGAGGGTTTGATGCAGCTGTTTTGGGGGTTTTCTGGGGCAAGCATTTGTTTGAGGACACAATTTTCCTATTGCGGGCCTCCACTTACAGCTGAGTGACTCAAAAGGGCATCTCCAATAGTCAGGCCATCATGACAAGGACCCACAGGTTCACAAGGAGACTCCACAGGGCAGTCAATGGAGAGCAGTGGTGTGCACGCGCATGCACACACACACAGAAGGAATCAAAACTTGTGGCAGAGGTGGCATCTTTTATTAGACCAACTAGATATTTGCAAAACAAATTCTTTATTTGCAAGCTTTTGGGTACAAGCACCCTTCATCAGGCATTGGAGATTGCAAATACTGTAAAAGTTCTCCTAAGTAGAAATGAAAATTCATATTTCCCACCCGCATGCGCACGCACACACAGAAAATACTGGTTTGTTCTTACCTCTAAGCTCATAATACTACATCTTATTCTGAGATGAATTTGTAGGGAGGGGAAACCTGCAAAGAACGTGTCCTTCCACCCAAGGCTTAGGAGAGAAAGCTGGTTGCCCATCTCATGCCCACAGAGATGGGGGAGACGATATTGGTGCTCTTCTTCCCCTCTGTCTCGAATTCTCAAAGAGGAGACCAGAGGTGCTGAACCCTCAAAGCCAGGCACCGTTTTTACAATACTTAAGAACACTTCACTGATCCTTCTTAGGGATTTTGAATCTTTCTTTTCCTACACTGGGGCAAACCCCATGCCCTTTTTGCTTCTACCAATGCCCAGATTGAGGATTTGAGGGACAGCTTCAATGCCTGCCCGGCTGCAAGAACGGAGACGACATACTGCCCAATTATCCACATTCCTTGGTGTCACTAAATGAGGATCCTGGGAAGCATCAGACAGACAAAGGGTCAAAGAGGCAGCAGGGGCCAGACAGCACCCAAGGGGCAGGAGGAAGCATTTAGAGGTCTGCTTTGCATGACAGTATTGCCCAGCTGGAGACGCAGCCCGGCTCCAGTGAGGGGCTGCCGTCCAAGCCACTCCAACGACTGCAGGGACGACAGTGAAAATAGGGTAAGGACTGCTGACCACCACAGAAACAAGCCCTAGGTTCAAAATGAGCCTGTCTGAAGCCATCCCCCTGGGAGAAAACTGATGTGCAGGAGGCGAGACAAAATGCTGAGCAGGCGATCTCAGATGGACAGACCCCAATCACAAGCCCACCACACGCTCACCCCAGCTCCTATCATCCCTTTTCTCTCTCTGAGAGAAAAAAATTAATTAAGACAACTCAACAGGATAGAAAATAAATCACTGGGAATGGTACCACAGGGCTCCAGTTCTAATTATTTCAACAGCACATTTGGAAGTATCGTCAGATCATCGGGGAAAGTTTTCTCCATTGTTCTTTATCCAAAAATAGTTACCTTCTTCCTTTCAAAACTCTTCCCAATTCAATGGGCAACTATATCCGAGTCCTCACATTCAGGCAGAGGCTTTATTTCTTATGCTGCATACTAGGGGCCTGACCCTCTGCCAGGGCGAGGGATATGGCTGACACTCACTGTGCGACAGGCATCCTTGCATGAAATGTAAGCCGCTGAGTCCCCAAAGGGACCCATCTGGAGCATGGCCTCCAGGGCAAGGCCTCTTAGCACTCTGCATCCGCCACATCTGCATTTTGCAAGAATAACGGTGGGTTTCTAAACTGAGAAGCAGGTGCTCAGTTTATGCACACAAGCCATGGAAACCAGCAACCGAAGCACTCTCACCATGTCAATTAGCTATATCTTTAAGGTCAAATCTGGAGCAATGTCTTAGTAACTGAAGGCTATGATAGCTACAGTCCCCTTACATAACAGAGTTACAAAAATACAATTGAGAAGGATGCCTGTCTCTTAAAAAGACAAATCACAGGCTGCATTTGCTGCTGGAAGCAAGCAACTCCTTCTGCTTGCTTATAAAATTTACATCAAGCCATGTTTCCGAGTTCCAGAATAGCCAAGCATTTCTTTTTTTTCTTTTTTTAAGACAGGGATATCAATTTGCATAGCTCTAATTTATTTTGAGCTAAAATTTATTAGCACTTCCTGAAAAATGCAAGTGTAGCAAATTGCCGTGCTCATCACGATAAATCAAATCACTTAGTCAAACTTTAGGTTATATTCAAATTTTTTTTTGTTCTAAGAAAAACCCCCAGCCTCAATAGCTTAAGAGCCAGCCGCAGATCTCAGACTGGCTTTTCATGGCTCACTTTCACTTGAGCAGTCCTTTATCAAGCTGCTAAGTCTGCAACAATGGAGAGCAGCCTATTTATTTAAGAAGCGGATTCTTTTCTTTCTTAATCTCTCCTGACCAAGTTCTTTTTCAAAGTTTGCTTTTATCAGATGATCGTGAACTGAGCATAGCTACTAAATTCTTGACCCTTGCAGCAATATAAAGGAGACTCTCTTACTTTCGCGACACTTGTTGGCTGGTTTGAAGTCACCTTTAGTCAAGGACCTATAATTTCCTATTTCTGGCTTCTTTCCTTCGTGCGCATCTGAAATGGACGTGCTGCCCTTTGCACAATAGCACGTGGCTCAAAGCAGCTGACGCTAGAGGAACGCTCTTATTTTTAAACCAGAGAGAAGATTTGTTCTGTTTTCTCAATACAAGCCTAGAACACAGAGAGAGTAGTTCTGGACACCCAAGTTTTTCCCAGTTTGAGCACTTAGTACTTTGTAATATATATATCTATATATATATAGAGGGAGGGAGAGAGAGAGAGAGAGAGAGCGAGCGAGTGAGCGCTATGGCCCTTTGACATATACACATACATATTATATAATGTCAAAGGGCCATAGCTGTATCTCTGTATCTTTAGCTCTATATTTATCTATATTAGAAGGTACCAGGTGCCACATTGGGAGAAAGGCCCTTTGGGGGTGCAGTCAAAGGGTCTTGAAAGATATCTATATCCAGATACAACAGATATAGATATCCAGATATCTACATCCCAATCACTGTCAAGTCCCTTTGACTGCATATCAAGCAGAGCACCCAAAACTGGGCACACAAAAGTCACTAGCTTTTTTTTCTTTTTTTTTTAATTTCAATCTAACTAGTAGGAAAAAGGCTCCCCACACAGTGGGGACACGTCTCTGTACCAAATAGTGGACAAGAGCTGAAGGACTACGAAAACATTTTCACAAGCTAAGGCAGCCGAGATGCTCATGCCCTCCCTCTCCTGACCTAGCAGTAGCACAGCCATGGTCATGGGGCACTGGACCCCATGGCTTCCTAACACAGCTCATTGTCTCATCACACTAATTCAGCCAGCCAATTTCTCCACGTGTGCAAAAAGTCTCGGCCTCGCACCACAGCGTCTCTAAGGAACAGGCATACAGTATGTCCTTCACCAAGGCAGCTTGGCCAACTGTGCACTGGCCTCAGCTTGGCCAACTGTGATTAGACTCTGCCATCGCCGAGAGGCCACTTCCCAGCGGGTTGTTAGTTTCTCTTGTCCTGGCTAAATGTCAGAATCATTCTTTTCTGAATCAAAAAGGAAAAAACATTTAACCCTTTCCCCACCCGCTTCCAGCTAAAACAGCTTTTAGAAATGGAGTCCAACAATATGCTTCTCTTCTAAAATGAAAGCCTGTTCAATCACCTGTTTGATCTACTACAGGCACTAGATGGCTAGGTAAAGTTCTCAACAAATTAAAATTCACCTTAACCTTTCTGTGAAGTAAAGCACAGGGTACTGTCAAGTCCATAACTACCAAAATTATATGGCAGCTCGTTTTCCCACTACTACAGCAATTGCACCTCATACACCAGTCGTAGATACAAAACTCCAATCAATACAACTTCTGATTTATAAATAATTACAGTGAAAAGACCAAGGACAAAAAGGAGCAGGAAGAGAATGCATATTTCATGGCATCTGTGTGTGGAAACCAACAAACAATATATTATTGAACAGAGTTAAATATTCATGTCTGTCATTAAGATGTTCAGGGGCACACATTTTGCTGCTACAGATGCAAAATGGTTGACATGCATTGCAACTCCGAGCATGATCTGTATATGGTGAAAGCACGTATGGCAGGAGCGGGCAATTATTTTGGGCAGAGGGCTGCTTACCGAGTTTTGGCAAGCCATCAACGGTTGCATGACAGGCAGCCCGGGGCAGATGAATATTAATTTTCTACATTTTTAGGGGCCCCACGGGCCAGGTAGAATGGCCTGGTAGGCCATGTCTGGCCGTGGGCTGCATTTTGCCCATCCCTGACATACCCAGTTCTTCCCTGCTCAGGTCTGGGTATAAAGGTGGGAGTTATTGGGGGACAGCTTGACTGTAGACAAAGAGGTACATTTTAAAATGGACCACTTGAAACCCCCTTGATTAGACACTACACAGGAATCCAGAAGATGGGAATGGCTGGGAGTGTTTGACATTTGGTTTGGAAATTTGTCTCCGACTGCTCAAATGCTCTGCTAGATCAGAAGCAGAGAGGAAAGCAGTCTTGGTTGTGTTTCTCTCTGCACCTTGTTTTATCCTCTAGTCCTTGCATTCCTCTTTGTCTTATTCCCTTTCCCCCCGCTCAGACTTGGTGACCTAATATTTTCTATCTCCCCACATCTCCTGTGCTACCCCACCTTTGCTCTCAGGTTCTTACAGCAAAGAGACCCTTGCCAGGTGCACAAGTGGGTCTCCCTTATGCCAGAGTATGGCCGGGAACATACAGGTTGAAGAATTACAAGAAGTCAGGGTGCTACATGTGCCTAATTAAGGGTATTGTAAAATATCAGATCTCTTTTCCTGTTAGAGAAGCAGCACTGATGTTAACGAAGACAGCACCGTCACAAACATGTCCAAGGGCAGAATTAAGGTTACAGGCTTAAAATGTCGGCACTTCATGACTTCCAGCAATATCACCATGCAGCAGGACCGCTGTTTGATGGGATATAGTGGTGCTGAGAGTATCCTTCACAACAGCATTGCATGTGCCTCCATACCTCAATGATTTTACTCAGTCATCATCATCCACCTCAAGCTATTTAAATTGGTCTATTTTGCTAAGTATTCATTTTCTGGGACTGCAGCGTCTTTCTTTTCAGAAGGGGAGGGGGCAAAGCTGTGTCTTAGAAGCATCACCAAACACTTATATATTAGGTAGTTCCTTATTCCAAAAATATGCTTATCATCAGATCTTTCCCATGGCTTCGCATGAAAAATACAGGTCAGAGAGAATAATAAATTCCATCACTTGACAATTTTTTCAATTACCAGGCACGTTAAAATGATGCTTCCACAAACAGGTTGCAAGGCACAGGCTGGAAAAAAAACCTATTAATTTACTGTAAATCTATTTAAAGAGGAAATTCACGCTTTGCAGGGTTTAACCATTAGTCCTAGGAGTTATTTTACAGCTGGACTGAGCTAGTGTATGAGCCCCTGAGGGTCATTTCAAAGACACAGCACCACCGCAGCAGGGATGTGGCATGTGCCAGGAGCCCCCAGTTCACGAGCACATTTGGGCATGTATTTAATCCTTAATCACATACTTATCTGGTCATTTCAATGGCTCTTCAGCATGTGCTTTTCTGCATAGAGTTGCTTGAGTGAACTGAGCAACTGACTTATTTTTTATTCCCCTCTCAGTATTTTTTTTTTTTCCGCAAAGGTCTGCCTTCTAAAACTCTTCATTTCTACCAAGTTTGGAGCACTTTTCTGGTACTTGGGCAGGTATAACTCGCAAAATTCATAATACAGCATTTTTACACCCAAAGAGAGAGAAAAAAGCAACGGGGAGAAGGCAAGGGAATCTTCCACATCCTTACTTGGGTACATCGACTCCCAGTCATCAAGACAGGGCAACTTAGTTAGAAGGGCTCAGAAACCATGATGGAAGAGGAGGCAGCAGCTGGACAAAGCAGAGGCAGTTTCCGTGATGGTAAGTGGTTGCAGAGCACACGCAGGGCTTAGCCAGACTTTGCTGCAGGAGGGGACAAGAAACAGGGAGGGCCGAGCTGCCGTGGCACAGACGTGGGAGGAAAGGAGGGTATGGCAGCCTCTGCCTCCTGGTGCAGGTACCCTGAGCAACGACCCCAAATTCGTGCCAGAGCCCAGGTTAGGGTGCTTGTTCCTTCCCCTCTCAGCAATCCAGCCCCCGGGAGCTGCCCCACTGCTGGAAAGCTCCCATTTCTGAGAAACTGCCTTTTGCAAACTCACAGTCAAGAATCTCAAACTTTCATTTTCACAGAGGGCTGAACTTAACGGGCTAGCGCCAGCCAGTCAAAAACAGATTCTCCTTGAGAACGGGGTAAAATGAGGGGGTTTTTTACAGCCTCTGGAGATAAACAGAAGAGCTGGCCCGTTTTGCACCGAGCTGATCATTTGCTGTTTGTCCTCCCGTTGGCAGCTGTCGCATCGGAGGCACTACAAACCTCCCACGCAAATCGTACAGAGAAGGGGATGGTGGCAGGGAAAGGAATGAAACAAGTTGAAAGCTGCAAAGAGCCCCAGGAGAGATCCTTGCCAGGCCTGTGGAAATGTGTACAAGATTTGGTTCGTTGTTTCAGGACATCTGCATTCAGATTCCCCAATGGCCCGAGCTGTAAGAGAGCCAAGAGGTCTGCAGAGCTGGAGAGGGCACTGTGCAGTCAAGGCAAGAAGAGTCCACTTGAAGGGTTTCGGTTTATATTAAGGAAGATGGGACTGTACAGGGGCTACAGGCATCTCTGACCACACTCCTTCCTGCAGCTCCAAGAGCAAACCTCAGACACTCAAGATCATGAGCAGAGCGGACAGACAGACTTCAGAAAGATGAACGCCTGATAGGAACCAAGATCAAGGAGTTGTCTAGGTGAAACCTCCCAGCGTGGCCTCAGCAACGCTACTGCAGGCCATATTCACTGCAAAACACAGCACCGTCCAAACGGGGGGGGGGTGGTGTTTGGAGACACTTATAAGCAAACCATGAAAAGAAACCGAAGCACATGACAAAATCCAATGAAGAACAAAGCTGTGAACCTCACAGTTCGTCACATCATCGACTGCTGGGATTATGCAAGTTCAAGAATAGCCCAAGCACGGTCAGGTCCTTGTTTTAAGAGAGGCTTCACACCCCCTTGATAACAGATTTCACTCAAGAGAGTTTCCAGTCTGGAAAGACCAGGCGGACGTGGTGGAACGAAGGGGCAGGGAGGTGAAGCGCCTGACTGAAAGCAAGACACGGTTCTTAAAATCTGGCATCTTTTATTAGGCCAACTCAAATAGTTGGAAACCTTCTTCTTTGCAAGCTTTTGGGTACAAACACCCTTCGTCAGGCTGAGGCTTTCAAGAATGACATCCTCTCATCAAAAATGCAAATGAGCGTGCACTTGGCTTTTATTATCAGCCTGTTTTTATTTTCAAAGGGAAAATTTTCGTTCACATAAACACATCCTGGCTTTGCTTGAAATGTTTCCATTTTAAAAAGCTGCCGTTTTTTGGATTTTTCTCATAAAACAGGGTCATTTTTTTAAATACGTCATTATGCGCGTTGTGGGGGGAGTGAATTGGATCTGAGGTCATTTTATGTTTCGCTGAGGGTTTGATCCAGCCCCATGAAATGCTTGATGCTGGACAATGTACAACGAGCTCGTTAGCCCCCCACAGGCATCAATCTCACAGGTAAAGCCAGTCATTTATGAAAGCGAGCAAGCAAAGCCAGCAGCCGAACATAAAGGACAGCAGCTGCCGGAAAGGATATTGCAATGGACCCGAGAAGGGAAGCGGGACATGCCATTTCAGCCCACCCAAAGGGTCGGCTGCTGCCGGGTCATACAGTCCCAGCCTCTTCCAGCACATGTGCAGGCTTCATCTCGACTTTTCAAAATAGCAATTCATCAAAAAATAATTCTCTACCATACGCATGTTAGTTCACATGCAGCAAAACATACAACACCTGGCCGTGCTGGCCTATAGTGTGCTTGGTGCAATGAAAAAACAGCTCCTGAGAAACCATTTATCAAATGCTCTGCACATCCTACCTGGCGATTCACGGACAACAGGTAATGGTCTCACACCAAGTGTGATTCAGAGCATCCTACAGTCGATGGAAAAAATCTCCCATTGGCTTCCTAGGACTTCAAAGCAAACTCAGTTGAGGGTAACATGGGTTTCTCAGCAGACTCGCACATTTTTTCACTAAAGGATGCAACTAAACTGTCACTTGAAGGCCTGGTTTGTTTTCCGAATACTTTGGCCCAACTTGCTGTCATTAAGTGTATTGTTTCCACTACAGAACTTTCTTCTTTTTTTGCTGTAGAGTTGATACCATTTTATGTGCAAGGGGAATCCAAGAAGCAATAAAAAGCACAGCAACAGCAACAAAAAAATTATGGAAAAAGCTTTTCTGCCCAGGGGTAGCTATGTGGTAAGTTAGTTAAAAGCCATCTGCAATGAGCATCATTAAAGTTAGTAAACATGCAACTCCGTGCTAAACCAGATGCAGGCCAAATCCCACGGTCCTTGCTCAGACAAAGGGGCCGTGGAAGTCAGGACTGCAGGATCCGCCTGTAAAAGCTTTTATTTTAAGTTATTTTAATTGAAAAGGTCAAGACCAGTAAAACAGAGCAACATGTATCAGCAGCTATTGGTTAAACAAAGAACACTTAGAGACACACTAAGTCAAAGCCGTAAAGATCTTCTGTACCTCAGGCACGCAGATGAACCTCACTAATAGGTCTCCTAAGCTTTTGTATTTTATGTGCTGTCTCCACCAAGTCTGCATTCTTTGTTTAATTGCATATGAATGAATTAACCATCTAGGTAAGGAGAGACTGCAACTGAGAGAAAAGCAGCAGCAATAAAAGGAGTGGGGAAAAAAAAGCAAGGGCTTACATCTGCATCTCCACTGTTTGGAATAACGGCTGCATTTCCAGCCCTTCATCATCAACTATAGTCTAATTATTTCCTGATTTGGATGTACATTGGATACATTTTATTTTTCCCCACCATAAACTCAAATACGGATATAGATTAAATAAGCTGTTATGGAGCAAACTTGTTCTTCACATGTTGAAGTGTTTTTGTACCATGCTTTTTAGCGTGCAATGCCCACGCACGGTTAGTCACGATTCAAGCCAAAAGCACAAACGCAATTCATTCCATACCCAGCGTGGCAGATACAGAAGTTTCACTGTTGACAGTCAACCTATTGCCAATGCTTATATTTTTAATCTCGCATTTTACAATGCATTTCTGATTTCGTAAAACCCCAGCTTCTGGAGTCAGCTGATTGCATGAGATTTCAATTAAAAAAAAAAAAATACCAAACGGATTCTAGCTGCCAACTACTATTGCAAAAGGTTTGAAAATGTGCCACCTAATGCTCAAACTAGAAAACAGACCAAAAGAGCTGTTCAGGAGTTATAATTTTGAAACTGATCTCCCCAGTTTTAAAGAATCCTGATTTTTTAAAGATGTTTGAAATTCTGAGCACTGCAAATACCATGCTTCTCATGTAATGGCATATTAAAACATTGTTCAGCTTCAACTTTAATTGTTAGGCTGTGACTCATCAAAATCTCCACTTCCCCTTTAGGGAAAAATCTCTGCAAGGCCCATCATTAGATGTGTAAGCTTGAGCTGTAGAGGATGGGGAGGGAGGGCAGGGACCACCAGCATCTGTGAGATATCACCCCAGTTGCAGAGAGGCGCTTCCTCCTGCCTCCAGGGCCCCCTGCCCACATTTGGGTTTGCATGGCATCTCCCGCTGCTTTGAACAGCTCAGCATCACTACTCTGTATATAGTGTCCATCTGAAGCTGGACTCTTCTCAGTGGGGGCAGGTGACAGGACAAGGAGCAATGGGCTCAGGCTGCAGCAAGGGAAGTTGAGGTTGGATATTAGGAAAAACTCTCACTAGGAGGGTGGTGAAGCACTGGGACAGGTCATCCACAGAGGTGGTGCAGTCTCCATCCTTGGAGGTTTTGAAGACCCATCTAGACAAAGCCTTGACTGGGATGATGTAGCTGGGGACAGTCCAGCTTGGAGCAGGGGTTGGACTAGATGTGACCTCCGAAGGTCCCTTCCAACCTTCATTTTCTAGGATTCAGTTATTCTAATAGGATGCTCTAAATGGAGATATCTAACAAGCAGATTCTTGGGGTTATGGGGTTGGTTCAAACCCTTTGGTTTTGAAATGTTTTCCTTCCTTTCCCCTATGCCCACCAGCTGTCATGCAACTGCTGGCATCAGACACGATTCCTTCTGACAAAGGTCTTAATCCTGCATGCAGTCCTTGCCAGGTACAGCTTGCATTTATACTGCAAGTCCTCTGCAAACTGCAGATTTCACACACATTTTCAATAGGTGCCAAGCAAAGCCAGGACCCGCACTGGAATCAGACACCACTCATCTTGCACAGCTCTCAGATCCGGATGTTCCCTGCTGAAAAAGACAAATTTCAGCATTCACACGCATCTGTAAAAAGAAAATCAAGTGGAAAAGCTAATTTTCTTTACTCCCGAGTGAATTATTATCTGCCGCTCCTTTCCTTCACAAAATGCTTCTGCTGGCCTAAGCAGCATTAAAACAATGCAAACTGGACAGAAAAGAAAGTGTTAGCAAGCGACACAAACAATTTAAGGCTGGCGTTTAGCAGTGCACACAGGAGAAAGGCATCGCAAGGAACATCTTAGGGTTGGTCTCTATGCAAAAGGGGTGCTTTGTACTGGGGTAGCTACAAGCGGTGCAACCCCCCCTAGCAGAGAGGCACTTATACCAGCAACAGAGGCCCCAATACCAATACCTATAGAGCTTATTCCCGTAAGGCACCTTCACATTGGCTGTGCCTACACAAGACACTTTACTACGCAGTAGACTCATCTACTGCACAGTAAAGCATCACTATCGACATGTGAAGGCACTTATTACGGAGTAAATTAGTCTACTGTGCAGTAAATTCACTACCTGGAAATGCAGATAGTGAATTTACTGCTCAGTCAAGCCAAACAGCCTTAACTGCATGTGCAGATGTGCCCGCTGAGTCCCCGCTAGACGTACCAGCATAATGAAGTTGCAACTCTCACTAAATTTAATCACACTGGTATAAAAAAATTGCGTGCAGACCAAGTCTTGGAAAAACACATGAATAAGGCACTCTTGGGTAAAAATAAAAAAAAATAAACCTCAAATCCCCAAAGCAAAAACAGAAGACTGGTCAAAGATTTTTCCAAAGGGCTTTAAAAGTCACCAAAGCAACTTCAGGCTCAGAAAAATCTCCCGGTCCTCAAGAGCCTGCCTTTCCCCCCACAACCACTTCCTCCAGCCCATGCCCTCCTGGTCCCGTTGTCCTCAACAGTAAATATCTCTAACGACAGTGGTTGTGTGCGTCAACAACGAGCCCACATTATAGCACGCAGCGGGAGCAGCCGCAGGCGCATCTCATTACCTGAGCGCAGTTGCTCGCGATGGAGCTCGCGCCTCAGGGGCTGGAGGTTCTTTATTTAAAATGCCAGAGGTCATTTGTAATTTTTTTTCCTCCGTCTCATCAGCACGAGAGAGCTCTCGGGGGCTAATGCAGAACACTCAGCAGGAGCACGGGACAAATAGCACTGAGACGCTGCAATAACAGATCGGCATAATGCGGACTGGAGAGATCCTGAGCTATCAGCTACTCTAGGCAAACCCCTTCACCTGGCTACAACGCTGCCCCCCTCTCCACTTGTTGTTCGTCTACCTGTCGCATCAGGTCTTGACCAGGACTGGGAACTCTGCAGGGAAGAAAAGGTCATTTTTATTGCATTTATACTCGACCTAGTGCAAGGAGGCCCTGATCCCCAAATGCAGTCCCCTACAGCCCACTGTTGGAAAAATAATACTTATGAAGTTAAAGTGCAGAAAAGTGTCAAAACACTATGTCCAGATGGGGCGCATCTGGGTCTACGTCCCTAAAAGAGCTGGCGTGGGGGATATCTGTTGGGTGGGGGATCAAATTCACTACTGTTACTCCAGATTTCTGCGGTGAGGCCCATGCTGGAGCAATACATGTAGGCATGGCTTGAAAGAAAGGACATTCCTCTGGACTAAACACAAAAACTGGCCTCAGTGCATGAATTTTCTATACAGGGAAGAATAGACCCTCCATGTGCACCTTCTCCTCCCCACAGCCTCCCCCAGCACCCCTCCACACACCCTCCTTTTGCACTAACTACCTCGCTGCAGTTTACTCCCCGTTGACCCCAATGGCCTTGTTCCCTTCCCCAGAGACCATGCTCCACATGACAGGATCTTCCGTCTAAAGGACCTGCACCCGAACATGCAGCACATCTCCGCGGGGTCCTCACCCTACACACACTAGCACAGGACTGCAGGGCAGAGCAGCCCACGTGTTGCCACACTGACAGGGCCAGCCTCCTGCACACGGTCTTTACCTTTAAAACGTGCCCTTTCTACAAACACCCAGAAAGACCCATGACATGAAGGGAGGCAGGGCACAGACTGGGATGAAATACTTGGGGCTGATCCTGCTTTGAGGGCAGGGGGTTGGACTAGATGAAGTCCCTTCTGACCCTCATTTTTGATAGGCTCAGGGACATGCATGCCCCCTTGCTTGGCAGCATTTTGGCCATCTCTGTATGGAAAATGGACTTCCAAATAAAGACATTTAGAATGGATTTCCTCCAGGATTTCCAGCCATGGGAGAACTTCAAGTGCTCCCTCACCCCACAAGGATGCATTTCCAGGCTGCAGGCTCCCCTCCCAATGCCATCTCACCTCATCTGGGTTCATCCATATGTCCCATACGAGACACTGAAAGCAGCCGGTGTCCAAGAACTTCACAAGCAATCACCAGCTCCGCCCCAAGCTGGGAAATCTGCATTTTCTGGCTCTCACAATGCATTTCAATAGGCTTTAGCTGGGAATGCCTTCCACCCATGCACTGCCGCATCACATTTTACTGGGCACATCTACATGTGCAATTAATGCTACTTGGCTTTCCTGCGCAGTAAATTGACTACCTGAACACGCAGGTAGTAGATTTATTACACAGTAGATTCATTTACTACGCAGTAAATTTACCGACGATCTGAACATGCTGATAGTAGATTTACTGCACAGCAGGCTAATTTACAGCACAGTAAATGCCTGCACATGTAGACAGTGACGCTTTACTGTGCAGATGAGTTTACTGTGCAGTAAAGCATCTTGTGTAGACACGACCACTGAAGAGAAATCGGAGCAGCCTACTTGCCTGTGCTTCCACCTTGGAGGACACGCTTCTGCCACATTCCACGGCTGGGGGACGCTACAAAACCTCAGCACCACGTCGTCCACTGGACACCACTGGCGCAGCTCCACAGGGGTCAAGAGAGCCATTTCACCTTCCATCAGCTGAGGATCCAGCCCCAGACTGATGCCGCATTAGGAATCACATTTCTGGTTAGTCACAAACGGAGGCTTCCCTCGCCATTCAGACCAGACTCCAATATCGTTCTGAATAGCGTGAAGGAAACCAGTCTCCGTCTAGGAGCATATTTCCTTAAATCACGTGCACTCCAGAACATGGCCAATTTGTTTCTGAGTAAACAGTCGCATTAAGAGCTTCGAGGCCAATACCGCTGAACTGAAAATCTTTAGTGTGGATAAGTACTACAGTATATGATATTTTATTAGCCTGTGCCAGCACACAACTGTGTTTACTCTCTGTGAAAGCCACCTGTATTTCAGACTCTGAATAATATACTTGAAAACAAGTGCAATGCAAAGCATCTCCCCCTCCCTCCTACATCTCTCCAGTTCCAAGAGAGAGGACACGAAATCCAAATATTTTTACTCTGGAAATTGCAATTATTGGTTCATTCTGTGTCAAACTTAGTGGGAGCTTTCAGGCAACCACACTGCCAACTCTCCATCCCTTACTGTAAAATCTTTTTTATTGACAATTCAATCATGTCAGGTTTGGAACAGTAGAAGCACTGATTTGATCAGCTATCATTGGATTTACAATATATAAATGACAGCACCATATCTGGCCTGCGTCTCAAGCAGCTGCCTTTTATCGATTTATATTCCACTAGCAAGGAAGAAAAATTGCAGCACAATGTAGTGGTATAGTCTGAGATCAATACCAATTTTTTTCTTAATGACATGAAGGCCAAGATAAGGACAGCATAAGTCAAAGCCAGACAGATCAAATTTGCCCGATATCCCTTTCAATTACTGAGGTACATACACGGGGATATGTAACATTAAAGCCGAGAGGAACATTATCAAAGTGGTTTAAAATTACAACAGGCGTATGAGGTTGGCTAATGTCTCCACCGACACTTGAAATTGTGATGGACTGGAAATGAAGAAAGGCCCTGGACTGAAAAGAAACTGGGGTCTCCTGGCTCTGCCTAGCCCAGGAGGTGTGTTGGGAACTGCTGGCATTTCAAAGCCTGACCATTTGTGCTAGAAGAACCCATAGAAAACAAAATAGACATCGTAACTCTGCAACACAAGTCTAACCAAGTCAGGGGGCATTTTACGAGCTTGGAGGGCGTCTCTCTGGCCAACACATATTGCTTCCATCTCTGCAATTGGGTCACGCAACCCCTTTTTTAATGCAGATCCGTACCTCCAGCACATGCCATGCAACAGGAGAACCTGGATGCCAATAAACAGATGAGGAGTCAATAAGTGATGAATCCCCTTCTGGCTACACCAAGACAAAAGCAAAGACAGCAGCCAAGCTGAAAGCAAGAGAGGCTTACCAGCAAGAAGAGCAAGCACATGGCTCTGCCCTCACATTGCAAGGAATAAACTAAAAAAATCTGGGTCTGAACTAACAGCCCAGCCTGCAAAGGAGCAATAAGTGACCAGCAAAAAGACAGCAGAAAGAGGAGGTGGCAAGGAGGGTGCCATGTAGCAATGACCCTATAAATTGAGGAGGGAACATATGAAGGGAGAGGGAAGATGTTTAAAATGACTACTGCTTGTATGGCACAAAGACCTTCCATAATAAAGAGAAAGTACAGACAAGTTTGCCCTCAATGAGACTCCAGTTCAGCACGGCCTTCTCACCAGTTTCCCAGCAAAGCTCACAGCAATGGCTACCCAGCTCATTGGGTATTTTCATTGCTCGTATTAGGGTCACATATGCTACACGCAAAATGAATTGTACTGTAGGGCTCAAGCATGCATCGAGCCTGTGGGTCAGATGTAGAAGCCTGCATGCCGGCAACACTTCCGAGTGAATAAAATACAGTTGATTCGGAGTTGCGTCCCCTACAAGTTATACACTGGGCTAGCTCTACCTTAAGGTTCAACTAATAACAAATAAATAAATGAATAAAAACACCAAACCTCCGAGCCAAGAAGGCCAACGGCATCCTGGGCTTCATCGGGAGGAGCATTACCAGCAGATGGAGGGAAGTGATCCTTCCCCTCTATTCAGCACCGGTGAGGCCACATCTGGAGTCCTGTGTCCAGCTGTGGGCCCCCACTACAGAAAGGATGTGGACAATTGGAGAGAGTCCAGAAGAGGGCAATGAAAATGGTTTGGGGGCTGGGGGACAGGACTGAAGGAACTGGGTTGATTTAGTCTGCAAAAGAGAAGACCAAGAGGGGATTGAACAGCAGCCATCACCTCCCTGCAGAGGGGCTGCAAAGAGGATGGAGCTGGCCTGATCTCAGTGGGGGCAGATGACAGGACAAGGAGCAATGGGCTCAAGCTGCAGCAAGGGAAGTTGAGGTTGGATATTAAGGAAAACTCTCTCACAAGGAGGGCAAAGCACTGGAACAGGTGACCCAGAGAGGTGGTGGACTCTCCATCCTTGGAGGTTTTGCAGACCTAGCTAGACAAAGCCTTGCCTGGGATGATGTAGTTGGGGCTGGTCCTGCTTGGAGCAGGGGGTTGGACTGGATGTGACCTCTTCCAGCCCTCATTTTCTGTAATTCTGTGTTTCTAACCCTCATTACTGCTGTAAAGCCAACATTTCACAAACCCTAGCTGTTCAACTTGGAATTATGAGAGAGCTGTCTCTTCATTAACATTCCTGTGTCACATATTAACTACAATTTTCCAGACTACACTCTTATCATTTCGACAGCTTAAAATTCACATACTTAATTAGTTACTAAAAAAGTAGGGCGTGTCACAATTTATACATCTTCTGCTTTCTAAGTGCTGATAATTACATGTTTTGGGAGATTCGTGATTAATCTATTTGTGCCGTATGAATTGCAAATCCAAATGCACTTGGAATGGAAAACTCACACGCTAGTTCAAATAGAGGAAATATGACAATGAAATACAGGACACACTACAAATTGGTTTAAGACTGCAACAAAACCCACTGTGGTTGAAAACTAGTTTTTGGAGTTTTAACTGAATTTCTCTGAAGTATTTTTTTTTCCCTGGGGGTAGTTGGGGCAGAGGCACTCAGACAATTATTCACTGATATGACCTTCGTTGGGGGTGCTCCCTGCGTCTCTTTAACATGCATTTGGGACAGTTATGAAAAAAAAGCAACTCAGCAAAACCACTTAATGAAGGCACACACACAAAAAGAGAGAGAGAGATTAAAAAGATGATCCATTTAACAAAAGGGCAATGTAAAGAAAGCCTAATGACTTTTTTGTTGATTATTCCTGTAAAAATAACTTATCCCTATTAACTGATGAAATAGCGTTTTAAGTGTTGTGATGCTCTGTACAATGCTGACCACTGCAGTTAACTAAAAAGTTCCCCGTTAGCAGAGGTTTCTGAATATCAAGGCAAAGAGGATTTATATACGACTAGCTGGTTTGCCCCGTATTTAAATAGACTGGGTGTTCCCAGGGGAAACTAGGCTCACCAGGCTATGCCAGAAGGCAAATGAAGGTCCCAATCCTGCAAAACGCTCATGCACTAGCTTCAGCGTCCCACCCGGTAGCTGCCTGGAGGGAAACTGCACCAGTGCTTGAACTGTCTGCAGCGACGGGGCATCATTTTGCCGAGTGATGCCTACCTAGGCTGGCTGCTTTTCTGTGTAATGAAAAGGAAAGCAGAACTGACAGAAACAGTTATTTTTAAATCTACTGAGCTACTGCCATGGCTCCTGTTACTCTGAGATGCAAGTGTGTCTCAGCCATTCACATATCTGTCCTCACGCCCGCCTGGGAGGTACGATGGTGCTCAGGGAGCTGCAGCTGCCCCATGTCAGAGCATGGGAAACCCAAGGCACATGCTGAAGCCCTAAGCACGGGAATATCCAAACCCTGTGGCAGGTGGGCAGAGAAGGCAATGCTCCGTGAAGCAGCCAACAGGGTCCTGCATGGTGGTGGGTATCTGCTACGATCCCGGGTAAACCAATGCTGAGCCCAGCAAAGGGCAGAGGCAATCGGTTCCCTTATGCACAGATCTGCTCCATCAGCTCTCCCCAGTGCTGGAAGGGCTGCACCGTCAAGAACGGCAGCTGTGGTTAGAGGGACACTTCACCTGCACGATTCCCTCCTGGCTGAGTTGGGGGCAGCTAGAATGAGGAAAGCTGGGGGGATGGGGGAGAGAAGGGGTCCCAGTAGGCAGCTACTACTCAAAACCCTCTCTGGAAAACCTCAGTTTGCAGTAAAAGTTGCTTAGGGTGCAGTAACAATGTCTGTCCTAAACATCCTCTACCCCCCGGGGCAGCTGGAGAAGCACAGGTTTTTCCCTATCATTGCTTCTCCCATCTTCTGGAAACTGCACAGGAACAAGGAGCTGGATGTGCCATGAAAACTCTCCCTCCTGGCAGTTTGGAAAAGAAAGCTGATAGTCCAGAGGGAACAAGAGCTGAACTCCGGGATGGGTGGGGCCATGGGAACAGAGGCCTGGTATTTAGGGGGAGGATTGGAAGTGGTTTCGAAGGAGTCAGAGAGTGATGGTGCAATTAATAAAAAGCAAAGGAAAAAAAAATTTTTGCAATGTCTGAGTTGCTCTAATAAAAGCTATCTCTGAACCAAGATTTGAGAGTTTTGCATTAATAAAAAGCATGCATTCTTACAAGGCAGCACAACTAATGCTGCATGAGAAACACTCAACTCCAGCCTCGCCCCACATCTGAGAGCTTCACCTTGCAACCTCAATGTTCTTCACTGAAGCTGTGCATGCATGATTTGGCTTGAGGCTGGGATTTTCAGAAGAAATAAGGCAAATTTGATACCTAGACCTCATTGAAATTCAGTGAGAAAGGGTCACCCAACTCTGTGGAAAGTCCCAGCCCAGCTCAGGAAAGAAAACAAAAGAGTACAAGAATCGGTAGTGAGCCAAAATTCTGTAAAACCATTTACAAGGAAATGTGCAGTCCCACTGATTTTTATAATAATCAATCCACCCTAAAAGACTGCTAGATCTCCTCTTTCAACACTTTTTTTTCCTAGTGTAAGAGATGCACTGGAACAAATTTATTGTTTTGGGTTTTGGAGATTTTTTTCCTTCAACCTCATTATAATCCATCCAATAACTCAGCATCCTTTTAGTGCAATTACACTGAAGAAATACAAGGCACCACTGGAACTTTTTATTCAGCGGTGGCCATGCTCCAAAACACTAACTGAAAAATATGTTACTTCTACTCGGGAAAACAAACACTGATTTTTAATTGTGTGAAAGCTAGGGACACATTCTTTTAAAAAAATTCTGGTTAGAGATTATATCCAAGGCATAAAAATGTTACAACCACTACAGCTCGCCTACTTGGACATTTACCTTTGAAAACTATGCGTGTATTTATACAAGTTTATTTCTTCCCCATCATAAAAAATGCAAGCTGCATTTCTCATTCATGAGGGTTTCATTTTTAATCTGCTGTCTCAGGCTGCTCTTGGTGGGTGCTTGGGGAGAGGGAAGGCAACAAAGAAAAATAAAAATTCTGCTTTCCAAAGATTTTTTAAAAGGTGGGAGGGGGAAACCCTCCAAGCTCCCCACTGTGTTTGCCTGAGAGAGTCCCAGAAGTACTTGTGGAAGCAGATGTAATGCAATGCTCACACTGGGTCCTTGAATCTCATTGTTCCCAGCGCACATTAACTTGACATTTAGAAATATTGTTTTTGAAAGCGATTTTACCACTTAAAAGTTCCTGCCTGCTCTGGATCTGCAGGGCATCAGTGCAAACAAGGGTGTGCAATTAATTTTTCACTAAAAAAAACAACAACAAAACAAACAACAATATTAAAACTGAAGAAATAAAAATCACCCCCTACTCCAGGTTCTGCTGGAAGATGGCAAGGCGCATCCTCTGAAACACAGTAACAGAGATATACCGTCTGCCACTATGACAGCAACTCCCCATTCATCACACCGAGCCCTGTGAAGCATGTGCAGGGAAGAAAGCTCTTCTCGTGGACCCCCAGGGCAGGGCTAGACCGCAGCACGTCCGTGTCTGGACCACACTTGCCAAACCCACCTGGCTGCAGAGCCACATGCAGCCTTTACCTGTGCACCCTCAGGGATGCTGCTGTCATGCAAAGTTAATTAGGATTAAACACTGTGGCATGTACAAGTGCCCCAGGTTTGGTGCCTGGCCTTCTGGGGCACTTTGACAGGTCCGTAGTTCTTCTCCGACTTGTGTAGCAACAGGACCCAGTTCACAGCATATTGTGGGAGAGCTTGCCTGGCCTCCCTGGGCCCCACTGTCCTTCCCCCATTCATATCCCAAGCTGAGACACTTCAGTGCACAAAAACGGCTTTTAAAATGGCTGAAGCCGATTTAAGATGAATCTAGCATCAGATTGAACTGATTTAGGTTATCGGTTTACTGCATGTTCAGCTTGCAGAAGCACATCTGCTAGGCTGCAGCTGGGGCAGGAGCACCCACGCAAATCAAACCAGGGGCCTGTGGCTAGACTCAGTTGGAACAGACTGGGCAATCCACCAAGGACATCCATCTGCTGGAGATCCCAGAGCAGAGGCAGAAGCAACTTTCCTAAGCTACCAGTGGGTTTCCAGCAACCCCGTGATGATTGTTCATTGCCAACTTGACTGAGCAGCATAGCAAAGGCTGTTAAAAGCTTGCCCTGCCCAGAAAGCTCCACAACTGCCTCAAGTTTCCCCTGGATGAAAATCTCAGGCATCATCCCCAGCTGGGAGCGGAGGAAAATTCAGATGAGTATTAACAGGATCATGAACCAGAACGCAGACATTAGCTCACAGCAGCCTCCCTGCCCCACACCCCACCCCTGCCTGAGCATCTTGCTGCAAATGGACAGAAGCAGAAAGCTAAATAGCCACTTCCCCAAGGGATTTTGTTCACTTAATACAGCCTCTGGGACTTCCGATCAAGACTGTCTGGGACAAAGCTGTAATGCTATAACTATCTCAGTCTACCAGCATGACAGTGTTACACAGTAATAGGCACTCGCACTCGCTAATCCTGGCTAAGCCTGTAATCTCAATTGTTTCAGACAAATGCAAAATTGAGTAAGGCTGTATCACAGGTTGAAACGTTTAAGGTTTCTTCCAACACTTGAAATCCATCTTCAGTCACACATAAGACAGGAAATGGGGGGAAGGGATCACCCACCAGAGAAATGGATTGGCTTCCACTCTCCGAACAAAGTACAGCCAAACTTTCACGTCCAACTTGTATTGCACTTTCCCTAAAAGAAAAGAAGAAGGATGGCAGGGCAAACAAGTGCCACGTCCTCCCCACTTCCTGCTCTTGAGCACCTCCAGCATGGAAAACTCTTCCAAATACAAAGCCCCAAAGCCCACAGAGCCATGTGGCCTTATCAAAGCCTGAGGTCAGCAAAGACAACGGAGAGCAGTCATGCACCTTGGAAAGAAGCTACCCTGCTGTTCTCATGGGTAGAAAACACATCCCAGTTACTGCACATGGAGTGAAACTTATTTTATTTGCATTTAAAAAAAAAATCTTCATTCATATAAAAAGTTATAATGCAAAAAAACAAAAAACAAAAACCAAAGACGACATTCTGGGGAAAAGATGGCCAACATCTATCAAAAGCTTCTTCAGCTGGTTGTGGACCAAGACTGTCCACAACATGGATGAAGTACTCTCTTCCCCACCTGGCCACTTTTCTTTATTTCTTCATCAAGCCCTAAGCAGATGAGTCAGCTTTACAGTTACCCATCCAGACTTTTGTCAAACTGAAAACATGTAGGTCTTGCTCCTCATACAGGCTAATAATTCACTGACCCTTCCAAATAAAATAAAATAAATACTTAAAAAAAAAAAAAAAAAAAAAAAAGCAGCAGCTCTTTTGGCCAAGATTCAGAAACCACTTCCTATGTTTGCTTTCCTCATTCATGCATCTCCCAGCATCTGAAACCGAATTCTGTTCTGACACGAACTGGGCATTTCTCTCTCTTTTTTTCCAAGGAGCTCATCCATCCTAATAAAACAGGCACACACTGTATTACATCTGTGCCTGAGAGTTGCTGATGATGGATTCTTTCTAAGGTGTTTCCACGCTGGAGATTTGAGATCATATTATACCAACAAAGACATCAGGACTAAAAGCGGAGACTTCACTGCCAACCTTCCCTTTGCGATTTCCATTATCAGATTCAGACATACTCACCCCTCGCTGAGCTTAATGACTAACAGCCTAGTTCTGCTTGCTGATGCCCTATCTGCTTCTCTGTACCTAAAAACAACACGACACCCAAGCCACATTCCAAAGGAAAATGCTAATATTGGTCATTCAAACGGAAGGGAGAGTGAACCTAAAAATGCCATTTTGGAAACCTGGCTCTTTCGGGGTCAGAGGTGGGAATGCCAAACAGATGGCTACGTACAAGCATGAAACATATCAAGATTAAATGGCTTAATTGCACATGATACCACATACAGGGCATTTCACTGCAGTTGGCTGTCTGCAGTAAAGAGTATTTTTGTTTCTCTCATCAGAAGGGAATTTTATAATCGCTGCTCCAAGTTGGGGCCGATATACCTATTTTTAAAAGCACTTGAAAGGGAGCTGATTCCTGCTTTGATTCCGAAAAGCTTTCTTCCTATAATTTACATGATTCAGCTAAAGTGCTTCTAAAAGGAGATCCTTGATTTTGAACTGGCAGCTTCTCAACCCGGCTAGAAACAAAGGCACGCTTAAATGTACAAAAAAATAAAGGCTTGATGTGGGAAGGGCAAAGAAAATCACAAGCTAAGAAAAATACAGGATAAGATTTGGCAAGAGGGTTTTAAAATGAAGATTAATGGTTCAAGTTCTGCTACTTTTATTTGCATCACCATAATACCAACACACCCCAGGCCTGGAGCAGGAGCATATGGTGTTAGACAGCATACAAAAACAGAAGGTGCCCCAAAAGAAGAAGCAGCTGAAGGATAAGGCCAAACAGATGGGGACAGTGAAGAATACAAGGAAGGAAGAAGACTGCGTGTGTCAGCCTGACGAGCAGCAGCTATGGTAAATGTAGTTGGCCAGTTAGCCTAGTCAAGAAGCCAAGCAGAAGACAAGGTGAATATGCACCTTATAAACTAACTCAATCAGATAGAGATAAATAGATAGAGCGAGCATGTGCGCGCGCACACACACACGTGTGTGTATGTGATCTATCTGTCTGTCTATATCTGATTGAGTTAGTCTATAAAGTGCATATCCACCTTGCCTTCTGCTTGACTACAGTCCATAAGCACCCACAGACATATCAGCTACAAAAATCTCAGCTCACGAAAGCTTTATTATATATATTATTATATATATAAAGGGATCTGAAGGAGAGCAAGGCAGCTCTGTCTGTGGGTGGCTATGGACTATAGGGCATAGTACATATACATACGAGGATGGGGACTCTGGGGTGAGAGTGCATCTCAGTCATTCACGTATCTGTCCACGAATGGCTTTGGGGTAACCGGCTGTCTGTCCACACCTACCCTATAATAAACAGGAATGGAAGCAGGGCAATTCCCCCGTAAATCCATTACCTACAGATAATACTCTCGGGTTTTGGAGGGTTGCCCAGATATAAGAGGGTGCCCACGTAGTGACAGACTGTTTCAGGGGCTGTGCCTTTCACTTGGGCCAGAGTTACCTTGTGGGCCATTTCCCTGCTATCATTTACAGGGCAAAGTCCAGGGCAGAACCAAACTAAAGGGCAGTGAGACATGGGAAGACACGCCTGCTTGGAAACCACAGGAATGACTTCATTTGTCTGAACACACAATTCATGTGCAAGACAATCTCATTAGGGGCAAGTGAGACACCTCGGTCCCATCCCAGACCCCCCCAGCTTGTGCTCTGACTCCACTCTCTGCTTGGTCTCCTGCCTTCTCATCCCGGCTTGCTCTTTGCCTAATCCCCTGGCCTCTTGATTTGGCTTGTTCCTAGTCCCCGTTCTCTGAAGGACCTCCTTGCTTCCTGACCCATCCTGTACCTGGATACTGCTCACTCCTCCTGACTCTAGTCAGCACCTTCATCCCTGAATGGCCCCAGACCCAGCCACCTACAACTTGGCACGACACCACTTGCAGACAGTTATATCAGCGGATGAGCTCTCATGTGACCTTGTGTTGCAAAAAAACCCCAGCTTGGTTAGTTCTTAACAGAGAAGTAATAACAGGTTCAATAGCCACTCATTATAGATCTTCACTGACAGCAAAAGAAAAGGGATACCCCAATTGCCTCTCTTGGGAATAGGAACGATAAAGGCCATTAGACCACTGTGCAGGAGCCGTTCCAAAAACAATTTTAAAAAACCCACCATGGTTTCATTGTAAGTGCAAGTTTGTTATTTTCCAACCATCATAGCCCAATGCTTCCCTAGTCAAGCAGGAGTCAACATCAGTGCATTTTCCTCCTTATAAACAGCTCAAAAGCTCATGGGAATTTGTCCCTGGCTAATGGGCTTCAATTAACAAGGAGATCAATTGAAGCAGGGACATCTTATCCATGGCGACTCCCGTGTTGTTAGCATCAAAGCAGACCCGAAAGCACTGCCTCCATTCTTCTCCAAGGTTTCCGTTAGCTTGATGCGGTGCCACAGTCTTTTCTTCCCAATCCCTGCTGCGGTGCTTTGATTACGTTTCATTCCCGTCAGTGCTTCACGTGTCCTGATGTCTGAAACCTTTCCAAGTCTTCACAGGTTCGTTAAATCACAGCTTCAGCATCGTGCTCATGAGCTTTTGTTAGACTGTCATTAAGGTACGAAATGCTCTGGGTATTTTCTGCTGCTCTGCAGTTCCTTAACAGTTTTTGCTTAAATTTGAGCCATTCCCTTGATTTCAGCTGACTAACATCAGACTTATGACAAGGGAGAGGGCAGTCAATGGGGATATATTTAAGGATACCGCGTGGCCCAATGTTGGTCAGAGCCATCTTGGTCTGCAAAATTTAAGTATGAAACTAGTTGTAAACTTTGCTGTCTGTTCACCAGGGCAGGCCCATGTAAAAAAAAGGCAGTGTTACTAATGTTTTGGGTATAAATACAAGCAGAATGACATGAGTTTTGATGAACTTTTCTACAGCACATTTAAGGTTGGCACAATAGTGCATTCTCCCTAGCTGTAGCATCCGTAACAACTCAGAGGCTCAGCTAGGTTTAATAAAAAAGTAGAGAAATTCTTATGTCTTGATCCAAAGGAAATTTTCCATTTCTTTGCCATTTCTACACACGACAACTCGAGGGCTCCAGGGCCCCCCATCCAGGCACGTACCGTCCAGCCACCGAGGTTCAAGTGCGGGCTTCAAATGGGTGATGCAGCACGTGTCTTGTCGTGTTCTGGAAGAGAGGCTGGAGCTACAGCACCGCTTTATTTTAGTGATAGGACTGCCCTAAGCAGAAGATGAAAGATGGTATCTCTGGCTCTTGCCCTGAAAGCTGATTTGTTTCCTAGACTCATGGGAAATTAAGGTGGAAGGGAGCTCAGGAGGTCATATCTAGTGCAACCCCCTGCTCCAAGCAGGACCAGCCCCAACTACATCATTGCAGCCAAGGCTTTGTCTACCTGGGTCAAAACCTCTAAGGATGGAGATGCAACCACCTCTCTGGGTAGCCTGTTCCAATGTTTCACTGCCCTCCTAGGGAGAAAGTTTTTCCTAATATCCAACCTCAACTTCCCATGCTGCAGCTTGAGCCCATTGCTCCTTGTCCTGTCATCTGCCCCCACTGAGACCAGCCCAGCTCCATCCTCTTTGCAGTCCCCCTGCAGGGAGGTGAAGGCTGCTATTAAATCCCCTCTTGGTCTTCTCTTCTCCGGACTAAATCAGCCCAGTCCCCTCAGCCTCTCCTCACTAGTCCTGTCCCCCAGCCCCACAACCATTCTCATTGCCCTCCGCTGGATTTTACACCCGCTCCACGTTCTCCCAGCAGGCTTGGAAATCGTGCATGTTTGATTTCTCTCTTTTTTGAAATTCCAGCGAAGGATCCACTGAGGAAAAGTAGCCACAGGGACTCCTTCGGGCGCTCAATGTGCAGCATCCGTCAAAGTCCAGACCTCTTTGGCTTTAAAGCACACCAAGATTTTTCTCTGGGTCTCAAATGCCTTGACATGTGAATGAAGAGCCAGAGTATGCTCTGAGGATGGAGTCAGGGCGCATGTTTCTAGCAGAAGAGCCTACGTCTGTCTACACTGCCTATAATGACTGCACTTTAATACAGCACTTAACACCAGAGATTGCATGGAGTGATTTGGCAGCACCTCTCAGCGCTTGCTCCAGATGCTGTATTATGCTCACCAGTGTAATTTTCAGAAGTGGCACACAGATCTGCAATCTTCAAAGCATGTGCTTCTAGAGGTAGTGCCCAATTTAACAGCAGCTTTCTACTGCTGTTACCATCCAGGGGTATGGCGGGAAGCCTGCACTATTCAGTAAGCAGTAGCACGCTCCAAAACAGAGTATATGGCAATTGGCTCAGTAGGTTATGAAGTTAAACACTTTAATTGATGGGCAACTGCCTCTTTACCTTTGCATAGCTTGTTTTTCCTCCGTGTTGCTAGCTTCCCAAGCAATGCACTGCAGATTTTCCATCAGTCAGAGCAAAACAGATGGAAGATCAATAGGAAGAGATAAAACCTACCTGACTGCACCTAGCAAAGCTCAGTAATCCCTACCAGCAATAGGAACCAAAAATAAAAAAACTTGCAACAAACTCAAACTTCACCCGAAACAAGAACTCGGACAAACATTCATTCTCTGATGGAGGGTGGTGAAAGCTCTGCCTCCCAGCATGCCTGACCAAAGCAATCGCACACAAAAATTAGCCAGGGCCCACAAATCATGACATCAACTTAAAGAAAATCAGGACCCCTTAAAAAAAAAAACAGTTCCGAGTGTGCATTTTATTTGTCTTCAGATTTCTGCATCTGTAACCTGCAAGTGCATCATACCTTCCACCTTTTCTCTATAATCTAAAAGGCTAGAAACTTAATGAATTTTTTTTTTTTTATTTAAATGAAAGCCCAAATTCTCTTGTTATGACATCAATCTGAAACCTGGGCCTTTGTGCAGCATGGTAAATACTGCAAGAGAGACTCTCACCACCACTTGCACACTAGTTGTGAAGTCCTCCAGCGATCAGGTTATACCACCTTCATTTGCACCAAGTAGGGGCTGGGGTGACACAGGTGCTCAGGCACAAGGCTGACACTCAACAGGTTGCAAATTCAAAGGCTATAGCAGAAGTGGTCATGGTGCAGCCCCATCAAATTCCAACAAATCTGCGAATTCTGGTAAATTCCTCGTCACCAGGCTATGAAAAAGGAAAGGAGAGCACCAGGTGGCACTTCACTTGAGGAACAGCCCACCAAGGTCAGCAGAGCAGCTCAGAGCTGACTGTAGCAGGCAGGAGGATGCTTAGGGGTTGTCATCAGGTCAACCTGAATTATTTTTGTAATGTGCATTTTAAATTATGGGATTCATAAACTCTAATAAATTCTACCTGACTTGCAAGCGTGACTTTAGTTAGGTTGTACATGATGGATTTCATCCCCCAGCCATTTAACATCCCCTAATTAATGCATCATTCAGCAGGATCCAGGCTAGCTGGGTGTGTTTGTCATTTCCCGTCTGGAAGGCGAGTAGTTTGCTGTCTGATGAAGTCAACAGCTTTTTTAATAACCTTCAAGCTAGATGAAATAACACTGCCACACTATATAGCCAGTACAAGAGATGAAGACTGGTACCTATCAGATGCACTCAGCTTCACTGTTGCTTTCAATAAGCCCTGCATCGTTTCCTCTCGGGCACACCAGCAGGATTCTTAGACACAGTTTTTCCCCTCCACACTTGTCCTCATGATAAGCAGTTGGAAAAAAAACTTTTAATTATTTAAAAACTGGAGGTGGGTGCCACACCATTTTGCACAAGTTGCAAGGTAGAGTTGATTGACCTCCCCCACCTTGGATAATAAAGTGCCCAGATCTCTGCTTTATGATGGTCAGCAGCATCTTCTTGAACCTCACTATAATTTACAACAATTGTCTTCTTCCAACACAAAATGAAGTGCACAGAGACCGGGGAACTGCTGAATCCTGCTATTACAGCTGCAAAGACAGCTGTATTGAACACCAGTAATTATGAGAGTACTTCGGGCAGCTCAGAGCCTCTGTGTCCACCACTGACTCTAGCCAACACCACGCAATTGTTTCACATCAATCTACGCACGCTAAAAATGAAGACACACGTGGGGGCCAACCCCCTCCAGCTACAGCTATCTTACCAGGACATCTAAAGGTATCAAGACAGCCCGTGATATGCGGCTCGTTACATAGCTGAATGATCCATCTTTGGCTATTAAGTAATCTGGGGTTCTTTGTCATTTTTGTATCACGGTACAAACTACAGATAAGAGCATGGCCTCGATCCCGACTGCGGGATTGCAGAGCAGAATCCAACCCTTTCCAAGAAAGAATGGAAGCAGAATCAGTATTGGACTATTGCCAAACTACTAATGGTGATGTGATTACAGCTGACTCAGATTATGACTGTGGGTAAAGAGCAAGTAATTTACTTTCTGATATTATGTATGAGTTTCTTAATCTTAGAAAGTGACTTTAAAAAAAAAAAAAAATCAGCTATCAATTTTGGCTTGAAAAGCAAGACAAATATGAACATTTATATCATAGCTGGCTCGTGAATTAAACATAGCAGGAAAAAAAAAGAAACCAAGGTCTTGTCAGCAGCGGACGCTACAGGAAAATAAGTAATGAGGAAGCTCCTTGGATCAAGAGGAGATGAAACAAACAGACGGAAATGGTTCGGTGCAGTTAACTGTGCAGTAATGATGGCTCTGATGAGCCTTTATCATGCATGCCTCTACGTGTCAACAGCTGGGAGGAATCAGGTACGGGAAGAGAAAAGTTCAGTTGACATGTTTGTGTGCATCGCTAACGAGGGACAAGGAAGAAAACACAGAAAGAAAGAAAACACCTGCGTGGATGGCTGGAAAGTGGGGGCTTTGACAAGACCCCATGCAAGGATCAGAGCCACCAGCAGACAGGAGACACGGCCACTCCTTTCAGACCTGTGCACCCTGTAGTCTTTCTAGTCCTGCCACCTGCACCTTGTTGCATTCGGCAATGACAGGCTGAGATTAATTCAGCTAAAAGACCTGTGGGTGAATCAGATTAGCCTAAGCCTGTATCAAGAGACCAGGAAACGAGCCACATCAGATCTTTTCATTGGCAGCTCAACCCTTCCAGACTAAAAAGCTCCTGGCCAACCTAAAGCACCCAGGCCTGCGCTTGCTGCATGCTAGGACCTGGCAAAGTGCACAGGGAAGTACCACAAAGAAGAAAATGAGGTGAAAAAAAGACAGTCAGAGTGGGAATTCACTCCCCTCCAAGAGCAGGGTCTTTGCCAGACAGGTCTCAGCCTCCAGAGTGGGTAGGAGATATTTGAGAAAAAATGGTGCATGGTTGGGACCACATCATAAAGCAGTTACCCCTCCAATCGAGTCTGCCGACATCCAGCACATACTCTACGGCAGCCTACTTAAAACGGCACATCTATCGTGTATGGCCTCTCGTTGTTGTATAAAGCTGGTCCTATTGGTTTGGCTTTTGTCTGCCTATTTGCCAAACTCTTCTAACATAAGGCAGGCTTAAACCGTGAGACACCACATGCAAGGGCTCACTGGTTTACTGAAAGTGAAGTCAAATCGCACCTTTCGCTAAAGCTGGTTTGTTCTTTGGGGGGTTTTGAAAAAAAAATAAAAAATAAAAATAAAACTGTGACATGGTGAAAGAGAAAGTCCCACATGCATATGGTGGTGGCAGAGGTTGCTCTGGCTAGAGGAGCCACTGCCGGGACTTAGAGCTGTACGTTGGGTGCATGCTACATAGGAGAGGTCACCCTTGTACAGAACGGCAGAAAAGAGAATAAACCCACAACTGTTGTCATCAGTTCCTGAATACGAGGATGACAGTCTTCCAGTAAACTGGGGGGTCAGTGAGTCCATAGGTGATTGGGGAGGCCAACCCAAGATCCTCAGGTTCAATTGCGAGAGGAAGGAAGAGATCCTGGTGCTCTTTTCCTAGAAAAAAACCATTTGTACAGTGCCTAACAATCGCCTAGTGGCTCCCAGGTGCTGAATACTTTGCATCTTCCGTTTCCAAATGGTAACACCCTATGTACCTAGGTATTAAGCCTCAGAGCACCACTGCTTTGCTAAGTCTTTCCTATAAATAATCGGAGAGCTGAGGCAAACAAGGGTGGTGCGACCTGTTGCAGATGATACTTTCCGACTCTGTAAAGAGCCAGAAACAATGCCCAGACCTCGTCTCCCCAGCCTGGCTAGATAAGCCCTGTGAAGTAGAGAGAGAGAGGGATTTAGAGAAATCAATATTTCCCGCAGAGAATGCCCTACGTGTCACACAGCAGAGAGAGACGAGTGCTGGAGCATGCAAGCACCGGGCTGCAGTTAGCAAAGGGGACACAGAACAAAGCTAGCAAACATTGCTGGTTAGCTGGAGTGGCACATCACGGAACAGGGCCCAGCAGCCCAAACCACCGAGGAGGGCCATTTCCACGAGGCGGATGCACACCACCTCGGGGCTGCTGCTTCCCTGCCATGAAACCATCTTCCTGCAGGCAGAATAATGGAGGAACTAGAGGAAGCTGCCTCGACACCTTAGCGGTGGAGGGTGTGAAAGTGTACAACCTTACAATGACAGGGCTTTGCAACAAACCCTGGCTTCAGAAATAAAACATGCTGAAAGGACAGGGGAAAAATAAAGAGGTTTTGTAGACAGCGCTGAAGCACAAGAGATGCTTCCACCCACCAACCTCTCCCAGGGTGGACTTCACCCGATGGCATCTCAAGAGGGTGCTGCTCTCCCCGGGGCTCGGTTGCATTCGATAGTCTCATTAACGACCTCGACAGCAGCGCGGATGGATTTCATTGACATAAAACTTGCAGATGATGCTAAGCGTGGGGGCCGCCAGCATTTTGGAACGTGGGGTCAGAACTTGAAACGGTCCCGACAAACAGGAGGGGGGATGTAATCCAAAAGAGGAAATTCAGCCAAGACAAGTTTGCTGCCTTCTGCGTCAAAAGGAAACACTTTGCAGGGCAGAGGGAGAATGTGAGGTTTGAAAGGGATTAAGTCCCAATCTAGGCTGTATTGACAGGAATCCAGTAAACCCAGTGTGGCACCGCAGGAGAAAAGCCTGTTGTCATTAGAAAGGGGCAAGCCTTTCTTCCCCAGACACAGAAAAAAGGAAACTCCACAGGCCCTTTACAGTCACAATGGCCATACTTCAAGAGAAGAGGACCAACGTCTGATCTGTGCCCATCTCCTTCTTCTGTCTCCATAGACTCTGCAAGCAAGTGAACAAGATGGCCCTTGCAGAGACAGCATCAGACATCTCGCAAAATGGTTACGATGTCAGACACCCACATCCACAATTAGGAATATTATGCAATTTATTGCATTGCATCAACCACCTCGCCCCATCCCACTCTCTGCCGCAAGTGGGAGGTTTAGTGTGCCGTGCCTCATTGGTTTTACTATCTTTCTAGTGGACAATGTTGTTACATGAATGTCTGGGGGCGGTTTGGAGCGCAATATAAGCAGTGGTCTCAAGTAACTGTGACTTGTCATGCAAATTTGATCTAGGCAAAAGCAAACTACTGGAATTTAATGCAGACGCAGACCCACATCAATCCTAGGCTGTCCCCTATGGAGAAACGAGCATGTAGACTACGCCCAAATTTTTCTGCACACCTTGTACCTTGGCCACAGCACCAGCAATGGAGAGGAGGCCAAATGAGCTACTTAAAACTGGACAAACTAAAAAAAAGAAAGGAAAAAGCTCACACTGACCTTGTTACATTAATCAATAATTCATATATGGCAGATACAAGTTTAGATGATCTATTCATAGGCAAATTTAAAATCTAAAGTAAAGTCCCCTTTGCTGGAATTAGCTAGCAATTTTAATGAGGGTTTTTTCAGTAAATGGCACATTTAAAATCACAATGTTATGGGAAGTGATCTTCTTTAGCTCTTACAACAGTTACCTACTCCTGCTATTAATGACCACTAGCAATACAGTGACCCTTGTAATGTGTGATTTTGCAGAGAATATTTAATTTCTGAAGGTGAAAAGTGAAACATACTCCCTTGTTACACTTATTTTTACGGCCCCTTAATTCTTTAAAATTTATAGTGTCCACTAAAAGCACACGGAACATAATTGAAATAGATTTTCCAAGACACATTTCTGGATTATTTTAGCCTACTGTTACTTGTTAGTGGTAAAATATGAATTGTTAAACACAAGAAAAAAATATTTTCACTCAAAAACAGCCTAGCTAAGGTCATTTTTTGTTTAATTCTCAGGACCATTTTAAAATGAAGGGTTCTTTTTTGTTGGCTTTGCTGGTGACAGTTTTGAGAAGTTAGGCTGCCCAAAAGAAAACTGTTCTATTTTTAGCCAATTCTATAGAGTATTGGTAGAGCACATATGGAACCACATTAGGATTTATTCTCCAGCCCCTGGAGAAGGCTCATGTTGACCAAAACCAGTTTTTCATCATTTTGAAAAGAGCTTAAGAGTCTCCAGGGCTGTGAAATAGAGGGAAAGAGACTGAGAGCAGCAAGCAGACAGCAAAACTGTCCTAAGAAAAGTTTGCTTGATCAGTGGAATATCAAAGCCATTACAGAGAAGAGACAACCACTAACACTTGTGGAGTGAAGAACAATGAGCCGAGGTCAATCAGCTCCCTCGGCAGCCTGAATAGTAACACCACAGCTCTGCCCTGGGGAGCTGGACTCAAAGCAGGGTGCTTCTATCCCAGACAGAAAGTCATCTTCTCCGCTTAATACATGTACCCCGATACTGGGAGGCTGATTTGGGGGGGGAGTGCATGTTTATGCAAGAAAATATGGTAGTCTGCATTACGAAAACCAGCCATCCCCAAGTGTCACTGTTTTATCAGAATGTCATTCCTCCGAGTTAATTACAGCATTGTACGGGCTTTAAATGCATATGCATATGTGTACACACACACACACACA
>NW_017728916.1:9139243-9159462 GCF_001723895.1 Crocodylus porosus
ATTTGATCTAGGCAAAAGCAAACTACTGGAATTTAATGCAGACGCAGACCCACATCAATCCTAGGCTGTCCCCTATGGAGAAACGAGCATGTAGACTACACCCAAATTTTTCTGCACACCTTGTACCTTGGCCACAGCACCAGCAATGGAGAGGAGGCCAAATGAGCTACTTAAAACTGGACAAACTAAAAAAAAGAAAGGAAAAAGCTCACACTGACCTTGTTACATTAATCAATAATTCATATATGGCAGATACAAGTTTAGATGATCTATTCATAGGCAAATTTAAAATCTAAAGTAAAGTCCCCTTTGCTGGAATTAGCTAGCAATTTTAATGAGGGTTTTTTCAGTAAATGGCACATTTAAAATCACAATGTTATGGGAAGTGATCTTCTTTAGCTCTTACAACAGTTACCTACTCCTGCTATTAATGACCACTAGCAATACAGTGACCCTTGTAATGTGTGATTTTGCAGAGAATATTTAATTTCTGAAGGTGAAAAGTGAAACATACTCCCTTGTTACACTTATTTTTACGGCCCCTTAATTCTTTAAAATTTATAGTGTCCACTAAAAGCACACGGAACATAATTGAAATAGATTTTCCAAGACACATTTCTGGATTATTTTAGCCTACTGTTACTTGTTAGTGGTAAAATATGAATTGTTAAACACAAGAAAAAAATATTTTCACTCAAAAACAGCCTAGCTAAGGTCATTTTTTGTTTAATTCTCAGGACCATTTTAAAATGAAGGGTTCTTTTTTGTTGGCTTTGCTGGTGACAGTTTTGAGAAGTTAGGCTGCCCAAAAGAAAACTGTTCTATTTTTAGCCAATTCTATAGAGTATTGGTAGAGCACATATGGAACCACATTAGGATTTATTCTCCAGCCCCTGGAGAAGGCTCATGTTGACCAAAACCAGTTTTTCATCATTTTGAAAAGAGCTTAAGAGTCTCCAGGGCTGTGAAATAGAGGGAAAGAGACTGAGAGCAGCAAGCAGACAGCAAAACTGTCCTAAGAAAAGTTTGCTTGATCAGTGGAATATCAAAGCCATTACAGAGAAGAGACAACCACTAACACTTGTGGAGTGAAGAACAATGAGCCGAGGTCAATCAGCTCCCTCGGCAGCCTGAATAGTAACACCACAGCTCTGCCCTGGGGAGCTGGACTCAAAGCAGGGTGCTTCTATCCCAGACAGAAAGTCATCTTCTCCGCTTAATACATGTACCCCGATACTGGGAGGCTGATTTGGGGGGGGAGTGCATGTTTATGCAAGAAAATATGGTAGTCTGCATTACGAAAACCAGCCATCCCCAAGTGTCACTGTTTTATCAGAATGTCATTCCTCCGAGTTAATTACAGCATTGTACGGGCTTTAAATGCATATGCATATGTGTACACACACACACACACACACACACACACACACACACACACACACAGAGCAGCAAGGATTAGACTTCCTTAGTTGTGTATAGGCTATAGGTAGCTGAATAAAGGCATATATACCGCCAGTGTGTTGGCGAGCCCCACATACAGGAACACTTTAAAAAGTGACTGGGCTCCAGACCTTTACAATGGAAACCAGTGGCTCTGAAGTTAAAGAGAGTTACCAACAGCAAGAGGTACAGCCCTGGAGCCTCAGACTGTGGGATCATTGGGTTTGGTGACCTCCACACAAGATGCACACAATTTTTGTAATTTAGAAATAAAATTTCCCAGCATCTCCCTCCACCAAGGCTCTCCAGGTCACCCCGGCTGTACGAGCCACACAAAAGCTGGCACACAACAGGACAAGTGGTAGTCTGGATGCAGCGCGGTCAGCAAAGGAAGGTTCGGAAGAAAACTTTGGCTTGCTATATATTATTATTCCCAATTAGCCAATACCGAAGCCCTGGTAGCAAAAGGAGAAGACAGCTTTCCTCCAAGTCAGTCACACTTTCCCCAGAGTTTTTCAGTTCGTCTCTTCTTGATCAGCTGAGAAGTATCCTTTTAGCACAAGACCTGGAAAGGGCTTGTTTTTAAAGCAATAGTACATGCTTTTTTTTTCTTTTCATTATTGCTTTTTCACACACACACACACACACACACACACTATGAGAAGCCTAACACATCGAGAGAACAGGTCAAGGCCCCTAAAGGTTGCATTAATTCTCAACAGTACAAAACTAGAGTAGCCCGAAAGGTCCCTCTTCAAAATCAACATTTCAGATGAACATTCAAGCGTCCAGACCCTTCAAGTGCCAAGAACGATGCTCCAAAATACAAACACATCCGGTGCCGAGTCTGCAGCTAGAGATCTTGTACCTCCTGGAGAGGTGCCAACTTCTTTCATGCATCGCCATGGGTCATCAACCCTGAAGCTGAATAAAAACTGTACAGCTCAACAGCTGAGCATTTCCACTGAAGTCCAAGCTCTTGGGATGGTCAACTGAGTCTACGCAGCATCCCAAACCCTTTTCTCTCCCACCTGAGATCTTATCAAAAGCTATCGACCAGGCAAAAGGTGAATATTGCTACAAAAAAAAAAAAAAAGTTTTGCACCCCATAAGCTCTTGGCCAGCAGGAGGAACACTTTCTCCAGTTTTATCACTGCACATATGGGAACTCCATGAGAGCTCCGCTCTGATTTATGCTTTATATTGAGTTTAATTGAATTTTGCAAGAAAACTCTGTTTTCATTATTGAGAAATGGACTTCCCACCATGCAGGAAAGAAATCAACTGCTTCAAATCTGCCTCATTTAGCAATGACACTTTCAGAATGAACAATGGCTTCAGACATAAATTTGCTTGTTTGGTTGCCACAGATATGAGTGGAATTGTCAGAACATTTTAAAACAATAAAAATGACATGTCAGCGCCAGTTGAGCTCATCAAAATGTTGTCTGTCTTTTAAAGAGCCGAGATGTTTTACACTGCGGGTTCAAGCGGAGGACTTCTATTAGAAGTTGACAGGAAATCTGGAGCTGTAACTACAATGCAAGCAAAACAGGACTATTCGAGGAAGTTTATTTCCCCAAGTAGTTTCTCAGGAAGGGGAAGACAAGGAAGAGATGATATCCTGTGCTTCATGATCTTGTGAGCAATGCAAGCCACCTAGAGCAGCTTAGTTAACAAAGCTGACTCAACATATTAGGCTGCCCATAAAATTCAGGGACCAGTTATGATCACACATTAGAAGGTTGCTATTATCTTCTTTCCAGCAAATGGGCTTTTCTCCAGGTTTTCATTAAGTGTCACCAGGCTACAGGTGCTGTCTGAAGGCTCTTGCCAGCACCGCTGGAGGGGAGTGGACACGAACAATGCATTCGAAAGAGCAGTCTTCTATATTCGTGCATCCAGCAACATTGTGGGGGTGGGAACAAATCCCATTAGCACTTCGTTGAAAGGCGGTGAATGCCATGGGCTCACGCGTGCCTGCTTCTGTGGCCTGCATAGCAATAAAAGTCATTGTTTAGTAATGCTCCTTACCAGAAGAATACAGCAATTGGGAGCTGGGAGCTAGCTAGCTATTGAGTGAAAAACAGACAAGGGGTCTGCAGACGTTGCCTACTGCTCTTCCATTCAAGTTTTTGGTTTGTTCTTCTCCTTCATTGTATGCCTGTATTTAATGAACCTTCTGATTGCTACAGGCAGCGTGAGGACAGGGACAGTGCTACCCATGCTGAAAACTCTGTGAAACCCAGAAAACTGAGTATGGGTAAGAGTCCCTTTGCAGGGGCCCTGCCAGTCTGTCAGGGGTCTGGTGGAGGTGGCAGAAGTCCTGCTCCAGTTGCAATCCCCTGCTCCCCCGATGATCTCATGAGGTCCCTTCTAGCCATAACGTCTCTGAACTCCATGAAATCACCCAACTCACCACTGCACCGCTGTGTCCCTATTGCCTCCAACCCCTGAGCTTCCTCCTCCAGAGCTAACTCCAGCAGGTGCCACTTGAGAAGTATCAGCCTGACCTGTTTCCTGCCTGTTTCTAACCTGCTTTTCCCTGAGTTTGCCTTTCCTCCACATCCAGGTGGGGATTTGCAAAGGGATCGCACACACAGCTCCGTTGTTTCTTGGCGTCTCGTCCACCCTTGCCCTGGCCACATCAGTGGCTGTCCCAACCTCTGCCACCTCCACCCTGCAAGCACGGCTTTCACCAAGGAGTTTCACAGGATGTTTCCCATCCCATTTATTCACTCTGCTCTCCCTAAAGGCCATCTGCTCTTGTCAGACAGATTCTCGTCTCCTCCCCGCTCCTGCTCCACTGCTTGGTTTCCATTGATCCCAAGTCCCCTCCGACGCTCTATTTCACTGCGCTCTGGTGCTGAAAATGTGCCAGGTCCGTGGTGAACACACACGGGAATGAAAGCATTATTAAACAGCTTGGCAGGGGCCTTCGCTTCACATTGCAGAGCACCGTGCCAACTGATAGCCACTCAACATTATCTCCTAAATGAAGGCAGCGTGTTTATCATCCACGGCCAGAGTGGTTAGCACGTCTGAACGGCAAGCTCTCCGGCAGGAGGCACGCGCAGCAGGTAGCTTTGGAAACCGTTTCCTCTCTGTTTCCCTTTACTGGAAGTTCTGTTTTTAATCCCCTTGCTGCCACTGCACTTGCCTTCAAACTTACAGATGCTTTAATGTGCCTAAAGAGACCATAAATCCACAAGACAGATTCTGAACTAATCCTAAATTTCACTAAGTGCTTCAGTTTTGCTGTATAAAAACTACTGGCAACTGACATTTTTGCCCCAGGTTTCTCTTCCATTTTTTCACTGGGACCATGCTACAGGCAAGGAAACAGAAGCAGAGATAAACCTGACATGCAAAGTTCAGGGATGGAGCTAGACTGGCCCATTAAAAAAAGCGGAGAGCGTTTGCAGTTGCAGGGCTCAGAGTATTTAGTTCCAGGGGTTGGTTTGGACATGCATCAAGACAGAAAAGAAACAAGGCGGATTCATTGCAGCATTGCTGACACCAGCAGAAAGCACCACAACTTGTCTCACACAAGCGTCATTTTGCTCTTCCACATCTGCTGGCATTAGCTCATCTATCTGCAAGTCCACTGAGCTAAACAAAATCCCACCACACACACACATGCCTCACCCTGCTCCACTATCCATCTTTACTACCTTCTCCCCCTAGCCCGGCTGCTTATGATTTGTTATAGATGCACCATGAAAAATAGAAAGCACATTAATTCGTTTTCACTGGAAAACAGATGCAGCAAAATTTCCATTATGCATGTGTGACAAGGAAAGGAAATGCATCCAGATAATTGAGGGGGTGCGTAAACAGGACTAACGAGGAGCTGAAGAGTAGGGGAAATATATATTTTGTAAGGAAAAGCTGCAGAATTTGAAAACTGCAGACAAAAAAAAGTTGCCTGCTTCTAAGGGGATAAACTTGCAGAGTGAAGCCCCAAAGGTCCCCAGCTCATGAAGCTTTCCACCTAACCGTACAAAAATTGCAGGCACTCGATGCAGTGGGGAGCTACAGGCACTATTGGGTATGACATGCAGTTTGTCAAACCAAATTTTAACAGCTGATCCTGGATAGCATCTCCTTCAGACCTCTGTCACCACTGCACAGGAGATTTCAGCTAAACCTACCTGTAGAAGTGCATGCAACGCACACATATGCACACACACAAGAGAGAGCGAGCAAATATCAAGATATGTGGCAGCATTAGAAGTTCCCCATCAAACAGAACTCCTGTTGTTTCCAGCAAAATGGACAGAATGACTAAACTACTAACTTCAAAAAAAAACAAACCCCAAACCTCTTATTTAAATCTTAAGACCGCACAGCACAGCTTTAAAAAAAAAACAAAAAACAGACATTGTTATATTTAAGGCTGCTCTGCTGTGGTGTCATTTTGATTTAGAAATAACTATGCCAGCAGCCATGAGTTTGGGTGGTTTTTATTTTTTCCTTATTAGATCTCCATCGCTGGAGAAGTTGTCTCTTAGTGAACTGGAAAATGCAATGGTTCCAAATGACTAGATACTCTTCACTCCCCGCAGGTGACAGCTGAAAACAGCACTTGGCATTTGCTAGGTTTTACAAAGGGGCATAGCTGCAAGAGAGCAAATGCTTAAAATGTTGTGTCTGTAGCCATAAGGCAAGGAGATTGCCGGAGAAAAGGCAGCTTAGATTAGGAAGACGGAGACGTTTAAATCATTTCATACATCTGCGGGGGGGAAAACTGCCGGTACGTATCCAACTTTCACTCTCAGACCATACATAATCCTTCCAGAGAGATTTAGAAGCTACTATTCTTCCTTCGTATCCCATTTTGAAGCATGCGCTGATGTCTTGTTAAGCCAAGCAAACCTCTCATCATAGCACGCCGCAGGGCAGCCAGTGTAGCCTAGTGAACAGAGCACTAAGATAGGGACAGGAGCCCTGCGTTCTCCTCCCAGCTCTGCCACTGCCTTACTGAGAGGCCTTGAGTAAGTCATCTCACGTCTCTACCCCTGGATGCTCCTATGACGATGCCGTGGGATCGAAAAATGTTCTAAGATCTACAATTTCTCCAACTACTTAGCTGGTCCAATAAAAGATATCACATTTATCCAAAGAACTTTGTCCTTAGACCAACATGGCTACAACCAACAACCTTAATATCTACTCTTGATGCAGCCGCGGGGCTAGACCTCCAGCTGGCAGACGGTAGCATAGCACCACTGAAATGTAACCAGCAGTTCTTCCCCACCACATCTCCTCTCTCCCTAAAAACCAGGGGCCAAGAGAGGGAATCGCCCATGCCATCTGCACACAAAGCAGTTTCTGACCACGCCACCATCCCTGCCCATGCCAGCATTCAAAACAGACATGATCTGGAAACTGGAGCAAGAGCTCAGCTCTCCGATGTCATGCCTCTCAGTTCTTTCATTCCTCCTGTGCCCGCTTATCCCACTGAGCTTGTGATCAGCCACCAGCTCTGCAAGACTGACAGATCTCGCAGCCAAGAGAGACCACAGCCGTCAGCAAGTCTGGCCTTCTGCACAGCAAGGCAACGCCACCTTCCTCAGCAATTTCTGCACTGGACCGAACTGGAGCACCTCTTTTCGCAAGGCGCCCGGCTGCCTCAATTTTACAAAGTGACCTTCCATTAGCAGGAAGGCCTACCAGCACTGTAGCCCATTCATTCTTGGCTTTATTGCTTCAAGCCACCGCCACTTCCATCAAAGTCAACGGGAGTTGGTGTCATGTGATGTTCAACAGAAGCAGGATCAGGTCTTTACAATGAAATTCTTCCTTTAGAGGCATGTGAAAAGCTCCCTTGGATGACCACATAATTCCCAGTCCATACCCACCCCCAAAGGCAGAACTTTTCTAACTCACTAGCTGCTTCCTGCAGGGGTGTAACGGGGGACCACCCATTGTTAGTTGACTGCCTTGGTGATAGCTAACAAAGCCTATGCTGGGAGTGGCAACTGGGATTAGAAAGAGAAAAGGGGGCCTGATCTGAGAAGGGAGATAATTTGACTCATATTTGGCCCCTTGAATCATTGGAGAAAAGGGGTGCTGATAGATGGATAGAGGACTTGCTCTCTGGGAAGATACTGACAGCCCCAACTTATGCCCTACAACCCTCCGGGGAGTGAGGAGGCTGGAAAAGGACTAAGGACCATTGAGATTTCTTCCAAGATGGAAGTGACAGACATAGACTGAGAGAAAATGAATCACCTTTCAATGAGAAAATACCCTTGCAAGGGTGAACGGTCTTTACAGAATGCGAGTCCAGGCAAGTTGCCCAGCTCACTCAAGAAATGAGACAAAGTGGATCAACACTAACCTGACTAGGTGCGGTGAGGACAGGGTGTAGGGGAGGCGGAGCCCTGTGGATGAGGCCATGACACATATGCTCCAGTATAGGACAACTTGATGGCTGACCTCCCCATTCTTGTTATTTCTTTGACATCAAGGCATGGAAGACAAGTGGAAAGGACCAGGAGAAAGACCAGATGAGACAGATGCCAAATAGGCAACCCTGCCCACAAATGGCCTCTGGACCACTGGTATACACTCAGAATAAAACACCAGCCAGTATTATACCTCATGTGCCACACCACTGCTGTTCCCCTAACTTCTGCAATCCCACAGATGGAAAAAATCTTGCATTTTCACCTACAACCCAACGCCAAATTGGCCACTGAAAAACTGAGCCAAAAATCAGGAGTTTTGGCTCTGGGAGGATGTCTTGCTAGCATTCAAATAGGAAGGCAACAAAATGAAAGCAAACACTTTCACAAGGCTTTGGTGACTCAAAATGAAACATCTCTAGAGAAAGGAGCTTTGTGCCACACTTTGGAGGACAGAGCATAGGCTCTTACAGGCAGCCCAAAGGAGCAAGACCCATCACCAAGGGTCTCCCCCTCAGAATACCCTGCTCTCCCCAGTTGTCAACGTTTGCAGTGATGCACAGAGGGGTGAAGCAAGCTGATCCAGAGACTGTTTTCTACACTGGCGCTGTGGTGCAATTACGCTTCCACAATAAAACGCAGTTTTCAAGGACAGCAGGAGCCCTTCCAGACTGATTTAAAGCTAAACTGCTTCAGTATTTGCATTGACCATGTCGCATAAGGGGGGGGTGGTATATTCCAAATAAAGTTCTAGCACAGATCTCACACTCCCACTTGAAACCAATATTGTTAAGTTAGCGTTTGTCGAGATCACTGAGCTATGATGTATTCCTTTATGCCATATCAATTATTTCTTGAATTCTGAACCAACACCTTGCAAAGGCAGGTAAGCAACCAAGGCTTTAGTTATTAGTCACTTTAGACATACGCTATTGTCACATCGACTTGTTTGGATTTGGGGTTTTGGATGAAAACCTGTCATTTCCTGAAACAATGCACAGTAACGGTACATTTTGAAACATTATTAGGCTATTTAGATCTTTATTAGTTGGACCATTGAGATTTACCGCCTACAGAAAAAGGTTGTTCAATCAACAAGGAACAACTGAAGTGAAAAAGCATTAACATTACATTTGAGGCAATTATTGTAACACGATCGCAATTCCTGTGCATCTTTAATTTTTGCAAACACAACAGAATTTATATTACATGGATCCCGGTTTCATTAAGATAATATGATTTGTAATAATAATATGGGGCGAATGAAATAGAATCCAGTCTCTTAACACTTGAGCGGCGCTCTCCCTCAAGGCATATCAGAGTACAAAATGGGGTTTCCGGCAAAGCACTTGTAATCTCAGACGCCAATACACCTATTAAATACTTAGTAGGGCTCCAGGAGTAACGCAATCCCAGAGACAACACAGTCCCAAGCGAGATAGGGATCTTACCTCTGCTTTCAGGATTTGAATGCTGTTTTAGTTCCATTTAATGTTTTATCTACCTGGAAATCCAAACAGGCAAGAAGATGTTATCACCCTGATCCTCTAAGGAATAGAGCAGCAATTCTCTAATGCAGCACTAAGCCTGGTATGCAAGTAGACTGAACTTTGCTTGGTCTCTCGTTAGGGAAACCGATACCCCGGTGCTATTTGTGGTCCTAAATGCCTTGGATTTCAAGTCTTACATCACGTAGGTATTCACAAAGTATGCATCAAAACAAAACAGAGCGGCTTGATCCGAGAGGATGATCTTCAACTTGTTTTAGGGCTGGATCCCATTTACCAGTATGTTTGCCAAACTGAACTTTTATCTTTCCTTTGGTTTTTAACTAGAAAGCAAAAGGATAAAGTTAAATAAAGCAGACAGTTGCAAATAGAAAAACCTGCTCGGTGTTAATTGTTACTTATACAGAAGCACTGATCTCATCAATTGGCAGGAAATCTGTGTTGTCCTCCTAATGGCAAACTAAATAAGATGCTGAGGATCATTTAAACACACATCATTTAACCCACCATAACTTCTGATGGAAACAACTTTTAAAACGAGTCCGGGGGTTTTTTGCACTTGTGAAAAACGCAATGGCACATAAATCTGATGGAGGCTGGCATAGAGCAGATTGCCATTTAAAATAAAACTGGGGGGGAGACCCCAAAGGTATGATTCCTTCTTGAGCGGCTCAGCATTTACAGATAAATCAGGTCCTCTCATTCTGTTCAAATCATCCATTAAAAAGTAGAAGAGGAAGAAACAGCAATATGAACAGATAATGAGAATGAAAGAGTAACCGTCTGGAAACAACACTACAGGAAACAGCAAAGCAAAAAGTCAAAAGGATGCAAAAAAATGAGACATGAGTTGCCTTCCTGCTAATTTTTCATTTGTTTACCCTTAATCATTCATTGTTTTTGCTGGTCCTTTCACCTGCAGGTCTACTGCTAGATATCAGATAAGCTCTCCCAGTTCAGGAAACAATTATTTAACCTTAAGCATATGTTCTTCCTACATGGAGGCCAGGAGGAATTAAACTGAGAATCTCCACGCTTGGCATTTTTAATGGAGCAGTGCCCGGGAGCGCTGCACGGTGCAAAGTGGAAGAAATGGTGTTCTACCTCTCCCAAACACCAGACTGAGGATCTGACCCCTGGCTCTTCTCCATACAGAGATGCCTTGGACTTCAGTGGAAATCCCAAGGAACAAGCGTGTGCAACAGCCCCCGATTTAGACGGTACAGTTCAGATATACCCACACCACAAAGCAAGCCTTCCAACGGAGACAGCAAGCATCTCAGAGAAGCTGCAGCTGAAAAGCTTTGCAGAAGAAGTATGTTTTCAAGGGGGGGCTCAAGGTACAAGAGGCAGATCACTTGGGCATAAAAAAGAGGGAGTTTCATTTGCAAGACAATGTAGACATGACCACACAGAGGGGAAATGTGGAAAAGGTGGAAGCCAAATTAAGTCTGTCAAACCAAAAGGAAGAGGGTCAAAAAGCCACTTTCTACACAAGCAACACTGAGCTCTAGAGAAAGATGGCTCCAGGGTTTAAGGCGCAACGGCAATGAGTCTCAAAGAACAACCACGCCATTGCACGGGTAGCTTGGTTTAGGGCAAAAAGGCGCCCGTGCATCCTCAAGACATCTCAACTTCATGCAGCGAAGGCCCTGTATGAGAGGGGTCGAGTCCACCCCGCAAGCCTTCTAGCAGGGCCACAAATGGGAAGAGCCTGCCCTTCACTATAACAGCTCCTTCTGGGAGTCAAAGGAGACAAAGGACTTCGCCCAAGATCCATCCCACAATGCAGAGGCTGAATTGCTTTCCTTGCCCTTCCTCAGCATGGAGCTAACATTTAAGAACCCAATTCCTATTTAAAGTAAGGCTCCTTCTCAACAGTCGCAGGGCAAAGAGCGATACACAAAACCAACGGGTGCCCAAATTAAGACTCTTCACCTTACCAGAATGACATGCAAGGGGCTAAGTATAAATGAGAATCATGGGTTATATTTTCATGCTGGCTTTTTTGCAAAGCTTTAATTGAATAGCCAAAAAAAAAAAAAAAAAAAAGATTAATTAACAGACAGTCACTGGAAAAGAGCCCATTTGAACCAGCAAGGTGTACACTGGAGTTGTACAATCAATGTGTGGTGTATGTCCTTTTAAACAAAGCACGAAAATAAGACCCGAGGGTTTGCATTTCTGACTTGTTCCGTCTGCTACCTTGTATTTATCTCCATTTGTTAGCTGCAATGTCAAGGAATATTTTATTAAGGCATGATGTCATCCCCAACGCAACGCATGCTGCTAACTGCTTCATCTTCCAGGCCAGGGCGGGAGTGATGTACACGAGCATTCAGGATGGGCAAATGCCTCCGGTGAGCCTCAAAGAACTTGCTCCGCAGTGCCGCCACTGCTGGACTTGTGCACGCAGCAGAGAGGCCATGTGCAGCAGTGCTGGCCAGCGTATACAACACCACACATAGCGCACGACATGCACCCAGCAGCATGCGGAGGCCTTTTTCAAGTAGCCCCGGCTGTCTTCCCAGCCAGGGGTAGAGGACCTTGCCGCCGTTCTGCAGTAAAATAAACTTACTAACTGGTTCAAGAGGCATTCCAGCCCACGGAGACCACTGCATTAAGAGAGAATGGCGCTGATGAGGATTAAAAAAGGAACGCACAATGAGAGTTTTGTTTGGTTTCCCATTGGCTTTGTCCCACATCCAGTTTGCTGAAGTAAAACACACTGAAGCACATTTAGCTGCCATGCACAATTAGACATGGGTCATCGGATCACAAGCGCATGGAGAAACAATATTCAAGACGGGAGGAACAGACAGGACAGATGCTCAACGGAAGGAAGTCTCTGAAGTGTGTGGAGTCGCCAGCATTGGGGGTCTCTCATAAAGCAGCAGACGTACACTTCCACACACATTATCCTACTCCCAGGAAAAGTCACTTTCCATGAGATGGGTCTGTCAGGCTGGGAAGAACTACATGGGCACCAAAATGTGATACCCCATAAGCACGATCACTCAGTACCCCCCATCCCAAAGTGGGGATGCACTTATTCAGGCTGGACTGTACAAGGGTTTGAAGCACCCCGCAGAATTGCAGACCTGATTGCCCTTAACCACCTTGGAAAATCCTCCCAAAAAAGAAACAGGCTCCTGGCCCATGCTTTGAATGACCAAAAGACATTATCGTTATTATGGACTGAGATAACTAAAAAGGAATGATTCCATACTAGGGAAAAAAAATATGAATCTCAGAAATGATTTCAGTTGCAACAACCTGGCACTTTCCCAGCCAGTTTCAATAACAACTGCATTTCCTTCCAGAAACATCGCGCTATGCCAACACTCATGGTGTATACACCGAGCAACTACAGAGACAACAAAAAGTATTATTATCCCCAGGGTAGGACTTCATATGGAAAGAGAGGTTTTGGCTCTGGTCTTTGTGTTGGAGAAATACGGTAACCGGCTGCGTCTACACGAGACGCTTGCTGCGCAGTAGCTCATTACTATTGCGCAGTAGTGCTGCTAGGCATGAACCACAATGCAACGCTACCGTGCAGTGAGCATCACTAGACAACTGTGCCAGGACGCAATTGCAGAGTATTGCCGGTTACCACGCAGTCGTTTAGTACTTAGTTTTGCAAGTACTAAATGACGGCACAGTAACAACTGTGCAGTGGGTGTCTTGTGCACATGCGCCCACTGAGTGCTAAGGTGGGATAGCAGTGAGTGCCAATAAAATAGAAGAAGTCAGCTGCTACGAGAGACTGAAGAACAGCCTTCTCCATACCACCTCTAGAAGAAGAAGCATAATGAACTTGCACATATCCTGCACATGGTGCTTTTTTAGGCACCAAGGAAGAATGGAGAGGGACAAAGTAAATGTCCCTCGAATGAAGGGTCCAGCACTGCTCAGCTTCGTCACGCAAGGTTTCTCCTCGTTGCCACTTGAATTACCTGCGTGACAAAATGCCCAAGCTTTGTGCTGGGGCCACAATAAAGGCTGAAGCCACCTGAAGCTTGTGAGCCAGGCTCTCTGGAGCACAGAGGAGCCGAGCTGTTCCTTCTGAAACCATTCCTGGCATGTGCCTGACAACCGGCTTTTATTTTACGTTCGACACATCTGAAGAGGCTCTAAATTTTCTTGAATTAAGCCATCCCGGGAGAGAGAACGTGTCAGGCATTTCTGCTTTCTCCTCCCAGTCTGGGAAGTGACTAAGACAATTTACAAGCCAGCTGTAAATGAGGAAACATTGCCTGGCTTGTTTTAGGGGAAAGAAGGGAGGAGGGGGAAGAAAAGGAAGGGGATAGAAATGGGACTTCCAAGTGAACTTTGGAAAAAATCCTTGAAAAGGGAACTGGGAGGAGCTGGACACCCACTGAAGTCCAGGAGAGTTAGGAACCTGCCCCTACTAGTTCCCCTTCCCCTAAACACAGACATCATTTGAGGAGCATGCTTGGGCCTGTGCAGTTCAGCAGGGGATGTGCAATTTTAAAACAGTGACAAGAAACTGCTCTGTTCCCTACGGCAATGAGAAGGATGCTTTCATGTTAAATTGTAGCTTGAAATGCCTTGTTAGTCATAGAGGTCTGCTTAAAACAGGGGAAAAGAAGAGCATGAGACATTTCACACATGTAAAAAGTTTGCCCCAAAGACCATTTCGAACTCTCTATTTTCCATTAGTTTTTTTACTTCTTTTGACAGCAGTCCAAACCTCAGCGAGATGGTGGCCAACACTCAAGGGCGACCTTTTCCTTCAGCTCTTGTAACTGTATGCTTACCTGTGTCAACATCAAAGCCTGATTCCAGAGGCTCTACCCATCCAAAATGTCAAAGGGAAGATAATCCTGGTATTTGATGTTTATACAGCTAGGCACACAGTTAAACTCTCAGAAAAAGGCGTCTCGGCTTGAAAGTGTGAAATGTTAATTCCTTTGGAAGGCGCATTGCAAATGCTTCCATTTCTGTTTGGACACAAGTCTTATGAAAAAATGAGACTGGAATATCAAGGCTGCACCTGTCCCCGCACAGCAGTCACTACAGCGTGCCTGGGGTATGGGTGCAACGCCACACTTGGCCTCCCAAAGAACACGTGTCATCCCATGCTCAGGAGCAAATCTGTGCTCTGCTACTGCACCACAAACAGGTGTGGTAGCAGAGCACAGATCTGCTCCTGAACAAGGGATGACACATGCTCTTTGGGAGGCTGAGCACCAATAGCAGCAGAAATGGCACGTTTCCTATCAAACCACCGCAGAGAAAGACAAGGCCCATTTAGAGTTTCCAGCCCATGTTATATTTATTTCATTATCTATTTTTTCTCTCGGTCTACAGTTCACGTGGTGCAAATAAGACGCTCTTACCTAGGGGTGTGAATAGCTGTTGAAACCAGGATAAGTAAATAGCGGAGTCTACCACAGAGAACACATGTGAATTTTAATCCCAGAGGACAGCCAGAGGCTATGGTGACAGGCATCCCAAGAATACCAACGTGTTTTTATATTTCTCTCTTAATGCTGCAGTTCTGCAAGTTTTGCACTGAATCTCAAAGCAACCAGGCAAGCGTGTCACTGACTTGGGTTTACTCAAACAGCAGAGCCTGAACTCCAAAATACCCACAGCAAGCAGACTGTCAAGCGGCACTTGAACACCATCACCGACACAACCACTGCAACTGCGGGGGAAACAAAACACCACGTCTTTTGCCCAAGACACCCACAGATGCAAGATCTCATATCAAAGCCCTCCAACGCAGGTAGTCGTTATGCTGCAACTGTCCACCCAGCGCCGAAATGCAGCACCCCTCCGGTGACGTCTAGCGACACATGGCAATGGGATGCAGGAGCCTAGGGCAAGAAGCACAGCTACACGGAGAATTTAGGGAACGAGAATACACAAGCAAAGCACACTGCACAGGGAACAGCCGGCACGAGAAGCAGCCAACCCACCTCTGTTCCCTCCAACCCTGCAAAATCCATGCCTGATTCTAGCCATACATGTTTTCCACCTGTAGACCTCACATGGGGCCGGACATCCCCCCACTCCATCTTTTGGAAGAGGGGAAAAAATGTGGAGAGCATAATAGGCTCCCAATCATCTTCCTCCTGCCCCCCACACATGGTGCCAGCTGTCCATTCCCCCCACAGCTGCCAGCTAAGCTATCAGGGTACAGCTCCAGGACTTTATGGCCAAGCTCTGCTGAGGATTCAGGAGTTGGGGGCTGGCTTCCCCTCCACACACACATTTTGTCTTCAAGTATCGTATTTCGGTACCCGATTCAGAGAACATTGTTTCAGCGGCATGGCTGGCATTTGAAAGTTGGGCAACTCCAGAGTTACAAAACCCAACAGCCGTCTCCTCCACACCCCCTCCTCTAAACCATTTGTCTTTCATGCGAGGGTAACAGAGGGAGGACCCCAGCGTGGTCTCTTTTTTCCTGCCCTCCCTGCAAGGATATATTCAGCAACACACTGCTGTACGTCAAATCCTCGTTAACGAGTTATGGCCCAACTCTCATTCGGCTGCATGCCTTCCACTGGATTGAGCCAGGCCCTTGGCAGCTCATCCTCCCAGTCCCTTCGTATAGTTTCAAGAGTCTCAAGGTGTCCATGGTGAATCGCTGCACAGACTTAGCTGCATATTCCCTTTGCCAAAGGCATAAAGCTGAAGCCTACTGATCCTTTCAGCCCTCCCGCTCCCTCCTTCCCGGCTGCTAGCGATTACTCTCCGGCTCTGGTTACTGCGCCAGTCTCTTAATCCAATTGAATACTGCGTCAATACTGCTCTTCCTAACTCCCCTAAATCTACTACATTGTGTTACTTGTTAAATTGCCATTAAGTGATTAAAACAAGCCGGTTGCCTCCTCTCTGGGCTCTGTGTCAAAGATATGTTAAATGGCCTTTTTAAAATTTTAATTATTCAGCTCTTGCAATCATTTTACACAGCCTTATCATAATCATTCATTAACCTTTGGTTTTAAATAGTGATTAGCAGGCCTTTACAATGCTAATAACATTCCACTCACAGTTTAGGAGTTTATTGAATAATACAGAGCCAATGCCCAACCACTGATACCCTTGCAGCAATGGGGAGGGGAGGAATTTCACTCCTAAGTGAGGGATACAGTTTCCTATCAGGCTTGTACAGGAGGTCTAGGGAGCAATGAACTGGCAGGAAGCCAGTCACAGTAAGCATCGCTGTTGAACAATACTACTTCTCCCCCGGTGCCAGGAGATCATCCAGCAACATGCTGGCCACCTGCTGACAAGGCCTCCTTGCTCGGCACAAGGACAGATGGAGCAGCAGCAGAAAGGTGCAGAGCTTGGAGCGGGAGGACTCTTCAGCTTGATGGCCAACGGGTCTCTCAAAGAAGGACCTCAAGAGTGGAGGGCAATAGTCCAGGTCAAAAGAGATGGCCCGAAATGAGAGGAGGATCAGCCCAGCAGTCAGCAAGGCCCAGGTGAATAAGGTCCCTGTCCACATAAATATTTCCCAGCAGTATGATACCCATCCAACCACACAGGGACCCTTCTCCCTCGGGCAGCAGAGCCCCTTCATTCCCTCCTGCTTGTGTCAAGCTGAACCGAAATCTCCACTCGCAGGCCAGAATAAGGGCAAGTCCTTGCAATACATGGATACAGCTTTCCCATATACACGTGCCACAAGACATCGGTGGTACCATCAGGGGGGAAAGGAGGGATTTTGGCAGCACTGGACAGGAACTATCAGCTGGATTTTCCCATAGCCTGAATACAGTGCTGGGGTCGTGGGGCAGGGTGAACAGGAGCCAAACAGGGCACTCACCTTGCAAACCCCTTGAACTCACAGAAACGAGACGCAAAAAGGAAGAGGTCAATTTTCACCGGGCAGAATCCAAGCATGCAACAAATAAAAAGGGGAGTGCACCGCTGTTAGTTCACCGAGATCACTATTCCCATTTATGGTGGATGGCAGCAATACCTCTGCAACGCTAAGTAAAATGAGCCAGCGAGACAGACAGATGGATCTGTTTTACCAAGGGTGCACAGAAATACACACACTTTCAGCTGCATTTTATACTGTCCAGTAAAGAGCAGAAGAGGCGTCAGAAATGCACGCTCCAACTCCTTAAGTACACACTCAATGCAAGCCACATGCCTATCTCTACTCAAGCACACATTGAAGTGCTTTGGTCATCCAGAGATCGAAGGTCCTTTTGCACAGAAAACTATCATTACGGAACCACATGCTTGAAGACATCTGGAGGTAACGACATGATACTTGGGCTTGGTTTTCTCTGTGATTTCCGACTCGCCTTGTGCCGATGCTCTTGGGCAGTCCAGGCATAATAAAATCACGGGAAACCGCTTGCTACGAAGCACTATGTACCTGTCTGATATTTCCTGAAAATGAGACCTGCCTAGATCAATGGGAACACATGGTCTTATTTTATTGCCGCTTAAAAGCCACATTAAAACCCCAGCATGGTACTACGTCGGACGATACTGTCTTGAAAGAAAAATGCAGTGATGAGGTAAGAGAGAGGGGTTGTATTTTAAAGGGGCAACTACAAATTTCATTTTTATCTCAAGTTGTGCTAGCTTCCTCTCACCCCAAATACAATCATTTTTGTTTTAAATCAAGATTAAAAAAATCCTGGGGTGCTTGGGCTTCTGCATTAAGAAACAGCCTATTGATTGCCATACCTTCTCTCTGCTTGGACTGACAGCCATCGTGAAAAATTAGGTCTTTTACACTCCAGTCTATTTTAACATTCAAAGGCCTCCCTCACAAAAAAAAAAAAAAAGAATTGATATGGGATAAGTTTTTTAAGCCCTTTACATGTAGTCCATATTGCAGAAAGCTAATGGTCAAGCAAACCCACAAAATTAAGACCAGGAACTGTCCTCCTACTCTTCACTGGCTCAATCCTGTGGCTCATTTTCTTCTTTAAGGTTGTTTCTTAACAATGGGCCATTATGCAGCATGACTATTTTCCTTGCCAGTCTCTATCTGTGGTCTCTGGTCTCACCCATGGATGGCGAGCTCTCTGGGGTCTGGAGCATATCTGATCTATTTGTACAGCACCGAGCACACCACCTCCCTCATTCACAGCTGGGATCTCCAAGTCTCATCACACCACAAATAAATCATATGTTTCTTATTCTACAACCCCAATGAGCAGTCAAGAGGACCAGCAATACCCAAGCCTGGACTGAAACGAAAGCCTGTGTTATTTCATGTTCTCATAAATCAAAGGTATGGTTACAATGAGCCGAGATGCTCCAGTGACGCTCTGACGGGGAAGAAAACAGAACATAAAAGGGTCCAAAAAGATCACAGTGGCACTCCCATCTTTTCCACCTCTGCTTGAATGTCTTATTAAATTAGCTCTCCAAAGACTTTAAAACAGCTGTTGTTTTCCACCCGCAGTTCCACTCTCTCTCTCCCAGTATTAATTCAACCGTGTCCAAAAGGAGTAATACGTGTTTCTGTTAGGCCAGATACACTTCATGGGTAAAGAGGCCAGCAAGACAACAGACAGCACCACCGGAGAATAAAGAAGTTATAGCCCGTTAACTGTAATTAGACAAAAGTCTAATTTATGATGCAAAGGAAACTCAAGGATGTAATTTGGCTCAATACAATAACTGCCTGGAATTTAACACTTTCCCAAAGAGTTTGCCTTGCTCGGCACCATGCTGGTAATCAATGCTTAATTAGATCCTGTTACCTTGATGCAGCCTTTTCTTTTTTTAGAGCTACTGTAATCCTGTTACCCTCTCATTTCCCTCCCTCCCCACTGGCGGGGCTTTTGTAAGAGGACAAAGACATTCATGGAGGGGAAAGCAACGAGATAATTAATTTTTCAGGAAAAGCGAAGCTGTTGTTTGCTCCGAAACGTCTTACACTTCAGGAAACGTCAGAAATGTCAGATCTGATGAGTGGAAATAAAATCCATGGTCTGCTCCCCTATTAATGCTGCACGACTGCTTCAGGGGACGCTGGACATCACACAGAGGGAGCAGGGAACAGGGCAAGCCTTGCAAAGAGCTCGGAGGTGGGGAGCAGAGGAAAACTTCTGAGGATGCCGTGAACATCCAAAAGGACCTGCCCCCAGAAAAATACTGCCTACTGACAGGGTTTAAAAGCAACTCCTTTAAAAAAAAGAAAAAAATTAAAATACAAGAAGTGTGAAGACAAATAGCTATGGTCAGTGAACTAAGAGCTTGGGGCAGAAGATGGCCTTGTCTTTAAAAGGAGGATCACTAACTGATTGTATGGAAGCAAACTTCTGGGAGATCCCAGCAGAGATCCTGACCTCCCGGTGCTGGGCTGGCACATAGCAAGGTACAGCCTTAGCCCCTGTACCTTTGCATTGCAAGAAACCACAGAAACAAAACCTCCGGAGAAAGGCACTATTGCTACTATCGTCATCTGAAAGATGGGGAGAGGAGACAGAGGCATCCAGACCCCTTTTTGGAACACAGCCCTCATTTAATGAATTGTACTGAAGAGGGATGACTTCATCCCCAGCTGATGCACTCGGCTGGGTCAGGGCTTACGTGTTTTACTTACGGCCGGATGGGAAGTCTATGGCAGAGTCAAGAACTGAGCCCAGAGCTCAAATCCAGGTTCAGTGCCATGAGCATCTTCCCCCGCCCCCCACCTGATGCACTATGTCTCCACCTGGCAATCGGAAATCACATGGGCCCGTGACACCAAGAAAACACCCTGATTTTGTAATGGGGGCTGTTACAACCAGTGGTAAAAGCTCAGGTCATAGTTTCATAGTAGCTAGAGTCGGAAGGGACCTAGGTAGATCATCTAGTCCGACCCCCTGCCTTGGCAGGAAAGAGCCCTGGGGTCAGATGA
>NW_017728916.1:9159832-9160896 GCF_001723895.1 Crocodylus porosus
GCAGTACTCCAGCTGCGGCCGGACCAGTGCCGCATAGAGGGGGAGGATCACCTCCCTGGACCTGCTTGAGATGCATTGCAGCTGCTTTGCAGAAAGGAAGTAAAACTGGGCGCTAAGTCGGGCTGAGAGGAGGGAGACACAGAATTACTGCCTTGCCCCCTACCTCTACCAGAGGATTTACATTTCTGGACATCAGTGCATTGTTTGCCTTCGAGGTTGCAACTTGGGGATTGTTTCCCAGATTTCAGCCTGCTTTTAGGAAGTGTCCCGCCATGTATGGCATGGGATGGATAATGTGGAACAGAAGCAGGCATGCCGCCAAACATTGATTAGCACAGGCCATTTGCAAGCATACCTTTCACGTTAACGGGTACCTGCTCTTGGACTTTGTATGACAAATAAAGCATTATAACTAAGGACGCAGCGTAAGGCTAGAGAGATGTATGGCAACTGCAAACCGCTGGCAAGTTAAATCAAACGTGAACGGGCTGCTGTCAGAGAAAGCACTCAGTTCAGTTTATTTATACCCATCTGCCCCGTTTCAGGGTGTCGAAGTCTGCCTGGTGATGGGAAGACGGAGCGTTTATGTAATGAGCACACATACGCTTATCAGGAAACCACACGCCCGACACCAGATGATGGACCCAGCACTGCAGGCTATGAATGCAGACGATTAGCCTTCCAGCTGTGGTGAGAAGCAACAGAAGCTCCTTCAGCTATTGGCAATTGTAGCAGGGGGTTTATCCTCTGGGATCCAGACAGCGGTATTTCGTCCAGATTACACTGCGCCGCACTATATTTCACACCTGTTCCGGTTACTCAATGGAGCCCCTCTCTGCTGACAGTCATCACCACTAAAATTAGTCTCCTGGAAATGCTCCATTTGCCTTCCCTGACTGCATTTTTCTCCTCTCTTCGAATCACAGATGCCATCTTCGCCCAGCAAATTCTTTTTTTTCCCTTACTTTTTTTTCCATAGTTTCTAGGGTCAGAAGGGACCTGAGCAGATCATCTAGTCCAACCCCCTGCCATGGCAGGAAAGAGTACTGGGGTCAAATGACCCC
>NW_017728916.1:9161049-9191597 GCF_001723895.1 Crocodylus porosus
AGATCCCCCCTCAGCCTTCTCTTGTGGAGGCTGAACAGGTTCCGGTCCCGTCGCCTCTCCTCGTAGGGCCTGCCTTGTTGTCCCCATATCATGCAAGTGGCCTCCTCTGAACCCTCTCCATGCTGTCGACATCCCCTCTTGAAATGTGGCGCCCAGAACTTTTAAATAAGTGGCCACTGTCTGTGGACAGCCTCTATGTTTACAGAGAAACAAACTCTGGCCCAAAGAAGTTGCGTGGCTTTCCCACAACAGGGCAGAGAGCATGCAGACACAGCACTCTCTAGTCTTGCCTTTCAGCCTCCACATTCTCCCAAGCCTGCCTACGCACTGCTTCGCACCCAGCTCCGCTCCCATGTGCACCTGGAACAGAAGCATAACCGAACAGAAGTTCAGGGCACATAAACCAGTTTAAAAAATGGATGAAATTGGTTTAAGATAAACCAGAACGTAGTCTCAGACTTAACTGATTTGGGTCAAACCGGTTTATGAAACTTCTGTTCCAGACCCCTTCCTGGTTCAAGTTAACTCACAGTCCCCCAGCATCCCAGCATGCTTTCCAGCCCCGGGATGGGCTGCACTGACTGCCCCAGCAGAAAAGGGCTTAGGAGTGGTAAAACCCAGCTGGAGTCTGGGATCTAGGGCCAGGGAGGGGTATTAAACCCCCTTCCCCTGGCTAAACCCCCCTCCCCCAAAGTACAGAGCTGCCCTGCTAAACTTAGTCAGCTGCAACTGTGGACTACAAATCCCAGAGTCACCTAGAAACAGGAAGAGGAAGTGATGAGCAACCCTGCAGAGTCCCGTTTCTGTGATTCTGGACTGCAAATCCCAGAGACCTGGGGGGGACAGAAGGAAGAAGCACCAAATACACAGCCCATGCTGGCTATGTGCCAGAGACCCGTGTGCTAGTGCCCCGTGGCTTCTGGCCTGAGCCACTGCAGGCATGTGACTGCATTTCCTGAATCACAAGTGAATGTGTGTCCAGTTGTTTCTCAATTTAATCTCTGTACCTTAGACTAACCTGCCAAGACTGAATCAATTCATCCTCAGGCTGTTTGACCGTCTGTACTTAGCCAACAGCATTGGAGTCACTTTCTGTGGGAGTAAGAACTTTTCAGTACTGGAGGATGGCTGGTTCATTTCCCTGCTTTATTTCTTCATTAAGGTAGCTAATTGATGGTTTTACCCCCAGAAGCCTGTGCTAATTCTACTAAAATGGCAGATTAGCTCAACTCTGTTTGCTGTTCTCCCACACCCAACCAAGAGCAACCTTCCTGAAAGCCAGGCTTTTGATTTATGGTTTCTACCTGCTTCAACGCCTTTCCTTGCAAGTCCAAATCAGCCACCTTTCCTCAACTATGACTCCCTGGTTCTGCTCCCAAGGTCCAGTATCACCAAACCTACCAATTAAGGTTGCACCAACTAAATCATCCTTCTCAACTTCTTATAGCTTCACTATGCCACCTTAAATTGTCTTGTTCACAGGCACCATCTCTGAATCCAGTGGCAAACCTGGGACATGCCTTAACATCACAAGGTAGAAAGCAGACAGAGCTCAGTGCCTCCCCAGTTCAAAAGACACCATTCCCATTAAGCATTTTTTTCTTTTTACCTAATGCAAGCAATGCATAGCACTTTACAGTGCATCTTTAAGTTAAGCTGTATGCAGCCTAGCTGAAAAAAATCAGTCACATTGCCCCTCCATTAAAGAAACCTCTTCAGAAAACACAAAAGGGCCCCCCCCCAGCACATCAATGGTGCTGATTATTCTTGGCTGGCAGCGGAAATGGATGTACATGGCTACAAATATAGTTTCCAGATAGAATAGTTATGTAGATAGCAATCAAAGAGCATGAAAGGCTCGTCACCGTCAGCTTCCAAGTTGTCGCACATTACCGAGCACAGCAAGAGTCAACGCACGTTTCCGACCTTCCTCTCCGCAGCCCGTTCAGCTTTTGGGGCAGAGGTTAAAGACAAAGAAAGAGAGTCGAGAAATAGCCGTTTTTAAAAGCAGAGTATAAGAGGTGGCCTATGACAACACTTATCTTTAAGCTTGCTAGAAAGAACAGGAAGCTTCTTCCCAAGGACATGGAAGGCCACTTCATCCTGAAGTGCTGTACAACAACCAACCTCTCCCCCTTTTAAATCTATCCATTTAAATGCAGGCATTATCTGCATTTATTACATTCCTGCATCATAAAACTTAAAACCAGGAGGTGACCCCACCAGTCACTGTGTTACATGCCTCCTCTCTACCCACTCGGCAGAGGATGAATGCGATAGTGGAGGAAGCGAGAGCAAGGACTGACTTCTAGGTGCAAACCCAACTGTTCAGCTCCAACACTGAAACTTGTGCTCAACCTCCAGCAATGGCTATAAGCACAGGTTAGGATAAGATCAGCACCCACCATAATTCAGGCACAGGAGGAAAGGCAAGAAGATCCTTGGACAGTAGGTGACAAGTGCATACAGAGTCCACACACTCGCATGACAAGCCAGGCCCTGACATTCATGCAGGATGTATCCGAACTGCGCTGTCCCAATCATAAAAGCCCATTTGATCAGCTTATGGCCTCCTATATCCCTATGCACTTGGGGCAAGAATAGCAGGGAAAGGCCCATCTTTAAAGATGCCACCAACCATGTGATTCTCTACAGAAGGGGTCTGCACGACCCCCCTGCAGTGCTTCACATCACGGTCTCTGTCCCTAATAGATGTTGCCTTGGGCATGCTGCTCCCCCCACATTTGGACATTATTTTCCATCACCAAGCTGTGCATCCAGCCAGTGAAGTCTAGCCTACACAAGGGTTTGGTTTGGTTTGGTTAACTATAAGCCACCTCTCACCACTGCACTACCACAGACACACGGCAGTCGGTTTTTACGAGAAGTTAGGCTATAACTTTCCAGGAAGAGCTCGTCCTTCCTAAAGATTGCACTTCTACCCAACTCTGGGAGGCGTGAAAGCACTCTCCAGGCCACCCTGATGAACTTCATCCAATTCCCACCAAAGCCACCAGCAAGATCCCCACCAACTTTAGGAGAAGAAAGCAGAAAGGTGCAGCCTGACATGGAAAAGCATTTAAGGAGAAGGCCTAGGTGATGAAAATAAAGCCCCTGGTCCTGGAGCAGGACGATGGGCATATAACAGCATTGCCATTGTACAGACGAGTAAGCCTTGACCTGTGCTGGCGTACACCGTTTCAGGACTGGGACTAATTTTTCTGTTTAAAATCATCAGCTTTAGCATTCAGAAATCCATGTGGTCATTTAAGGAGGATGGTTGATAAGCCATCTACATGAGATGGCCACAGACTGAAATCACTGGATAATTAAAGTACAATAAAAGTCTATGTGCCATTTCAGTATAATTCCTCTGAATTTCAGCAACAATGACTTTTTTTTTTCCACGGATAAGATTCAAGAGCATGTGTTAAATTGATTAGTTTGGGGACTTTTTTCCCTCCTCTTTTATATTAAACCAACCTTTTTCCATGGGTTAGTAAGCATATTTAATTTCCTCCTCCTAAAAGTGAGCATCGTTTTTCATCGTAATCATACCAACAATTTCACCAGCTACGGCATTACAAATACGCTGCTTTACTGTTACTTACCAATTTCCTTAAAAAGCTGATTTCAAGGCTGTAAATGATAATCCTCTGTACGACTTTACTCCTCTTTACTGCTTTTAATATTGCTTCTGTACGACACTTAGTCATAGATTTGGAGATGATAAGTTTGGTAAGACCTAAATCAGCAGCAGAACTGCTTTAGCAATGCATATGGAGGGTGCACCTTATAGGTTTGTTTCACCTTTGTCCCTCTTTTTGAAATCTTTTTGATCACTAGATCTCTGGCATTGTGCAAACACTCAAATTAAGACCACCTTTTCAGATTAAGAATTTCCAATTACAGTACTAGGATTTATTTTTATTAATGAGAGACAAGGGCTGAGCACTACCTACATTTCTGCTCTAGGAATGAAAGCCTGGTTTGATGCATATGCATCAGCTTCTGTTTTCTGGGAACATAAAAAAGGGTTTGCCGGAGGCTAGTGATTCCAGGTCACTCCCTTCCAAGCTCCCAGCTGAAGGCACCTTAACCAGGTACAGCTTCCACTTGGTGGTTGGCCAGCACCATGTGAAAAAAAAAAAAAAAAAATCAAGGCCCTTTAGGGAGTCTCAAACACAACACCCAAAAACATCTGGGAACATAAAAAAGGGTTTGCCGGAGGCTAGTGATTCCAGGTCACTCCCTTCCAAGCTCCCAGCTGAAGGCACCTTAACCAGGTACAGCTTCCACTTGGTGGTTGGCCAGCACCATGTGAAAAAAAAAAAAAAAAAATCAGGCCCCTTTAGGGAGTCTCAAACACAACACCCAAAAACATCAAGGACCATCACTAACCGTTGTTAAATTCTGGTTCCAAGCTGGTAAACAAGCCCATTCCCAATGCATGCTACACATTTTGCTTGCAGTTCCTGAAGTTACACTTCCGAGCGGCTAGGTTAAGTATCAGCAGTGTTTAGTTAATTGATCCTTCGCTGCCTAGGGTTAATTAAAATGAAAGGGGCCAGCTTTCAAATGCACTTGTGAGCTGATGTTCTGGGCAAACCATGAGCCAGCGAGACAAACCTGGAAATCAGGAGGCTCGCAAAAAAATGCTGTTTGGCAACTTTTCATTTCAGAAGCATGTGGGAAGAAGTGCCCTCTTTGCTATCCCTTACCTAGCGCGAATGCCTGCTGAGGAAGGCTGGCAGCCTACAAAGCAGTGCCGCTGGGAAACACCACCATGCACACACTGCCACAGTTTCCAAGACAAAAACAAAACAAAACAAAATCACAAAAGATTTGGGCCAAAATGCAGCTTTTTGCAACCAAATAATTTTTTGCAAAGCACTGGAAGCTGCCCAGCACATACGGCTGCACTCAGCCAGGTGCCAACCAACACACAGGTTGCAGAGGCCTATTCACAGACAAGTCCCTTAACTTCTTGTTCCAGCAAAGCAAGCCAGCCCCAAGTTCAAGGTCCAGCAGACCTGGTGCTGCGAACAAGCACAGCTATACCGGACAGTTCTTCCCCTTTGCTATCAATGGGCTAGGAATATTTTCCTGCCAACCATTTAAATATAAAATCTGACTCTGTCAACGTGTTATAAATCAGCCAACACCACATCTGAGCACTAAGGCACAAAAAGAATAAATAAATCACATCTCTTTATCACACAGGTCACCAGTCTCCACTGCATAGTGGTTGTGAACTGATTTACAATGCAAAACAGAGGCAGAAAAAACATCCTCTGATGTGCTGCAACCAAGTCCTTACCCCGCTGCGGGCCACCCAGACTGGATTTTTAGATCTCTGCCCATATGCGGTCCCCGACTCACGGCATCCCTACAAGCTTGGGGAAAAGGCACCCAGCACTGGCATTTTGCACCTGGAAACTTTAAAAAGCCGATGAGCAAAAGCTTCTGAGAGCGCCACAAGGCTTGAGCCTGGCGCTGGATGTTAAAGAACAGAACCAAAAAACAAAGTTCCCAGTTGCCTTTAGTTTGCAATGATACTGCTGACCCCAGCCCCAGCCCCACCAAAAGGATGTGGGGTGCTTTGCTTTTGCTTGCAGAATGCATATCTTGGGCGGCAGATAGCTCACATTACTAACCCCTTCTCTACCTGCAAGAGCTAGACACTTTTACTCTACGTTTTGGGAAGCTAAGGTGCTCTCACGATCACTTGACCCCTTCCACAGGGCTTCAAGGAGAAAAAATACTGAGATTGCCAATAAAATACCCACAGCAGGCTGCACCAGGTCTTTGCAGGGCTGCGCCGAGGATGCTCAGGTGCATTTCCAATGATGATTTTGGGTCCAGTGTTGTGCTGGATCAAGCGCCTTATTAAAACACACACACACCCCTCCTGAACAGAGAGACAAGCCAGGTCTGTCCATCATGCTGGCCCTTTTGGGAGGTCTCAAAATGGATTAAAGTAGAACAACAGCCTCATGCTCATCTTCCACCCAGCTAGAAAATATTCACCTAGCATAAGACTTGAGAAGATAAAGCATTTAATCATTACTGCAGATAGCCCTGCTGCTGAAGAAATCATCGGTCTCTCAACTCACTATTTCATTTATAGGTCTCAGCTTAACCCCACCAAAGCTCTCAGACAACGTGTCAAGTCGGTCCACTCCACCAACCCTAAAACCGAGGGCAGCTCACAAGTACTGGCTAAACTGATTGCAACACGCATGGGAAACCAACACCCTGACACCAGGATGGAGGGTTCCCATCTTCCCACTCTCTCTGAACAGCTCTTTTTGCAGATTAATATACTTTCCTAATGAAACGAAAGGTTATAAATTGCTGCCATTGATTTTGCATCAGCGGTAAAAGTCGCATAAGTGAGTAACATACCTGCAGTGACCCACTTTGTTTGAGGGAATATGAAACCATAGCATATTGACAGCTTAATTGGCTCAGCAAGAGTTCATATCACTTGGATGAAATGCATCATTGGCTGTTTCATCGTTATATCTTATTGCAGCTTTAAAAGCAAAGGGGATGACAATCTAGTGAAGTGTTTCCTTTACAGAACCAGCCTCCTGTCCTTGAGTTTATTGCTAGGTCTAAGGATGGGGTTTTTTGAACAATGTTTACAGACTAGCTCTTGTCTGCATTCTAAACACTTAGCACAGAGAGGATTTATCTCCTGCTTAATCCATTCAGGCCAGGAGATGGAAGACCCTGGCACGTCCACTTCTGTATCAGGATCACCAAAAATGATGGCACCAAAGAGTTCCATAAATAGCAGGTTGGACGGGAACGAGACATTTACTGCCATCCAATGCAAACATAATTTGACTATTTTATAGCATTAGGAGGGCAATTTAAGTGCATTAATACTTGAACTATCAAAATAACTCCTGCCTCAAAGCGTAATTACAGAAAGCAAGATAGTTACCCAGGCTTGTAAATACTCCTGGAGCAGGAGACTTGAAGGGACGTACAAAGCTCGCTCGCTCGCTCTCTACTTAGAAAGCAGCTGGCACGAACCAGGCCAGTCTGACAGAGGTGCGCTCGCAGGGGACAAGGGTTTGCTCAAAGGTCTCCGACGCAGCATATTAACCCGATGACACCGAGCGGCACCACACGGCAGGGTGCGGGAGGGGAGAGGAGATGCAGAAGTCTGGGCCCATCTATCAGAGGCAGGACTTGCTGCACCCAGTCCAGGCTACCTACCCTTCTTGCCTCTGCGTGTCCAAGCGCTGAAAACGCTTTCATAGGGGAAAAAATTGAATAAATTAAACCCTTACAGACAAATATTTTGGCAAATTAATTTCTGCTGATTCCGTCCCCCCAAACACAGCCTTTCCCCAACACCACAAGTTATCTGCAGTAATGCATACAAAAAATAAGAATCCCTCAAAAGAGCCATTTCTCAGGCAAGGCGGCTTTTACAAGCTTCCCAAGCAGAGGAGATTAAGGGCAGCAATGGGACCTGGATCTAGCGATACCAACTGAAGCAGAAGCAGCTTTCCTAATCCAAAGCAGGTACACAGCATCCCCTCTCCAGCCAGAGGGGTGGCAGCACGAGGCTGGCGACGGGCTCAAGGTCAAATGCTGAGGACAGAAGCCGGCTATCTCGGCTCCTGGGCACAACCTTCCTCCAGAAGCCCCAGTCGCGTCACGGAGCGAGGCTTTTCCAAAGTCAGGTACCTTCTGCAACACCCATCACACACCTCCAGGCCTCATTTCATGGGCAAAGAAAATGGAATTGGCAGCACCAAATTGCAGTAGAAACCCCAAAGACGCCCAATATCCGAAAGAAACGGTGTGCGCAAACCTTCCCGACCCCAACAGGAAACTTGGCTGCAGGGGTTAAGCCCGTTCTGGAAAGATAAGGTCATTTCCCCTCCTCCTAGGGTGGCCTGGAAAGCAAAGACTAACTCCTTCGGACTGGCTTTTACCATCCTCTGTTAACACTTCAGCCCTGGCCCATCATCAGGATCTTCCCTAGAGATACAAGGACCATGGCAATAGACCCCTTGTTCATGCTGGTCTGGGATGCTCTCCATGCCAAGCCTCCTACCGATGCTGCTACAGACACCCTTTTGCTGTGCTGCCTTCCCCAGGAGCTAGCCGACACCATAGATGTGGGTAACTCTTGGGAAGTTGTTGCTCCCCCCCACACCCCAGAAACCCACAAAAAAGATCAGCAGCATCAGCCAGTCTATCGGGACATGGGGGGTGAAACATGAGCCTTCCCACCCTGCCTGCACAAGCAGACAGAAGAAAACCCTTTGAGTCAGCCTTCATGCACTCAACAGGAGAGGACCACTGCGCCACAGGCATGGCAAGTCTCTCTGCAGTCATCTCCAACAGGCCGCATCTCAGTGAACCGTGCGTCAATGCAAGGCTGCGCTACAAACCCCAGGCAAACTTTGGAAAACAAATACCTTTGATAACTACCTTCCTAGGAGCAAGCTCCGTCATGTGATACAGCCAATATTGTGCTTGATACGGCTCCAGGGGGCAGTTACACGCTCTTAACTCCTCCAAGATGGATTTTACAATTTGTTAAAGAAACTCATCAATCCTCCACAGTCATTTTTTAAAGGCCAAGGCTTCCGAGTCATTTCTGCGTTGTGCTGATCCCCAAAATTTCGGCTCATTCCCAACTGCCATTCCTATGGCAGCCCTGCCTCTAAAGCGAGGCGTCAAACTCCACAGGACTCATACTGCCTGGTAACGAACAGATTACCTTTGATTTACACAAAAGCGGCCCTGCTTATTTGAAGGGAATGATATTTCTCCACACACTGACACCGCTCACAGCAAATCTGTATTTACTCAACCAGCTCTTATCTTTTTAAAACAGCAGCCAAACAGGGGAAATCAACAGTTTTCCACTCTAAACTTTCTTGCACCTTTTTTTTTTTTTTAAACACATCTGTATGGCCACTTTAAGTAGTATGACGCTGGCCTCAATATACTCAGCTTAGCCATCTATTTTATGCAGGCCTGAAGAAGGGCATTTGATGCTGGAAAGCTTGACCAGCGACTCTCCCAACTACACAGCTGGTATCATATCATATCATATATATATATATATATATATAAAAAAAAAAAAAGCCTTGCCTCTTGAACATTTCCTGGACCATCACAGCTACAGCAACACCCCAACCCTTATATTTTATATATGCACATCCCAAAACAGGAGGATTTCAGAGACAAAGAGCAATCCTGAAGAGACACAGAGGCATCGAAAGCTCAGCTGTGCGAGGAAGTGAGCGAGAGCAGATGACAGATGTGCACAAAAGCAAACGACGTTGAGACAATTAAATTGTGATGCTCGCGCATTTGCACGCACAAGTTTAATGAGATTTAAAGAGTCGTTTCCAAAAATAAACTTCTTTCTGCTTCTCCTCACTCTGCTGGGGGAAGTGACAAAGCCGTATTTTACAGACCCCACAAATGAGAGCTTGCCATTTTGCACAGAAGCCATGCATTTATGCTGTACACATTCGAGACAGGTACCAATTAGCCGGCACTCCCCTTCCAACATGTATCTTCACAACACAGCTGTGTTTTTTAAACCTGCATGATCCACCCATGCAGCAGTTTGACTATAACGCTTGTTTCTTAAGCAACGGCTTATCCCTTAGCCATGCCCTGGCCTTTTCTCTAGAGACCTTATTTTTCCTAGATGAAAGAGCCAGGCTCTAGGTCTACAGATTAACTACACTCCTGGATTTTCTCAGACGTAACAAAGTTTTGCCAAGTTCACCTGCAGATAAACTGATGCCGTCTTGCCCGGGGCAATGCAGTTATGAGCTCTGAGAGAAGGAAGTCGTGCCGGACAGCACACGTTTCATTTTGGAAACGATTCTTCCCCTTGCCTACTGTAGGCACAATAAAAATTGTTTTCCCTTGAAATGGAAAAAAAATTGTTTTTTTAAAATCAGCCCTTGGTCAACAGCAGAAGCCAGCAAGGGCTCGTCCCTCGGGGAGAGGGACAAGCACAGAACCTGTCCCCGATCAGGCTGGTGAAGCCCTCCTATGGCTGCTATTACAGCAGAAGTGGACCAAAAGCTGCTGGCCCACCATAACAGAGGACTGACTTACAGCGCCCAGCACAATACGACTTCCAGGAATCGCTTGAAAAACAACTTGCCACCACCCCTGCTCCTCATTATCCATCCACATGGCTGGAGAAGCCAACGGGCTGTAAGAGCATCTCAGTGGGAAGAGGACGGGTACAGTGTGAGAACAGAGATGGACATCAGTGCAGGGAAGGGAGCCTTGAAGTGGTACCAGGAATACCAAGAAATGAAAGCACGCCCGCACTGAGCAGCCACCGCTATTAACATTAAAAGAGAAGCAGTAGGTATTAGAGAGTCAACACGTAAAGCTGAGAGCTTACAGACGAAAACTAGAGAGCCATTACATTCACTCCAGCTTTGTCACGCACGTAGAGAAAGGTCTTCAGTCTCTATGCGTGACAGGAAGGGGATACAGGTGCTGGGACGGAGCAGTTAAGAAGTCTTGTGATAGCTTCAGAGGTGAGCTTCAGTCTTGTCCTAAAATGAAGCCTAGCTATAGTGCCAGGGAACATCTGTAAATTATAACTTCTAACAAGAAACCAAGGGAGTTGGGAATTGGGAGATGGTCCCTCAGTTAGGGAGCAGCCAGCCAGTTAGAGACACACCAAGAGTCTGGCAAGGTTACCTACTGCTCCACAATGAAGTTCATTGTTTAGTTCTTCTACACTAAATGCCTGTGTTTGTTGAACTTGGTTACCACTGCACTAGTGATGTCCTCCCTCAGAGTATGGAGAGTCTCTTTTTTAGTGGGCAAGATGTAATTTGGGTCAGGTCTACACAGCTATTGCAGGTTGGTTCTGGTGGGGATAGGTTCTCACACTGTACCCGTCCTCTTCCCAGCTCTGGTTTCACTCTAGTTCCTGGGCTTTGACCTCCTGGGTGCATGCCACTACTGTTATTTTCCACCTTGAATTCCAACATCTCGCTACCTCTCGGACCCTCTCCCACCCACATCGTCCTACCTCCCACCCATGAAACACCTAAGCAGCAAAACCCAGAAAAACTTCCAGCATTTAAGTAGTTCAGTAAATACAGAGGTAAAGCATGTGCAAGACTCCCTACTGCAGATGCCTGAAACGTCCTCTTACACTGTCAAACTGAATTGACTTACAAGTGTCAGAATATTAAATTGTGCCAAATTATGATATGCGAATTCAGCTCAGCATCACACATATCAATAATTCCACTCTTTAGCGACTGAACAAGGTACTTAAAATAGCTCCTCGAGACACATCCAGCATGATCTCCCACCTACCTAATTGATGTTGCATGTATCTTAGATTTACCAGTAAAAGACATAATTAGTCACATTAAAAGTTGCTATATAGTTAAACCTCCAAGATGAAAAGACAGCTCTCTCAGTTCACTCACCTTGACTTTAAAGTAGTAACAGCGGCTGGTAAAAAATGAAAAGCCTTGAAGGATTCAGTGTCTTGGAGAGACAATCACAGATCTTTTATCTTCCAGACTTCAAGAAGAATCAAGTTCTTCAAAGAAAAGCCAATAAAGCCCAGACATTTTCATCATAACAAAATAAATAATTCAGTCATACTTTAGAGGACTCCAACATTCGGATTGGCTATTTGATATATTTGTGGCTTAGGTGCCGCTAAACTGATTAAAGATAACCTGATAGAAGCTTGCAATGTCAAAACTGCCTTCAGCCCTGGCAGATATGAATGGATAGTGTAAATAACTATAAATAACTAAAATGGCCTCATTTATGCCTAATGGAGAATTTACAGCCTTCAGGGCTGCCTGATAGGGCTAAAGCTTACAGCGCCACGTTACCCCGCTACGGTGCAAAAAAGAAACATTTCCGATCGTTCGGCGCACCTGCTGCTTGGCCAGAATCTGCTGGGATTAGACTTCAGGTAAGGAGAACGATACTGTTCTTCCTTTAATACCAAAGACAAATACCCCCTTTCCCTTCTCTCTGTCTCTCTCTCTCTCTCTCTCTCTCTCTCACACACACACACACACACACACACAACACAGAGCATGAATTATCTATATCAATTTGGTCCTTGTCTTCTTAAAGATGCTAAAGTTTGGATGACTCTTACAAGAGAGGTCCGGAGTACTTCCCCGCCTGCAACCCACAGCCCTTAGGAAAGCAAATTCCCCTAGGAAATCAATGGAAGCACTGCCCCAGCACAAGCAAGCAGTCCACTTGTCACCAGCTTTCATAGGGTTATTGCCCCTGGCTATTAGGAGCAAGATCAGGCCTCTATTTTAGTCTGCAGGATTTAGCCTAGAGGAAGCTAGCTGCAGCAAGCTGGCCCGGTTTCAGCTCAGGTAATTACCTTTCTGCCTTCCGAAGTTTCCCTGCCGCTCCAATTAATTCCACACTCTATCCTTGCCGTCCTAATCGCCTGCACAGGCCTACCGCACGGCTGCACGACAGCTGCTGTGTTTTACCCTAGGGTAGCTGCATTTCAGTCATGGCTTGAAACAAGCCTCCTTTCCTTTGTAAAAGCAGATCCAGCTCTTTCAAGGCAAGGTGATGAGGAAGCATATGCCGGCGGATGTTCTTGCTGCTCCTTCCAAACCTAAAGCTGTGCCCTGGAAGCTGGGGCTTGCCTAGAGTCTTCCAAAGCCGGCTTGCATAAGGAGCAACAGGGTCCAACCTCTGCCACACCTATTGCCTACCAGGTGCCACGCTGGACCCCAAATGCAGCACTCAGGCTTTCCAGAGCCACAGGCCAGGCTCCAGAAATCACAAGGCTTATTTAAAAAGGATGAGGCTTTCTAAGATGTCATATCCAAGATCCCTACGTTTCTGTGACATCCTCACTACTTGCCTTCTGGATTCTTACGCCTCCGGGTGCACGCCGGTCACATTTGCAAGCTCTTCTCTGCAACAAGGACTAGACCCTCCCATCTCAGAACAAGCTGAAGCAAGCAGAACGTTTCCAGCCATCACCTGACTCCAGGAGCAGGGGTTTTAAGGCAGCCAGAGTAGGCCAAAGTGCTTCTAGGAGGGTACTAGGATTAGGAGGTCAATTGCCTCCTTGACCTTCCACACTTTGGTTTAGCTGACTCTCCAAAGATGCCTCCTGGCATTGTCAGAGAAAAGGTGGCTGGGGGCAAGATGAAGGGAAAGGGGGAGAAAGATGCTCTCCTTTCTCAGCTGGAGCCTCAGAGAGGGTAGTATTTCTAGATTGGGAGGCTGATGCTACTGGCTATCCATCAACGTGAGGCTGCCCAAAGCACAAGATGAGACATCTGAAATGGCAACTTTTCATGCATCTAAATAGCAGCACACAACTGGTGCAGATCATTTCCAAAGATTTTTCCTCCTGCTTCTGTATGTATGTATTAGCCAAGCTCAGAACAAGCATGCAAAGACCTTGTCCAATGGTAAATGCTACATTACTGTAAATATCTTGGCCAGATCCTAAGTTAACGTAGCCAAAATAGCCATGCCAATCTAAAACGGAGCTAGGACAAGCTGCAGCAGGTAAGGATCTGAACCTGAGGACCCAAAAAGTAACTTCAGAGGAGGGTAATCCATAATGCAATCCTGCTATATTCCAAATCTTCCAGGACAAAATCCTAGAACAAGCTTTGCCTGCAGGGCATGCCGCTATATTCAACTGAAACACTGTCACTCTCAACAGAGAATGTCTCAGAGAATTAAAAAAACAACAACCCATATTATTTAAAACATCTTCATGATCTTAAAAAATGCCATCAAGACAAGACCAGGACTTAACTGTACCATTTAAATGTGGTGACAATGGTGGTTGTTGCTTTTTCTTCCCACCTTTAACTGCAATAACAGAAGAGCCCAAGGGTCTAAGACTCTAATAATCTAATAAACTTTGCTAAGTGAACATTGTAACAGATATGCCTGGATGAGATCTTTGTAAATGCCAGGCAATTTCCCCTGATCTTTATCAGCGCAGAGGCAGCCAGGGCTGCAGCAGGAAGAAATTAAATTCCGTGCAAAATAATAACATCTGGACCAGATTTTGTTTGTCAGGCGAGCGGTCCCTTCAGATGTCAGCCTGCAAATATTAAAATGAACTCTGAAGGCCTATTTCTCCTCCCCTCCAGTTGGATGGGTTTCCATACCAACACATCGCAGTGCAGTTTCCTCCCCTCAGCTGGCCGGTCGGCCCCTGGAAGCCAAGTTCGTCAGAGCAACGGAGGAGAAGGGACATAGTATTTTTTTCAAATAACCTTTACAATTTAAAGCCATCCCTATGCACCTTCCCCCTCCCCCTTTTAAACCACAGCCAGCTCTCGTGGCTTTACAGCAGTCTCTCACAATGCTTTTTGTCTCCTAAATCCCCAGCTCCTGAAGTCATGTGGCAGGCGACTCTACCGTGAGCTGGAAGAGGAACCCCGCTCGTCCCAGGTGCTCAAGAGCTTCTCTTTAAATCAGCAACCAGTTCAAATGCAATTGTCTAACAGGACATGGGCTTTTGCCAACCTGACCTTCCTCTCCATAGCTAAGATATTTAAGGTTACAGCTCCCACTGCAATAAGGACAGGCTCTGTGTTACTCCATGCCACCTCTCATTCATAACCTCCCATGGATGGTTCCCCAGAGTCTGTAAGACTCACGCGCAGCTGCGGATGCAAATCAGAAGGTGAAAGGAGGGCAGGCGGATGAAAAGCGCTGTTGAACAGAGGTCTGCAACTGTAGGAGATTTGCCATGTTGTCTCCCCAGCTTCACACCTCAGACAGTCACCCTCCAGCAGCATCTCTGGATGCTGGAGCCAGACCCAATTTTGGCAGCTCAAGCAGTTTGTTGCACTTCAGCAGCCAAAACATGTTTAAAGATGCAGAGATCAAAGCTCTGCACATTTAAAAATAAATAAATCAAGTGCAAAATCCATCTAAGACTTCCAGCTTCTTAAATCCAATGGTAACTAAAGGATTCCAAAGGCTGGAGCGAGTAGCATCGTCACGAATCCCGTCTACTCTACCTGGAGTTAATTAAGCAGAGTTCCCTGCGAGTTCCTGTTAGGAATTCATCCATTTGCCAATTGGTTTTTTTTAATCACTTGAGCCATTGAGATATTTTATCATTATTATTACATTATTTTTCAAGAAAATACCAATTCCTTGTAGCCCAAATGATTTTCCCACCCCACAAAACATCAATTTTAATGAAATTCTCCATGGAGAAAAAGGGCTGTCTTGTCCACAATGCTTAACACCAGCCTAGCTAATGCAAAGTAACTCATGAGCCTGGCGCCACAGCATGCACTTACGAGGCAGGAGATACAGGTTCGAAAACCCTTCTCCAAAGCACATCTCACTTGCTCGCAAGCAGAGTTGAAAAGCCTCCGTTTCATTTCAATGTGAAGCAGAAACAGATTCCAAACCATCAATATTTTTCACAAGAAGGATTCCCGTTCCTTGGCCAGCCCCATTCACCAGCAACAGGCTATTTCTGACGATGTTTCACGTGAGTCCCGTGCCGGCTGCACCATCCTCCCATTAGTTTCACTTTGTTATTTAGCATCAATAAAATAAAAATCAATTCTGCTTGGAAGAAGCTCAAGAAATTATCACCTGCTGCTGTGCATTTGCTTTTCTAATTTTCAGAGAAGCAAGAGGCTGATCAGGACAGACATCAGTCTGACAGTTAGCTCCACACAGCACTTCTGTTAGGTCCTGATCCTCAGCCCATGAAAAGACTCCTCTTGACTCTAGAGATCTTTGGACCCGGCCCTTAGCAAGGCACAAAGACAAATCACATTATTCTGCAAAAATATTAGTGTGATGGAAACATGCTTGATTGCTCATGCCCCCCCCCCTTTTTTTTTTTTTTTTTAATATAGGCAAAAACATTATTAATTTACAACGAACAAATCCCAATACTGTGGTGGTCAAGAAATCATTTCATTGCACATTAACCAGAGAGGAAAAAATTTTGCTCAAGTAAAGCCCCTGAAGAGTGATTGCAAGCATAAGCGACTACACTAAATTGGGATCTGCTAGTGATGAAGTATGTTTATCAAAGGTCAGGTTTGCTGAGAAAACAACACACCGTCCAAATAAAGATAGGGAGAGAGAGGTGGGGAAAAAAGATACAGGTAGCTCTGGAGAGGGTCGCTCCATATTCAAGATACCAAAGTGATGAGCAAGGAACAGAGAGCTTGTAGGCAAGTGTAAAACGGTCTCTATCCACCCTCCACCTCTCCCCAGCCCCCCAGAGACTAGACTTTCATTTTTGACTGTATCAGGCATCAGCAAATTTTTTTTAACATGCTTTTTAGTGGGAAGTTTATAGAGTATTACACCGGAGTCAGAGCTGGTTTGGACAGCTGCACAGTACCAGGTTGGGACGGGGGGCTATTGGAATTAGGTATGTTGGCAGTAATGTAGCTCACTTCTAAAAGAAAAGGGATTTTTAATATTTTTTTTTTCCCATTTGCTCTTTATGGAAAGGTGCTTGGCCCTCTGTAAGCTCCAGGTCAGGAGTGCAGAGCCTCAGAGGGATATCATCACCTTCGCTGGAGCGGATACAGCGTTTTGCGACCTTCAAGAGGAATATCATTCTGAAAAGGCCAATTCCTCACTGCTGGTTTAAAAGGCACCATCGGCCAACACACTGCATCCCGTTCCGCTTTCCCAACAGCGTCGTGATGGCTCTACTCCCAGAGCCAGTCCGATTCAAGAACCGGCAGCATCACTATATCAGCAGCAAACGTAGTTCATAGAGGCCACCTGCTCGCATGACTTGTACGTGGATCCCCACCAGCCGCATCCAAAAGCAAGGCTGTGGGCATCACGAGGACCGGGGAAGCGAGCAGGACTACATCCTCCTCTCCTGCCAGTAGCTGACCTCAGGCACTGAGGAGTCCTTATGTTTTACAAGCAAACTGGGGACTATTCATGATTTTACTGAGCTTCCAAGGGATAAACATACAAAGAAAACCTAGCAAGGATTAGCTCAGAGGTGTACTGCTCCAACTTGATGCAGAAAGGAAGGCAGTCACCACTGCTAGCATGGATATTTCTGGTGCAACTTGGCCTAATACTGCAATTCCACATACACTGCACGCATGTCGAATGAGCAGTAAGTACCCCTGGTGCCCCCCCGCAGCAGGATCTCAGTTATAAACAATGTAATACAAGCCCAGAATGCAGCAAAAGGCAAGTTTTGGCTCAGCTGTAGTTTCTGTCCTGCTAGAGATGACTGAACCACCAGGCTCAGGTTGAAAGCGTAGACTCCCTTGGTGTTCGAGGAAGTGGGGAGGACACCAGGTTGTGCCCCAGCCTGGTCTAGGCGAGAAGCAAGGTGTCTACCTATTGTAGATCAATGCAAACTCCCACAACACTCAAGGCATGTTCAGGAGGCATTTTGCCACTGCTGGGCAAGGCAGATATGAAGCAGATGCCCCCAACCTCCCTCCAGTACAGGAAAACCACCTGGTCGCGCACTCCAGGGAAAGCCCAAAACCCTGCAGGACTCAGTCCCATTTGCCAAAGGTGATCAGCCAGCTCCACGCATACAACTACCTCGTCGCTTTGCAAAGGGGACCCACCCTGCCCCCTTACCTTGGAAGATGGCAGCGTTCTGGATGACGAGGAACTTCAGCTCCACGCTGGCAGACTGGAGAAGCTGCTCCATGTTCAAGCGAGCTGTTGCCTGGTACTTTTCCTCCATCTTTCTTGAGCAGCACGTGGAGCCCTTCGGGAGGCACACTTGCAAGTCAGACCCTGAGAACACACACAAGGGGGGTGGGGAACGGGCATCAGTAACATAGACATGTCATCCCCCTACAAAAGAGCAGATCCGTAAGTTGGTAACGCTGCATTAACTACTTTAGGCAAAGCCTTTCAGCATCTCAATTCATAAGAGGACTGGCTGGGTTCCCAAGGGGTGCCAGGGCAGAAGGAGACCCCAGGTAAATACAGCAAGGCAATGAACACAGAATCCACCGCACAACAAGGAGCAAAGTGATGATGCTGACAGACAAAAGAAACAAGGGTCTAGGGGTAGGGAACTCATGGCAATGAAACAAGGCATATATCCAAGCAATCTGGTCTGCCATGGACATCGCAGGATGAGCTGTACAATGCAAACAATGACTTTTCGGTGCCCTCCATGTCAGATGGCAGACAAGGTTCTTTGGGTAAACCCGGTATCTTTTATTAGACCAACCTACACCCTGATCCATGCCATTCGGCAACCTCCCCTGCAGAAAGCCTGCTAGAATGGAGAACAGTGCGATGAGGGCAAGGGTTAGCATCATGCTGGGCCAGCCCTGTCTCACTTAACTTGCATGTGCTACACTGAGAACCACAGGATGCCCGTGAATGCTTTCACCAAGCACCATGCGAATTGGCAGGCCCCCTTCTCTCAGACACAACGGTAGGCTCAGATCTGGTCTGCACCGAGTCCAAGAGCAGTTACATATGCCAACACACCATCGGACTGCAAGCAGCAATACTCCTCACGAGGCAGCCTCCCGCTGCAGCAGACCAAGAGGAGAAGCATCCACAGTTTGCAGAAAACGACTGGTTCAGGTGCCTGGCCCCTGGGTGCCCAGCCTGGGTTTGGGCATCTCAACTACTGAGGTCTCGCACTCTCAAAGCAAGTTAGCTCAAGTTACATGCTCAAAACGCCAGGATTTTAGAAAAAGCCCGGACTTTATTCCAACTCATAGGCTTGCAATTCTCTTCTGGACTCACTCCTGGAAGCATGAGATTAGGTAAAGATCTGAGTTTTCACTGAAAAAAATCCATGAATTTTCTAGCTCTTGTGGTTGCAAAGAAACACTCAGAAACAACCGTTCTAGTCCAGATACTGGAGGACAAAAAAAAATGGAGCTACTTTTACTATTGGATAAAACTCACGAGGCTTTTTAACTCCCAGGCTTTTGAATGCCTAGTGCTGAGCAACTTCAGTACATCTTGGCCATATTTATAAAGACACATCCATAAATTCTCACTCTGGCTCAATTCCCTTCCAATAGTGAGCTGCAGACAGGGAGGTACAAACAAAACCAACATCCCAGGTCAGCATAAAATAGTTTTATAAAAGAAAAAAAAAAATCTCAAATCCACTGCAATGATTTATCATGTTTGGTGAGTAAAATACTATTAAGTAGCCAGTTAAGTTAAGATGCAATTTGAGGTTTGGAGACCTGAAGCCCGGTGCAACAGCCATTGATGCCATCCATTCATCTCCCCGAAACCTCCTACATATTCATGATCGGTCTCAAGGAACTGTCCAGAGATGCCAATGAAATCCTGTGCAAACTAGACGACAGTCCATCCCTGGTCCCAAGGAGCCGGGAGGAGAGCTGAATGCAACTTTTCCACCTATTGCCAACATGCTGTCTCACATGAGGTGCACGTGGCAGGTTTTTAAGGCAGCATGAAAGCAGTTCAGTCTGACAGCGCCCTCCATAAATGTCTGGCTTTGAACTGATAATTAACCATCCTCCCAGGTTTCTCTCCCTCCCTCCCCCTTTTTAATTTTTTCCCTAGATGCACTTTCCAGCTGATCGCTGGAAAGCATCAGAAGTTGCCTTGGTAAAACAAGGCATGAAAGCACAGGGCATACATGTGTGATCAGGCTTGACATGCATGCCCATCAGAACAGGCGACGCGTGTGCAGAACGTGCTAGGGGGAAAAAAATCACCAGGACTCAATCACAGTGGAGAGCAAAGTCCTCCTTCCCCTCTCCCCAATGCAAGCTGGAGGCAGAGGATTATTACTGATAAGGGAATTGCACTTCACATCACAACAACACTGGAGAGGGCAGTGCTGGCTAATGGCTAGGGCACGGGACTGGGATTTTGGACACCTGGATCCTATGTCCAGGGCTGCTGCTGGACTCTAAACAAATCTCTTCACTCCCTACTCAGCTGCTCCTCCATGAGCCAGTTTAAGATGAACGGGTAAGGAGCCAGGCACTGCTACCACTAACGGGCAAGCAGCGACAGGCAGGACAGACCAGTTCAGAGGAGGAGGGCGACGTATATTTTATGCTCCAAAAAAACCCAAAAAAACCTGATCTTGTGAAACTGCACAGAGCGCTCAGAGCAAGACATCGTCCTAATGAAATGAGTAGTCACATAAAAGCACTTTAGAAGGATTTTGGAAATAAATCGAAGTCAATTTACACCCCAAAAGGCTTTGGCCGGTTCCTTTCAACCCGCAGCACAGCTCTCAATTTACGGCCAACGTGGGGCTGATTTCCTCCGATGTTCATTATATTCCGACACATTTCAAATGAAAAGGAACTGGTGATTAATGGAAATACCAATATAGGGGAAAAAAGAATTGGAGATCTTGCAATGAACAGAGCTGAACAAGCAAAAGGAAGGAAGAGGCCACAGGAGAGTCTCCCATACCCCTCACTCCCTCCTCATTAGCCACTACACCCCCACGTCTCTCCAGTTGACTTTTACTTTTTAAGTACAATGGCAGGCACCCATCTCGCACTGAAGCAAGGGGGCCAGGAATTAGCTCTGGTGGGCAGTGGTAGCCAACAATATCAAAACTCAATAAATGTTACACTAACCCCAACAGGGCAGAAGGGCCACGTTCTGCCAGAATTTGAGAGCATAAGGGTCATTGTCAGTTCAGACCTTTGCTTGTTCAGAACCAACCACTGGGAGCACAGTCACTGGACCCACTCTCTAGTACAGTTCTGGATGGGCACAATCTTGCTGAGCAACACAGGGTCATTTGAAGTGCCTGGAAAGGCTTTAATTATCACTGTTTATTTTTATTACACTGCCATGTAAAAGCCCTAGTAATGCACCCAGACCATGTTGGCACTGGATTTATGACCCAGATACCTTGTTCTGGATGGACCCGTACCCTCAGACCGACCACAACCTTTCCATTCGATAATAGGTGAATTTTGCTGATACACAGTCATAGCAGGTAAAAATAAGGCAAACAATTCTGTATCTACCAGTCCCAGTGTTCACAGAGTCAAGGTACGTCTGGCCAGGACGCGAACTTCACCCTGAGGTTCTCTCTTGAATGTCAGATGTCAGCAGCCTGGAGGTCGGAGGCTGAAGGCCACCCTGCTCCTAGTGGTGGCCCGAGGTTCACCTCTCAGAGACCCTCTGCTGCTCTAAAATCCCTCCTTTTGTATTCTCTCTCTTCTCTGATGACTCTTCATCTTTGAGCATCGTTGATTGGTCTCCCTGTGGCCGTCATACTGTCCACGTTCTGTCCAGTCACCATATTCCTTTGTTTCGCAAACACGTACATATCCTAGTTTGGTTCTTTCCAGTCTTCTCCTAATTTGGTCTGTTCCTCAAAACTAGAAATCTCAAGGGCTCTGCAGCTGGGCACTGTGACCTGGCCAACGTGGCAGAGTCCCTTATCTCATGTTATGGAACAATATGGTACATGTCTTCAATTTCTATGCCTGCGTGTCTGCTTGCCCTGGTCTGTTGTTCTAACGCATATCTACTTTACCTACAAGCCAGTTCCTGAAAGCAAAACTCTACATAGCATTTTCTAGCCATCACACCCCAGTGTGCAAGGTGTTGTACAAACTGCAGAGGCTCTAGCACAGGGCTGTCCAACTGCTAGCTTGCAAAAGGTTAATCTGACCCCCCGCCCCCCCAGCTACCACTCCCCCTGTCCTTCTGACTGCAGCAACAGCTGGGGTCCCCAGGCTTTCCCTCTGACTTCTGCTTCCTGCACCCAGGATTGACATGGTACATGGATGCCTGTGGCACAGTGCAGCAGGGTAGCCTGCAGCTGGTGAGTTGCCTGAGTAGTGGAGGGGTGGGGGCAGCCCCCAGGCACTTAGAAGTTAGACAACTCTGCTCTAGAAGAGCAGCACAGTGCTGATGCTCTGGAACTGCTTGTCAATGAGGCTGTAGCAAGAGAAGGTCATTCAGCATGGTCCTGAAGCCCAGCGACAGACATCTGACCCCATCCGAGCTTGTGGGCAGACACAACTAGGCATTCAATACATTACTGCATATTTCTGACTTCAAAAAAAGGACCAGAAAAGGTCCCATGGATCATCCCAACCATTTCCCAGGTCCTACTCTGCCTGCCAATTCACTCCAGCAGGTATTTTATGCAATGTTTAAACATCTCTCGTGATGGTCCCCAACACGGGAGATAGTTAAGATCATTCTAATGCTTAATGGTCCTTACTGTTGAGATTGTTTTATCTTCCAACCTATATTTTCCTCCTTTTTTTTTTCCTTAGTTTCAAGTCATTGCACTTTGTAATGCCATTCTCAATCCCTGAAAATGATCCCTTCCCTTTGCTAGAGATCATTACAATTTCTTTTTGGAGAGAAAATCTCTAGCTTGTTACCCTGATAGGTCTGTGAAAGCACATTCAGATGCATGCGTATTGATCTTCCTATTGCTTCTTAATGCTTTTGTCTCCATGATGGGAGGCATGCATGCCTGAACCTTGCAAAATAGGACCCCCAGCGAGGAAGTGGCTGCAGGATCTGACCCTACAGGTAGGCATGTGTGTATGAATGAGCATTACAGTGCTGTGGCATCTATGCCATCTTGGGGAACAGCAGTGTAAATGCTTCAGTAATTTTGCACACACTCATGGTAAGCAGAGCTACAGTCTCCGAAGAGCCACAATAACGTACTTGGCCACATTTCTCACACCTCAAGATAGGAATTTTAAAATCCATTGTCAGCTGCTTCTCAGTAAGCCGTTCACGTCGATAGACAACTATTTCCAAGGAGAAAAGCTCAGCACCATAGGAGTTAAAGTAATTTTGATGGGATATGGAAAAAACTGGGGGGGGAATCCATACCACCTACATGCAGGTGCTGTAGAATTTGTAGAAAAGGCTTACAGGCCAAATTCTGATCTCCGTTACACTTCATTAAGACCCCAACTCTGTAATCAAGTACAGGCGGAGAAGCGGCTAATTTCATTAGGGCACAAGTGTCTACCCGCCCAGGCAAAACTGCAGCTTTGTGTCCTAGAATCAGGTCACCCTGTTCAAATCACTCCTGGTTTTATGTGCGCGTTACCAAGAGGAAAATCTGGCCCCGAGGGTTTAAGTGAGTTAAACTGCAAAGGGCTCCACAAGCAATAATTGGAGGACAGCTCAATTTACTGAGCTGCAGTAACACTGCACCATGATCTGTGGTTCAGGAGCTGCTGAAGGATGTTGTCAAGTCGTTATTAACTTGAGACCAAAAAAAAAAAAAAAAGAGAGAGACCCATCTTCTTTTGAAAACTTGGTTATTCTAACTGGCCGGTGCCATCCATGTCACCCCTTTAAATGAGCGAAGGGAATTATTTAAGGGCTGCCATACCAATTTATTTTCCCCTTGCCATTTCAATACATATATTTTTTAACTTGTATTTAAATGACACGACAGAGGGACTGAGGCTCTGCCTTTGACTTTTACTACTCAAGATTGCGAGGAGCAGGGAAACGCAGCTGTTCAGAACGCAGGTCAAGTGCCGCTCTGTCTGTTTTTTTAAAACCTAATTAAAGAGATATAAATTATAAACCAACCTTGTTCGATAGGTGATTAAAGTATGGGTACAATGTAGGACATTTATTATTCCTTAATTATCCCTTATTCTCTGCTCTCTCTTCGCTTACACAAGGCTGCCTGATACCAGATTTTCATTCAAGTCTTGCAAAACTGGGCAGATGATTGCCACAGAAATATGGCAGTGCTATAAAAAGCATTTTTAATGAGAGGTGATAAAGAAAACATAAGTAAATAGATTTTATGCTTTGTTTTTCTTCCCTGGCAATATCCCTTATCCTTTTTAAAAAGTAGACCGTCAAGAACAGGCAGTTTGATTTATGGATATGCATATGCATCCTATGTGTTTTAATGGCACACATGCAAACACGCACATCCAAAGCCATTCAAAAGTCCCAGAAGAATACTAGTCAGGATGTTGTTAAAGTTAACCCCTGGAAAAAAAAAAATAATGGTCTCACTATAAAATGATTGCCTGAGGAGGCTGCTAAGTTTTAGGGTGCTGCTCCTGCTCTTTTTACTATCAAGAGAGCAACTTGCAGACCTGAAATAATTAAGAACAGAAAACTCAATTATCTAGGAAACCAAGATCTTCAACTATTGCACTAAGCTAAATGGAAAAGCTGCTTGGATGAAAACATCACGAGTCCTGCTGGGTACAAAGGTACCCGGGCCACAGGCAAAGGCATCCATGTGCCCAACAGGGATCTTCTTACCCTGATCCACTCCAGCTTTGCACCAGCCAGCCAGTTTGAAAGCCCCATCGTTCAACTCCGAAAGCTAAGAGGGTAATCACCTCAATTCTCCTGGCGTTTGTCTAGATTTTCTTCTACTGAAGAGAAGGAACAATGTGCACAAGAAAATGCCAAATATATAACAACTCTCTGAGACATCTGTGCAGACAGTCACCGAGCTTTCCTGGGGAACAAGACCTGCTCTTGGCAAGGCGATGATCCCTCTCCACCCCAGCCAGAACCCCACTTTTCACAGTGTGCAAGGAGGGATGGAGCAAACACAAAATCCCCACTTTCATGGCCCCCCAAGGTGCCAAAGGATGAGGAAAGGATCCAGAAAAGCTCCACTGCCATCCCACAGGGAAGACAGCCCATTCTGGCATCAATGCCCACTGCCTGCCTAGTCTCTCCACAGGGCAACTTCGAACACAGCTGCTTTAAAATGCTCAGCGGTTATTACTGACACCATCAGCCCCACCACCTCGACAGGAGGTATGGGGCATATTTCCAGCCACTTCAGGAAGCAACAGCCTTAGCCCAGGATGCCACAACAGCAGGGAAGACAGGCCATTTCTTGGCAGAGTCCCTTGGGATATGAAAGGCTGAAAGCCCCACTCCCTCCCAGTTTGATAGCAAATGCCCCGAACTGCTGTTTCCCATCTTCTCTATGAAGACCTGGCCCATTATATAGTTAGGAAGCTACATGCTGTTTCCCAGCTGCTAAAGGCTTATCCCCCCTGCCCAATCTGCTTAAGCTCACCAACGAGATTTGGAAAGGGCAAGACTCCTACACACAGAAAATATCCCTCTGCAGAAGGGGAAAGCCTTTCCCTGCACCTGCAAAGCTCCAGGGAGTTCAGCCTGTGTTGGAAAGAGTCCAAAAATGCTGGCCCAACAGGGAGAAGGCAGTTTATTCAGCCCCTTACTCCAACACAAGCAACGCCAGCAGGCTCACATTCACACCACCCCCAACTATCACCGGTACCCAAAGATAGAAGCCTATGGATTTGGGAGTCTACATAAAAAGAGGTCCAATTGTTCAGTGACAAGCAAACGCAAGTCCACCAAAGCCGATGTACTCAGCACTTTAAAAAATAATTAAAAAATCAGACCACTTTTTACGTGTGCGTCACAAATGATGGTAAGTTGAACTTCGGGTATGCAGATGGCAAAGCAAACTCAGCACTCTGTGGCAGCCACCTATTAGCAAACCGGAGAGATAAAGAAGAAAGCGAGAGCCATAGGGCTGGGTGGGTCCTCAAGGGTCACCTAGTACTAGCCGAATCCCAAGTGCCAGGCATGCACCATCCAGCCTCTCTGGGGAGATTTCCCAGCTGGTTCCAGTCCTGCTTTTACAGGGAGGAAGTTTTCCTGAGCTCTCATCCGAATCACCGTGCTGCAGTTTAAACCCACTGCCCTGTGTCCTGTCCAATTGTCCCCCTCTTTAAGGCAGCAATTTTCAAATACCAGAAAAGCTATCCTATCCTTCTTTTCACCTCCTATTTTCCATACTTAGACCTTATTCTCTCTAACTTTCCTCGTGCAGTTTGCAAACTCAGGTAAACATTTAAGTAGTGAAAGGAAATATGTAAAAAGAGCAAAAGAGATAAAAAATGACAGAGGAAAAGCCAAACCAAGATGGACAGCAGAAGAAAACAAAAAGGAGACCATTTACACCTTACTGATTTATCGACAGGGAAGCAATTTATCCCAACCCAGAACTCCACATCAGAGCATATTTTTGCTCAGGATTTCCATTTCCAAAGATCTTGAATAACTTCCAAATTGCAAGAAATCTCCTGTGGTATTTTTAGATTTCTCTCAAGAGACGTCATGGTCCGGTATCTCCCCCGCTCTCCTAAATGCACATAAAAAAAGTTTTCCCCTCCAGATAAAATCTAGATATTGGCATAAATTACTCCAGGATGCTCCCTCAAGTAATAAACTGCATTTGATGGCAGCTAGGTTGCAAAGCTCTCAAAATGCTTTCAAACATGCAGCGTGCTGACGCAGAAGGACACGGCCCAGTAGTCAGTACTAATGTCAGCTCAGACCACCTTCCTACAGCCTAATGGATGTCTCCAGTTAATATTACTGCTGTAATATTAGCATTACTCACAAATCAATACAAGCCATTGTGTGTGAAGTGCTCGCACTTCAAACACATACCTGCCAAACTGGACTTGCACGGACTGACAGCTGTCCAGGCAAGATGCTACACCAAAATGATACAACCAGCAGCCCCCCCACCCCTATCCAGCTGCAAGATCAGGTCAGACATTGTTTCCCCAAAAACCTAATACTGTTGTATTTCACCTCCATGTGCCATTAGATGCAACTTCTCAGAAAGCACCATGGGTCTCCAGAAATTACTGTCCATAACTTGTGTCAAAGCGTGTTTTAAGTAAGTTATTTAAAGCCTTAATTATTGCCAACTTTGCATGAAATACAGATACAGGTTCTGCAAATGATTTGCAAGTGGGAATCTCAGAACTTTTTTTTTTCCTTTTAATTGACAGATGTATGAAGGGAGAAAAGCAATAAACAGAAGCCTGGAAAACAGCACTTGAATGATGTTTCCCCCATTACAGAGATTTATGCAGATGGTACTAGGAGTAGTGGATGCTCTGAAGTATAATTACTAAAGAGTCATCCAAGATGAACCAGATGCAAGGTATAAGCAGGCAGTCATTACTTTAATTATGATCAAGTTCATGTGCTTTGCCAAATGCAGAATCCACTTTAGATGTGATAAGTCGTAGCTCTGGCAGGTTAAGACACAGGTAGCATTGACTTCAAACACCCACCCTGTTCCCAGGGACTGATCCAGGCAGTCGACTCTGCAGACAGCCAGGCAAAGGGCTGCTTGCTCCATTTGTACAACAGGAAGATAGAAGAGAGGCAGGGGAGGAGGAGAAGGGGAGATTTAGGGCAGAGGAACTCAGGGAGCATCACAGACCTGCACTTCACTTACTGCTTGCTTCGTTTATTAAACATCTCAAATCCCAGGAAGGGGTGGGGAGCAGCTGCAATTGCAGTGGGCTGGGAAGCTCTTTACCGGGGCTGGGTCCTCAGGCAGAAAACAGATTTCTTTCAAAGCCACAGTGCAGTAATAGATAGGGGCCACTCCACTTACGTCCCTAAAACTGGTTTGGGCTACCGAGCTAAGGAAACCAGTCTGCCTCTGGTATGCTGATGTCAGCACTGGTTTGGTGGGGAAGTACTCCCCGCTTCCCCATCAGCATCCCCAGGAGCTGGAGGACTTGCAACAGGCACGCCAGCAGCCTTCGCTCCTAGGGCCCGTCGAGGCACCCCCCAAAGCAGCCAAGTCACCACAAACGGGTGAACCGGCTGGTGGCACTGATGCTGCCGTCTCGCTCAGACACACACCAGCCGCTGCAACACCTCACAAGGCCAAGTGCCATTTCCAGAAACCGCAGCTTGGCGTTTGTAGCAGAAACTTGTTTTAAGTAAATTTTTTTTTTTTTTGAAGCAAAAGCTCAACTCCCATTTTGTCTTCCGGAGGGAGGCTGCCTTAACAGAGGCACATGGCATCTGGCACCAGATCAAGATGAAACAGTGCCATCAGGTGCTAGGACTAATGCAGCCGTTGTCAGAAGGAAGTCCCGTTCCCCCCCCAGATGCACGCGTGTCCCCGTTCCCGCAGCGCTCAAACGAGTGTGCGTGTAGGCAGGCTACCCTTAGCCCTTTGCAGCCAGCTTTTGCAAGGGAAGCTGCTTTCTGGCAACCTGCCACCACTGACTTCAGGCAGCGTGTAATTACAAGCATCGATCTCCAGTTTGCAATGAGTGCCCTGCAGGTGGATCCCTTTGTCTGCACAGCGCTAGGAGATCCACCCACAGAGAGCTCATGCTTTTCAAGTATGCTCCAGGGCCCAGATCCGCAGATCTCGCTGGTCATGCGGGGTAGAGAGACTCGACTTCCCTGCATGCTTCTAGCTGCCACAACCTCCCCTATAGTGCCTTTCTGCTCAGCTCTCTTAACTCATTTCAGCACCCCCAAGAGAGCCAGCTGGATTCACAAACCCCTGCACGTGAACCAAAAAATACAAACGGAGCGGCTTTCAGTGCCAGCTCCAGCCAAACGAGGGTGGCTCTTGACCTGCAACACAACAAGAGGTCTTCAATTTGTGGATGCTCTCATAAAAGGGAAAAAAAAAAGTGAAAATATGCTAGTTCCACAGCTGTTTCATAGTTTCTAGGGTCAGGAGGGACCTGAACAGATCATCAAGTCCAACCCCCTGCCCTGGGCAGGAACGAGTGCTGGGATCATAATACCCCACGGGGACATCCACAGGCCAGGGCCAAGGCTGGGGGAACAGGAAAGGGAAGAGAAAGAAAAAGCGTCTTTGCCCCGTTGCATTCTCTGCACGGGAAGCCAACAAGGAAGCTGCTACAAAACAATACATCAGGTCCTGCATCAGTCAAGCCGTAACTCTGCTCTGCATACATTGCCCGCTTCCTGCCCTAAGGGGTTGCAAACAAGCGCAGGTAAAGTGATTTTTGCACCTCTGGGCTCTCCAGAGCTGTGGCACTCTCAATGACAGGCTCTACGGAAACAGCAGGCTGTTGCTATCCATCTCATCCTGCCTCCTCCTCTGGCTGTCCTGACGGCTTGATTGGGAAACCGTCAGAGCTGAGCGCTGTGCACCTCGCCGGGGCCTCCAAGACCAAGACAGGAGCCCCCCCCCGAGCACTGCCGCAATACCAACACTCAGCTTCATCGTTCGTGCTTCAGCGGGATCGGGCATGCAACTCCCCGCGTGGGAAACTTGCCGTGCTGCAACGCCACGGAGACGAAAAGCCGGGCAGGCCGCAGGGAAGTTAAACAGATCTCAACAGCAGGAAGTTGTTCAAAAGGAAAAAGATGGGAGAAATTCCTGTCAACTCTTATCTGGCCAGAAAAGCCAACGGGATCTTTGCACCTGTGGCAGCCTGTCAATGCCTACACAATTTTGCACATCTAAACATACTAAACATACAGTTTACTCCAGAGATTGTAACTCTGCTTCCTTGTCTACAAAGGTCTGACCTGTCGTGGCACAGCAAAGGTGTGCCACCGGGCTAGCACCGAGGCAGTTGTGCGCCACTTCATTTAGGCATTAAAATACACAAGGAGCTGGAGATAATTAAGGCCTTTACTTTGATCTTGCACAGCTGGATAGGCTATACTACACAGCAAAAATCCTGAGCCGAGTCTGCAGGGATGACTCGCAGCAGCCACTTGCCAAGTCACTATGCGCGGGGTTAGGTTTAAGCTGCTCCTGACAGACGTGCCCGTAGTCCAGCTCCTGCCTTCAGAGTTAGCCAGGTACCGAGCGCCCGTGCTGAGCCGGTGCTGCTGAAATCAGCAGCCAAGCTCTGCCAGCAGGTCTCGGTTCAAGGCTCGCTTTCCTCGCAGCTCCGTCTTCACATAGTCCACGCATCGGGAATAGCCAGGCCACCTTACAATGAAACACCTGGTCAACCGGGATTGGTTTTTCCAGACCAGAAGTGGACCCTGAGCTCTGCCTGCCACTGAAGGGAAGGATGGACTGGAGTAATCTTCTTAACCCTTAAGGGAATTAAAACTCCCGGGTGCCACATGCATCCCCCTCCACCCGGGCAGTTTGGACCGGACTCAGGCTCTCGGACAAGAGAGGCTTGCACCAGCTGCGGGCACAAGGCAGACTCGGCCCCTCCCAAACGCACCCGGGGGCGCGCAACACCCGCAGTGTCCGCCTGAACAGGGGCGCGTGCGCCTGAAACCTGGCAAAGAACAATCTTGCCAACTACATAGTTGGTCTAATATAAGATACCACATCACATCCACCCCCAGAACCTCATTACCTCCAGGGGACAAAGATCCCCCGGGCCCTAGCAGGGGGCCAGCTCCGATCTCCTCCACCCCCAGTTAGGATGGCTGGCACTATCGGCTGCGTGTGCGGGGCTCGCCTCTGCCCAAGAGGGCACCAGCTCTCCGCACCCAGCCCCAGCCCCAGCCCCAGCCCCAGCCCGCGGCTCTCCGGGAACGAAGGGAAAGCAGGCAAGCAGGCAGGGGGAAGCCAGCAGGCAAGCGAGCAGGAAAGTAAGCAGGCAGGCAAGCAGGAAAGTAAGCAGGCAGGCAGGCAGGCAAGCAGGACAGGCAGCGGGCAGGGTTGCTCGCCGGCTCCCGCCGCCCCTTACCGCTGAGGGGGCCGTCGGGCAGGCCGCGGGCGCCGGGCTGCAGTGCCTGGAAGGCGGCGCGCACCGGGGCGCAGGGCTGGGCGCAGAGCC
>NW_017728916.1:9191697-9204251 GCF_001723895.1 Crocodylus porosus
CTCAGCGGCCCCGGCCAACGGCCAACGGCCCGGCCTCCGGCAGCGGGGCTGCCGCTCGCCCCGTGAGGCGGCGCGAGCCCGGCCCTCCCCGCAGAAATCAGCCACGTCCTAAAGAAGCGGGGCTGGGGAGCTCCCCTCCGGTGGTGGGACCAGCCCACTCCCAGCCGGCCCGGACACGGCCGTCATCGCAGAAATCACTGAAGTCCTAAAACAGAAGTGGGACTGCAGAAGTCACAGCAGTCCAGTGACATGCCATCAGCCCCATCCCACATGCACCCATCATCACAGAAATCAACTGAAGTCCTACAAAACGTGGGGCTGGAGGGGACTGCAGAGGCCACAGCGAGTCCGATGGGGGAGGATCAGCCCCATCCCAGATGCAGCCGTCATCCTAGAAGTCACTGAAGTCCTAAAGAAGTGGGACCGGGAGGGGCATTGCAAGCCCTGCCTGAGGCAAGCGGTGGCTCAGACCCAGTGTAACTCCTGTTCGGCCCCTCGCGGGCGAAGGCACGGCGCAGTGCTGCGCCGTCTGTCACCCGTACTGGGGCGGAGGGTGCACCCCTGCCCGATGCCCTGCAAGTCTTGTCATTAGCTTCCCAGGGCCCAGCTTCCAGCGGGAGGATCTCTGCTACACGCCGACTTCATGGAAATGGGGGATTCCTCCCCCGCTTGCTCCTGTGGCCTTTGGTTAAGGGCAAGCGAGATTTGGGGGCATCCAAACCCCAAACCTCCCGGCTTGGGCCTGCACACAGGATGGCGGCCAATGGATCCGGGAGCATCTGAAGCCGGGAGCATCCTTGCCAATTGTAGAGCCACATATGGTGTTTAAACAATGGTGTTAAAAGATTTGGAACTGATTTGGCTCATTTGACCTGGAATATGAAAAGTTCTCCCCCCCAAAAAAAATTCCCCAACAAATCCAGAAACAGGTTTACATAAATGCTTCAATAAACGAAGTTTACGTAAACACATAATAGCCAGGACCCAGTGCACACCGAACACAGAGGGCAGGAGCAGCACTCAGGACTTGGGCACTGTACAGGACAACTATTTCTAATCCCCTGATCGCTCTTGCGTAAGCAGATCTTGTATTATTTTTAAGGCTGTTTCTGTGACTGCCGCAAACAAAGAGCCTGCAATGAATACTGACATGAGAATCCAGCTTGCACACGTATGCGTGAATAACCCGCGTGTCTAAATGACCAGGTAGAGTGCCTGGGCACTGCTGCAACTGGGTGTTTAAGTGCAGCAACTGCACATGCACAAAGCGTGTCCACGTGCAGCATCTGGATCCAGCATCTTATACTACAGAAGGAATGATGTGGATAATTCCCCCGGAGTAGAAGGTAAAATTAGGAGTCATAACGGACCGAGAACCAGCTGAGGCAGGGAGGGGGACATTACTCTTCCCTGTAACCTGCAGAGCAGAGAACAGAATTTGAAGGATAAGTACCCCGTGTTCGCACCGCCATGCACATCTCGCCAATCAGGCTTTGCTCTCTGTCGTTCCAGAAATAAACAAATCTTTTCCTTGCTTCTTCCTCTCTTTTGAAGCCCTCGGGACCTCCTTAGTTGCTGTCTCCTACTTGATTTGCATACAGATAGTAAGGGCATGCACGTGTGTGCGCACACGCACGCTGTTCCTTTGGCACATCACCTTTTTCTTTTTTTCTCAACATCAATCTTGTGATTCAAGATTTAACTCCTGGCTCTTTTTTTACCTTCCACACCTGAAAGAGCCAGCGGCACAGGTGAGAGCCCTTGTCCTACTGAGGAGGAAGCTGATATGGAAAAGCAGAAGGAAGTCAGGCCCAGAACTCCAAGCCAGAGCCAGACCCCCTGCACCTGTTACCCTGCTCATCAGGATTTGCATTGCAAGAGTCTGTCAAGGCCCAGCTTGGCAGGGACAGACCCTGCTCTGGCAATCTAAAGAGACAGGACAAACCAAACGGTGCAGGGCACAAAGATGGATGGAGTGGCAAAGTGACTCTCCTGAGGTCACCCGGCAGATCAGTAGCAGAGCCAGAAGCACAATCAGTATTTAACAGCTGATGAACAAGAAACTGCTATGGCTCCAGAAGTGCTGGAGCCAAAGTGGAGGGGGGGGACATGACTTGTAAACAGGATCCTGGAGAATTTGCAGACAGCCTTCTGACGGCTGAGAAAGCAGGTCCAGCCAGGCAAGCAGAGCACAAGAGTCCTCAATTAAGTGCTGCACAAGAGACACCCTGATGCAACAAAACATGGTGCAGGTCTGGAAACAACGGGAGCAAGTTCCTGGCTGTGGAACAGAAGAGAAGCAGGGATAGGCCGTGGCCCACCATCATCCAGCCTCCCCAGGGACAGGCAGCAGACCAGGGTTGTGGTGCTGGTGAAACGATCCGCAGGCCGTGCTGGGGCCACTCTCAGCTGGTGCAGAGGGAGTCTGTCAGGCTGGGACAAAGCAAGGCTTGAGGGGTCCTGTCATGCCAGCCTGGCACCGAGGGACCAATGAACCGGATTTAAAGCTACTTTCATCCCTAGAGGCTTGAGGTCTGTTGTATGCCAGAGCAGGCAGTGCTCTGGGCAGCGTGGTCTGAAAGGTGATGCCGTGCAGTCAGGGTGCCAGACCAACGCCGTGTGCCCGAGGCGATGGCAAGGAGCTAGTCCACCTCCCCAGCCGAGGAACTGTTCACTGCCTCCTCCAGCATCCTGCTCATGCTCCTTCCAGGTCCTTATTTGATTCGGTGCCAATCAAAATGAACAAAAGGACTCCTGAGCCAGCAGTCAGGTGCCCCCAGGCCCTTCACCCTGCTGCCCTGTCCCCTGCTCGCTGCCTCCCTCCCCCAGCTCACCCTCCAGCTGCCACCCCTCCCCATGGGCCTAATTCTGCCCATCCTGGTTCTGCTGGGGGTTTGCCTGAGACAGCATCTGCCCCTTTTGCAGACCTGAGGTAGGGCAATTCATGCCTGAAAACTTGTCCAACATTTCTCCCAGCAGCAAAGTTCATCCCAAATTAAGCTCAATGCCCCCCCTCCAAGAGCCACTCCAACCCCCTTCCCTCACCCAATCTGCTCTTCTTCATGCTCCCTACGCCATCTGCAGCTCTGCTTTCTGCCCCTTCCCCGCTCTGCCACACAAAGCCTGGCTGCCCTGGACCATCCCTGTAACACTACAACTCACCATGGCTCATTAACCACTTCCAGCCTGCATGGGGTTTGTCATGGGGACCAGCTCCGGAGCAAGTCCTGAATATCATAAACTCCAACGAATACTCTAGGAAAAGCACAGCCAAGTCGTTAGATGGGATGTGGTTGCATAAATTATTCACCAAATCATTTGATATTAATTTGTAGCCATGATCTGTTTGTGGACAGACAGAGGTGGGGAAAGATCCAATTTGCCAAATGCATATAGTTCAGCTGGCTTCATCCATGGCTTTCCTGAACTTGCAAGACACAAGCGCAGCCCTTATAGGAAAGGCACCTTGTTTTTCAGGCAGGACTCTGCAGCACAACCAAATTGTACGTGCTGAGGACACGTGAGAACTGAATTGCAACTTTTCCCCCGCAGTCAGTGAGTCCTTTGTGCTTCTCCAAGATCTCTCCACCCCCTGCCGGCAGACTCACCTCAACCCTGAACTTGGCTGCAAGTAAAGGGAGGAAGAGAAACAATTAGGGCCTGAATAGAAGGCGAGGGATGGATAAAAATCTATTTAAAATTTCCACTGCAAATACAGAATCAAATTATTGCTAATGGCTTGCTCCCAGCTTTTATTTTTTACTCTCAAATTTTCAAAAGGACTGAAAAATGAAAGTCTGGCCTGTGTGCGTGTTCCTGGGAAATGCCTGCCAGGGAGAGATTGTTGAAATGTATTATGGATATGAGACTAATAATCTCAAATGTGCTGCTTGTCTCATTGGTTAATGGATTGTCTGCATCTCTCTTTCTGTCTGCAGCCTGCACTACTTACTGTACTTTCATTGCATCCAGTAAGCATGCCTAACAAGAGTTCCCTTAGCCATACAGCTAAAAGCCCAGCACTTGCAAGAACTTAGAGCAATTTGGGAATTTCTTTGACATCTCAGGGGCACATCTTCATCTAGCACAAATTGCCATAGCTTTACCAACTTTAGCAAAGGACTGACAACATACCCTGAATGTCAATATACCCTTAAATGTTCTCTTTCCACCCAGTTCCTCAAGCAAAACCCCCCAAAACCCGAAACTAATGTAAGTACCTAACATATTGATAAGCTGTTGGAAGCAAAGCCATGTTTATGCAACAGTTTGCTTTTCATGTATAGCATTGCTTTTAAAATGTCATCATGCTGTGGTTTAATAAGGAACCAGTTGCATTGACTTGCAAAAAGCAAAGACTGGTAAGTGAAGCACTGCTTTATATACAATACTGCAATCCATAACATGTTTACAGTCCAAATTATAGTTGTCTATAAGGTGTTCAGGCATATCATGTATTCATTTTCATGCCTGATGTGTACATCTCACTTAAGCGTAGCATGCTTCTGCCGGTCCCTATAAGTACATTGTAAATCATGCAATTACAGCGAGGAATTCTGTTCAATACAGAAGAGACAGCATTTTGGTACCTACTGGGAGTCTGGAGTGCCGCTGTCTTTCTAATCAAGTAAGGAAAAGGTTGCCTGTGCTCTTTACAAGACCTGGCTTTGCAGCGGCATCTGTGATACACTCTCTTGGCAACAGAACTTTGTTGTCTACAAAAATGCAGCTTATTTACTGACCAAAATTCACATGAATAATATGTTAAAGCTGATGAGAACACATAGTAAAATCTAGGGAAAGGATCACTTCTGAGTCTGACAGGTCAGCTCAGCTGCGGCAGCTATTTTGTGGCTGTCTCCAAAGTTTGCTGTAGCAACGTGTTCACTGCAAACATATGGACTTTTCCTTGGAGTGGTAAGATAATGTTTAGGAGACTGCCAAGATCGGTCTCCATGTCTGTCCATTCACAAGCTAGGAGCATGATCAATGCTGCATTTTCCAGGCCATCAGTGGCCCACAAAAATACAATATTATGCTTCAAGCCTCAGCATACTCGATTATACATGTCCTCTGTTCAGCACCCTTTTGTTCGCTCCAGGTACCAACTCACTTCCCTCTGCCTTTTCTTACTGACATCAGAATAACTCATCAGAAGGGCCATGCAAAATTAATGCTCTAGGCTGATGAGCACTGTGTATTCACATAGCAAGAGACAGTTGCTGCCAGGAAGAGCTTGGAAAGGAGGCATTATCACCCCCAAGTTTGAAGGGGAGCCCTGAGGTACAAAGAGATGGAGGGTATCATTTGAAGCCTGTTTAAATCTTTGGGAGCCTTCCAACTGACTTTGGTTCAAAGCCAGGTGAGATGTGCTGGGAGCCACTGGCAGGTACAAGACACTGAACCCATTTCTCTTGAGGCTTCCTCCATTGCCTGAATCACAAAACCAACTTTCTTCCCAGAGAGCAACTCTCTTTTCTTCTGCTGGCAGAGCAACTGCAAGGGAAGCCTGGAGGAATAAGTGTCCCAGATCAGAGCCAAAGTCGGAGTGGCGGTGTAGAGAGATCAGGTGTGTGTCTCCCATCCAGGATGTTAATTTGCCTCACCGTAACCATTTAATCATCTACGTGCCACAAGACTCCTGTTAACAAGAAGCAGGATGGCATACGGATGATCTTAGCAAGTGCTCATAGGAAGTCCTCCATGGGGAAAACTCCAGAGACAATAATCAAAACCAAAAAAGGGGGAAGGGGCAATAATGTTCTCCAGTAATACCACACAGTCACCAATGCATTCATTTACACTCGGGGGACCAAAGGGCCCCACAAGCTCTGGATGTGGAGGTCACCAGAACCACCGATACCCCTTTATGCTCATACCAAGACAAGGCAACAAGGACTCATGGCAGAGGTGATATCTTTTATTAAACCAACTAGATTTTTGCAAAAAAAAATTCTTTAATTGCAAACTTTCAAGTGCTTCATCAGGCATCTGAGAAAAGCTTGCAATTAAATAAAAATTTTTGCAAAAATCCAGTTGGTCTAATAAAAGATATCACCTCTACTACGAGCCCTGACTGCTTTTTCCTCTAGACCAGTACAGCTACAATGTGGATACGGAAACAAGGGGCATTTGTGTAGCTGAAAAGGGCAGCTGTTCTCACCTCCCACTCCAGGCTCTGTGCAATCCCTGAGTTTTCAGTACTGTGCCCCAAAAGGTACCACCCTTTCCACAAGCTGGGTCTGTTTTACTTTGGCTTCCTTGTTCTAATAATAATCTTGTTGACCTAAGTATAGCCTTGATGCAGAGCATTGCTTGAGTTGCTGCAGAACCCGCTAAAAGCAATGAGAGCTGCAAGCGCACCGTGGGTCGGAGGGTCAGCTCTTATGTCCAGCTGATCTTCATCTTATTCCATATCCTTTGGGTTCTGGGGATTGCAGTGCCTCTGTGTGGACAAGGGGGAAGACAGTTTAAAAGATCTTCAGTAATACACACCATCTGATGGAAAACACCACTATCCCGGGGCACTGGGACAACTAATTAATAGATGCGTGGCCAATGTTTCCTCCCGCTCTTAGCATCATGGAGTGACTGGTAGTTGCCCACATGGCACCAACCTTTCCCTGGCCAGGTCTAGAAGCAGCGAAGACACTAGGAAATGAAACCGCAGCTCTTTCGGAGGTCCATCCAGCGAAGGGTTCAAGGGATAACAGGGATGAGTGTGTCTGGACTGCCGATTTAGGTCTAGGAAATACTCCAGCACTTCCCCTGAATCATGACCATCTATAGAAGCCCATCTCAGGAGGCCATCAGGCATTTAAGCCTGAGCTAGGAAGGCAGTACGGACTCGAGCCCTGGACCGAGAACATGGACAGCGGAGCTGAAAGAAAAGCTGCTGCACTCTGATGACAGGGTAGATGTTTTTTCAAGCTGATCTATTCATTTGTTATCTGTCACCAATTATTCAAGTGAAAAGACTCTGCCATGGGATCATTCAGAAAGCAATAAACACAAGGCATCCGCATGTGAAAATAAAGCATTGCCCAAAATTACAAGGTCAGGCTGATCAATGTGGCATCAGCTCTTCCAGGCAAGTCAGGGCAAGGGATGTCGGGTGAGAAACGGCACTGCACAAAGTCTTCATGTGAACTTTTTGGAACATGAGTGCCTGGAGCAATGGTGAAGCGTAGCACTGTCCACTGCACAAAAGACACTCTATGGTACCGACAGAAGAACATATACCTCAGCATAATTTAAATTGGTTTTGCATACACACAAGTGTGGAGTACACAGTGCACTGAAAACTCAGTTTATGCTTTACAAAAACTAAAATTTTGCAAGAGATAAGAGATGAGTCCAGTGATTCCCTGCCAGGTAGATGCTATAGTCCAGCGATTCTCTGCCAAGGTACTATGAGATCCTTTCAAGGGTGTCACTCGATATTAGCACTGTTAAGTGTGCAATCACCTATCCATGATTCACAAGATAAACCCAGAGATTTCAAATAAGAATCCAATGTGTCAAAAATATTCTGACCTGTTAAGTCCTTTGCAGCAGCAGAATTGCTCTATTACCTATCCATCGTCAAAGAACACGTAAAAGCTGGCATTTTCAGAGGGTGCAACAAGGAGGACCCCAAATCTAAAAAAGTTCGAGACCCCCTGCTCTAGTCTATCAAGCAAGGCAAGAAGCAATCTCCATAAAACCCAAGACTGCACACCGACAGAAGACCTGTCACGTGGACACGGGATGTGCTCATGTGAGTGAAAAGTTTCACTCTGAGACATCGTGGATAAGACAGAATTTGAGATGGGATTCATAGGAGACCTGGAGATAACCATAAATAGCTCTGCTGCTAAACAGTGCTGGGATTCATTCTACTCTCTTTCCCAAACTGTTTTTTCCCTTTTGCAGAGACACCCCACTAAGTCCTGATTTATAACTTATTTTGGGGTTTTAATACTTAATATTATATGCGTATGCTTTTTGAAGAGACCTGTTACAGAACAGAAGCATTTCTGCCAGGCTCTATGAGGACAGACGCTTTCCAGTTACGCAGCTATAAAGCTTTCTCCAAAGACGGTGGACTGAGGCTTCATGCAAAGTTCCTGCAGCACCCCAACACCCCCTTGAAGTGAGTTTCTGCAATGCAGTGACCATCCTCCTGCAAGGACCTGTGCAGCCTCAAAGGGCTTGATTCTTCTCTGAGGTACTAGCATCATCCATAATCATTGCCTGAAGCCCTTGACTTTGCATTTGCTGCTGCTTTCACTTGGACGCAGACTCAAGCCCTATTCAGAGGGGAGAACTTGGCAGAAAGCAGTACCGGGGGGTGATGTGTGGCTGGTAAGAAACAAGTCTGCCTCTAGAGCAGGGCCAGCAGCAACTAGCACAAAAGGGAGAGCTGCTGCTTTGGATTTTGCCTGGAGTAGTAATGCTACAGCAAAGGCCTGGTAGAAAGTGCTGAGATCAACAGTACCAAGAAGTAATAATATGTCACTGCTGAGAGGCGATGGCTGCAGGGACAGGGGGAACGAGTGATGCAGGTGACCCCAAGGAGCAGAGCTATACAAGCCTGGCCGGCACGCTGCTTAATAACCCCATGAATCCTCCGACAGGGCTTTACAAAGCCTGCCGAGGGGGTCACTTCCTCCAGCCCGCGTACGTTTAAGACCGCGTCTTAGTGAGTTAGAACAGGGCGGTGGAAGAAACGGTTCTTTCTGCCAAAGCCAGGCAATGCTGTGAAGAGGTAGAATAAAGACATGCAAGGTCAGAGACACAGAGAAGGTACAAATTATCCAGGGTGGGGTCTCGTTCATACCAGGCTTCATGCATCTGCCAGGAACTGGGAGATTCTCCTGGGAGCAGGATTGGGCCCTCCTTCCTCGGCTTTGCACAGGGATCAAGACCTGGATCTCTGCTTTTGCTCCAAACCATCTCCTCTACCCTCCTGCCTTAGAGTCAGGCCAGGAGACCCCGATGGCACCCCCAGTGACACCAAGGGCAGATGATTGCTAGGGCACTCCATGACACGCCAGAGCAGGCGGAGGACTGCCCTACACAGACACTTGTCCCGGGGACTCAGAGCCATTTTGCTGCCCCTCTGGAAGGTCGCGTGTGGACGCACTGTCAATTTAGGTAATGGCAGTCACGTGAGAACAGCCCCATACCGAAATAACCAGATCAATGCCAGCTCATGCCCAGAGCAGCCCTTCATGAGCCCGTTATGAAGCCTTTGGAAGGAGCAAATACAAGAGAATTACAGTGGCTCACCCCAGGGCTTTGAACAAGTCAAACATGGTCCTTTATTTCCAGACTTTCTTCCCTAAGTTTTTCCTGCAAAGTGTCCTCCAAAGATGAAGATGCAGAAGTTTTTCTTTTTTTGAAAACCCATTCCCCGCACTCTGAATCACTCCTTTTCCTTCCCCAACTACTTTTTGTGCTTGTCCTCTCCTTTCTCCAGGGAGAAGTGCCACTGTCCCAGGGGCATTGGATGAAGAGCCCATGAAAGACCCAGGCAAGCCAAGAACAACCTGTTTCCAGCACCTCCGGGTCTGTACGGCTCAAGGTGCAGCACCGAGCACAGTCCCAGCACCGGGAGTGCCACATGGCATGTCTGTTAGCTTTGTGTTTAGTCATTTGAGTCTGTGGCAATCTCAAACTTTGGCTCTCTCAGGAGCTAGCACAGACCTGCCTTCCCTGTCCCTGATGGTCTCTCGCCGCATCAAACTAAACTGCTTGAAACTTCCATGCGAGATGCCCAGGAGCCTGCGAGACGCGCTCTGAAACGCAGGGCACCCCAGGTCTTTGTCTGGATTTAAATAAAAGCAGCTTTAGTCCCACTTGCAGGCATGTTGGATTCATCCTCTGGACCGGCTCCCATCACAGCCTGTGTTTGACTTGGGGGTTACACCAGCCAGAAAACAAAGCTGTTGTGTGGTTCAACAGTCCTGGTTCATCCAGCACAGAATGAACGAAGTCCAACTCGATGCAGACCAAGCGACAAGAGTTAGGCCCTAGCCCACATCCTGCTGAGCCCTCCATCAAAAAATATTTCTCAGTGATTTTTTATTTATTTAACCAAAAAAAAAAAAAATATATCACTTTGACCAGAAATGTGTAGTTTTATGTTTGCCCCTTTCCTCTCCATATCCTCTTCCATTTCCCTTATCCCCTGCCCCCATCAGCAACAGGGAAATGAAAACTAGCAGAGGTGACAAAAACAAGACGATCATTGAATTGGGGGATTCTTCAAGGTCAAAGTGCCTATCTGGCAGCTAAAAGCACTGCTGCCTGTTTTAAGAAAGGAACAGGACTGCAGTTGGCTAAGGGAGGAGTGGGGGAAATTGCTCCAGTGCTCAGCTGAAAAAAAGTCAGGACTGCAAACCCACAGCAGAGCCAGCTGCACAGGGCAGCACAAGCACCATTTGCTCACCCCACCGGGGTGGGCACCAGGGCTTCGAGGAGGGCAGGGAGCTCAGGAGCTCTGCCCTGACTTCCCAAGCAGAATCCAGCAGCCGCGGCAGAGTAGTGCGCGCCAGATGCCAGGAGAGCACAGAGGCACGTGCTCCTTCTGGCCTCTGGTAGGGAGCTGCTGTCTCAGGCTGTGCTCCTACTGCTGCTTTGGTTTCTGCTCGATGCCCCGGAGACACCTCGGTGGGACACGCTGGAAGGAAGCCAAGCTGAAGAAACATGACACAGAAGAAGCCTGCAAGAAACAGTGGTCAGTGGCTGGGACGTATGCACCCTCACTGCATGCCCAGGTCTGCCAACATGGATGAAAGGCCCAAACCCAGTCCACCCCAGCTGCCTCCCTATCAGCCCCCCAGTTAGCCAAGTTCATGCCAAGCACACAGACTGCCAGCACGTCTACAATGGCACTGCGAGCATCCCTGAGGGGCCCAGTAGGTCAGCTAACGTGCCACAGCATCCTGGGGTGCCATGAGGTCCATGCAAGGGGGCTGCAGGATGCTGTGCAGCAGGACCATGGTCTGCTTACAGGCATCTATCTACACATAATTCACAAGGCAAAACAGGAATGCAGAGGGTCTAAACCATTCTGCCCTGCTCTGCTCTCCCAGGTCTTCGCAACAGCAGGATCACTGGTATTTTCCATAGTCAAAAACCCAAGTGAAACTAAGAGCTGGCATGTTCCAAGGGGGGCTTGAGTCTAACGAGGTTGCAAATCACTGCAGTAGGTGCATGGAGGGTCTCGGGTCAGGGCAAGACGGCATCTGTCAAGCTGCACGCTTTTTCTAGCCCTTTTTCATCAAACATTTCACAAGCAGACGTGCTGCTGCTCCCACAGGCCTTGGCAACGCAGGCGAGAGCAGAACCCAGGCAGTGCCATTCTCACATCTGGTCCCAGATGTGCCTCGGCCGCTGTGGTCCTGTTTTATCTGAGCTCCCAGAAGTCAGGTGGCCTGCAGTCGGGGCAGATAAACGCTTCCTTCCTGAACCCAGCTCGGTGACACATTTATTAGAGGCTTCATTTTTATTGCAGGCAGCAGGCTCAGGTATTGCAAAACCACCTTAACCCCTTCTTAGCTGGCTCCACCTTGCAGTGACCTGCTTTGCACGCATGTACACTAGAGGGTAGATGCACTCAATCACTGGGGTTACAAGGCGGTCGGTTCTGTGCCTGGAAAGCAGATGCGCCGATGACGGTGCTGTGCAATTAGCTCTCATCCCTGTAATGAAATTCATGAGCAAGGAGGGGGCATCCCTAGCAAAGCGCTGCCAGCAGATGCATGCAGTTAGGTTTTGGATGCAAATGGTGCAAGGAGCGCAAGGCTGAGCTTTCTCCCCCCCATAGTAGGCACATGGAGGGACTAACCCCCTTCCCCTGTGATCTTCTCCAGCACCCTGTTACCCCAGGGTTATGCAACTGTCCAGCACAGCTTTTGTCAGGGCCTGTCTTCCTGGAGCACACGAGAGCCTCTCAGGAGCCTGCTACCCAAGCTCTCCCTTCAGGATGTTTATCCATGCCCTGCAGAGACAGGAATGAAGCTTTATATGACTGCCACTCTCCAGACAGAAGATGGAGAAGCAGCAGGAACAAGGCTTCTGCATGCAGCATCACTCATGAGCCTCCGGGCAGCTGGAAGGAGATGCCAAGGGACCAGAGCCCTGTGCAAACAGGCCTCCAGCACTTATCTGGCCCCTTTCCTCCAGACAGGTGAACCCAGGTCTGGCCAACTCCGAATGCTCTCAGGAACCAGAATCCCCCTCACCGCGGAGGTGGCCCATTTGATCAATAATTCAAGCTACTAGTTAAGACAGGGCGACTGACGGAGTTTGCCATCAGGCGATGCCATGTTTGCCATCAGGCGATGCCCAGTAGCTCACGGATGTCTCGTCACAGCTTCAGCCTTATCTCATGCCAAGGCTGTGACCCGGGACTTCCAGCATTTCATTTTTTAAATGGCAAGTAACTCTTACCCCACTGCTGTAATGACCTAACCCCTCTCAGAGGTGACCCAGATAACGAAGTGTTACAAAAGCTCCCTTGCTCTGACAGCCGCACGTGAAGCTGGAGGTTTCCTTTGGAGTTC
>NW_017728916.1:9206153-9210945 GCF_001723895.1 Crocodylus porosus
GTACTCTTTCCTGCCATGGCAGGGGGTCCGACTTGATGATCTGCTCAGGTCCCTTCCAACCCGACCAACTATGAAACTATAAAAGACTGCGAACTGCAGGGTAGGGGCAGCTTGTACTTAAGTCCACGACGAAGGGCTCTTCTTTCCCCCATGATGAACGGGGAGCAAAACCCTTGGCTTGAAGTAAACGCAGGGAAGCCAGAGTGAGAACCAGGCTCAAGTCCGTTCTGACACGAATCTCCAACAGAAATTTCCGACCTGTCAAAACATCCTGCGGTGACAATAAGAAGTCACAGCCCAGGGAGCAGAGCGGCTCATTTGCTTTAACGCTCATTGGATTTCTCTTATTATTGGCAAGGGTCCTAGTAGCAGAAACTCCACTGCCGTGATATGTTCCAGGCTGGGATGGGAAGGCCCTCCCCAGCACAGGAATAGCCCTGGGGGATGAAGACCAGCTGAATCACCACGATGAAATTTTTGGGACTTTACTCCAAATTTGCTGTTTTCATCTTGAAGCGCAAACTCTGGAGGAGTCAGACAGGAGAGAAAAGTACATTTCTAGCTGTCCCAGCTTGACTCCTGAAGTCCTAGATATCAAGAGGCGAATAAAAAAAAAAAAAAAGCCAGCATTGGTTATTTTAAAACATGGGAAATTTGTAACCAGTCTCACAAGGGTGGGGCAGGGGATTTGGGCTCATCATTTCAGAGTGCTAGGTATTGGCAACGCTGGAACCAATATATATATCGAAAATGTATATTTTTAATATACATTAAATAATAAATAAGAATGAGTTTATATTTATTCGTAGTTGTGTTATTTTATAATGTATGTATTTATATTATATAAATTATAATAATATATAAACATAACTTTATTTTGTGTGTAATATATATTATGCTCATCTATTTACACACATATAATTACATATGTGCACACGTGTAGGCACACCTTTATGTGTTTTGTTTTTTTCCTTCTTCCAGATTTAAAATGCAAGAGGGAAAGAAATTGCTTAGTTCAGGGAAATACTTGGCTGGCATCTGCAGAGGGACCCCAGAATGAGTGGCACTTAACTTGAAATTTCTTTAAAGAGCCTTAACTGCAACCATTTAGACTGAGAGGGAATTTAATGCATAATTCAAGTGGTTGTTTTTAACAGAAGTCTGAATAATTTAAACAATACAGGCTTGAAATCAAAGGGAACTTTTCTACTCAATTTTTTTTTCCTGCTCTCATCAGTCCCAGTTTCTTCAAGGTCAGTGGCTGAACTCCCCCGGACTTCAAGTGGAGCAGTTGCAGCCTTGCAAGACATTTTCATTTAAATGAGCTGTCCCATTAGTGTCATATCTACTGGGGACTTCAGTGAGACAAATCACATGGGTGAGGACCAGCATACGAGGCAAAAGTGGCTTTAGCTCCAGCAGACGTTGTCAGGAATGGCCGGGGGCTGGATGTCGCACGACGAGCACACGACTCAGACCTTCCTGCTGCTGACGATGGCTGTAGCATGCCACCCTGGCAGAGAAAACATGGATGGCTTTGATCTACTGGAGAGGAGGTGGCAGGGCGATGTTTTATCATAACTGAGAAACAGGCACTTACCGTATCGCCTTTGTTTCACTTCTGTAGGAGGGGATTCCAGTTACCTGCGTCATAGGGGTGTCACGCAGACAAACCCCTAAGAACGAATGAGGGAGAGGATGGGTCGTGATGGTGATGAAGGTCATATTAATGCCCACCCAAACGACAACCATCAGATAAGTCCCTGCATCCTCCAAAGAATTAGCTTCAGTTTATTAATACATATAAATCACGTCACTATTTGCTGTGGCTGACAGTCATGAAAGGGTTGGATTCTTCTGCTGGGGGAAAAAAAAAAAAGTTATCAAAAATGTCTGATTTTCTATTATTTCATTCATTCAGCAGAGAGGGCTTTCGGACTGCACCCACCAAGGGTATTGAAATCCTAAGCGCATGGACCTCATTTCTGAAGCAACTCTCGCTACGAATCAAACATCCCTGACAGAAACACGCACCAGATACAACCAGCATCCTAGAGATCAAATGACTGTACCAAAGAGCCCTGCACTATGAAACGGGGCCGACTACCTGACAGCTCTATCCAACCAAAGGGCTTTCCCAGAAAACTGAACATGGGATTTAGCCATTTAGAAAGAAAGCAACAATCCTTTGGAAAAAATAAAGCAAATAGCTTTTTGCTGCATGATATTAACTCACCTACCTTGCCAGAAAAAAAGTAACACCCGCGAAGCACTGAAGAGACAGCCCCAACCCTTGGTTCGACCAAAGAATTCAGAGGCCAAATCAGGAACATGGGCACCGTGGGCCAAGTTGAGCCCAAGAACAAACATTTGGGCAAAGGCAACCAGTCTGGATTTGAAGAAGAAATGGAGAATTCACAAAACACCTTGGTCCCAGTGGGTTTCTAACAGAGCAAGTAGGTTAACCAGGTCTTATTTCCCAGTTGAGTTTGCCTGGATTGAACTTCCAACCTTTGCTTCTCCTCTTCTCTGCAGTGCCCTTTGGGTCTTGAGAGTCTTCCCAGTGATGGTACTGTATACAAAGGAGCTGATCAAAGCTGGAGAGGTAAGAATATGATCCTTTCCCCCTCTGCTCAAAAACCATGTAAAATTTGATGCAATATACTGGCATGGGGGATGTGGGGCACCGGTTCCCCTGAAATGGCCCACCTAATGGACCATTAGAAGGATGCTCCTCTAAAGCAAGCATCAGCCCTCTCCCCTTAAGCCAACCCCAACAGAAAACCATCCCATCGTTTGCTTCCTCCTTTATCAATGGAAAGGAACAAGGATACAACCCTGAGGGTACTGTAATTTCTGACCTGCTGGAGGTGTGTTTTTAGGGAATGCCAGACCTTGCCCACTTTGAGCACTGACACGATGGAAAGGTTACTCAGAAGGCCAGGAGTATCTTTTGCGACAAGTACAGACTTAAGAGGAACAGAAATAGCTCAGAGATGCAAATTTTAAGTAGATAGTGAGTTAAGGAGAAGCACTTTCCATGCAAAGCTTTCACTGCCGGAGTCAGCATGGAGCACGTTACGTTTGCACTTGCTCGATGGTCCATTGAGATGATTTCTCAATTGGAAGCAAAGCACTGGAGCAGCAGGAAGGTGCAGAGGCAGACTGCAGGGGAAGAGCTAGAGATTAAAATGCTGGACGAGTTCAAAAGCACCCAGATCAAGACCTGTGCAAGGTGTTTTCGTGCTAGATTTTGGAAAAGACTATACGCTGCACCTCAGATTAAGTCACATACTTGCATTGCTTAGGTCTTTAAAATCAGCTCCTCCTAGGCTTCTTTCCCTCAGGGTTATGAAGGAAGCTACCAGAGCACCGACGCCAAAGGTCTCAGTGCATCTGACTTCAGCAGTAGCAGAAAACCAAACTTGATCCCAGGATGCATGTAATTACTGATTTCAAAGAAAATATTTCCCTCCAGCTGGCCTACTTGTGTAAGTTATAATGTCTGGAATGGGAATTAATTAACCTAGGCAGGTCTCCAATGCATGTATGAACTCACGGCAGCCCATTTGCAAACCTGCTTAGAAATGCTGTTTTTGCAAGGCAGCAGCCAGCTATAAATACAGCTGCAGATGGACTCTTTGACAATGTATATGGTAGATTTTGAACAGAAGTAACTTGACATTTCATTCTGGAACAATAGTCAAATGTCAACATCTGCTGAGGAAGTGTAGCATAATGATTAACACCAGTTGAGGGTCTTTAAACATGCAGTAGCATAACTATCTACCGGGCAGCCATGCTATGCCCCTCGACACAGCGATATTCATTACGCTTCATCAACTGAATAAAAGAGCAATTACTTATTTTAACATTTTGTGGGATCAAGGCAGTAGGCCCGGACAGAGCCCAGCCATTATCACCTGCCAAATAAGGACCTTGAACTGCGTGACTGTGAAATATGAAAACAGATCTCTCGATTTTTATTTATTTTTACAGGGGATAAAGTGGATAACTCTCATAGCTTGGCCCATTGCTTACGATTTGCAGGAGTCTGGCTGCAAGACATCAGAGCAAACCAAGGCAATGCCAGCATTTTACAGCTACCTTTTATAGATCTAAATTCTCTTAAAAAACATTTACTGAAAGGTTTCACCTTTTATTTCATTCCTTGCCAAGTTTGCCGAACTGCCCAACCTGAAACACTGTGGTCCCCAACTGATGACTTATTCCATTTATAAGTGCTCCTGTAATGATAACCTCATTGGAGCTAGTTGATGCCATAGCTGCTATTTGCTCAGGACAAAGGTAAGAAGCAATTAAGGCCCCTTTTTGAAGTAAGGAAATTAAAAGGAATAAGAGCCACTGCCCAAGCCACGAGCCAAAAACAGGGACAGTCTAAGCAATGTGGATGGAGAGATGTGGCTAGGTATTGTCCATTGGAAGAAGCATACAAGTGTCTGACAAACACCCAGAGGCATCTAGCAAAGAGGCAAAAAAGCAGAAGCCCCAAAGCCAAGCAAACAGCAAGAAAATAAATAAATTCTATCTATCTGTGGCGAAATGCCGGGCTAGCGGCTCCGGCACCGCTTAGGGGAGCTGCGGGCTTTGCGGAGTTGTGCGAGCGCGCGGCTTGTGGGGCGGGATTGAGGTAGCTCTTAGCCGCCCTCGAGGTTCGCCGAGTTGGCACAAGTAGACGACTTAGAGTAAATTGTTAGTGTCTCTTAATCTATCGGGTGTCCGTTGGTTCACGAGGTTCCAGAGCCAGCCCTTGCGTTCCAACAGTGGAGCT
>NW_017728916.1:9211655-9231221 GCF_001723895.1 Crocodylus porosus
CATTGGAATACATGGGGAGATATCTATCTCTATCTCAAAAGAGGGAGAGAGCAAAGAGAGAACTCTTTGGGCAGAGAGCTTGCAAGCAAGGAAGGGGAAAACCTGCTTCATTCCTACCTGTGCTCAGAGAAACAGCACTTCATACTCTTTCTAGGGATGCAGGATTGCACACGAGAGACCCACCTGCATTGCATCTCTTAATAGAAATACCCCGTAAACCCCAAACACTGACTACCCATTCAAGTCCAAGGGGATAATGCCAACAATATGACTCTAAAAACTGTGAAAAAACAAACTTGCTTTGGAGAAAATGAAAGTACACCAATAGTGTTCTGCCCAATGTGGTACTAGACATTTTGACTGACATTTTACAGTCCAGTTCTTTGCAAGCACCAAATACTGAAGCAGTAACTCAGGAAAGAACCCCTGCCCCCCCCCAAACTAGTGACCTCAGTTCTAGGACTATTCTCTGGAAATAAGATTAAATCTATTTTTTTTAAATAGTTAGATTTTTGAACCCTGTAGGGTGTTTTTCCATCATCCCCTCTCATGATGCCAGCTAACCTACTTCCATAGAATCAAAGTATTGCTCATCGCAGACAGCAGTTGATACACCAATCCCATTGCTTTTTTTCCCCCTCCCATCCCTTTGGATTATGGCCCTGGAGCTAGAAGAAATGTGTTAGATCAGTAATGTCTCATCCTGTTTTTTGTCTCCCCACCACCCTCCTTTCCCTGGGGTCAGACCCTGCAATGTACCGAGTCCCAACATTTGATAGCTGCGTGTATCCCAATGGTAAATTAGAAATGCCACCGGGCATAGCATGTGCCAGTGCAGATCACCACTCGAAGGACTCTGGTCTTGGGGCAGCCCACTGCACACCAAGGCACACTTCTCCCTTGCCTCAGCGAACTTCAAAAGCTTTACACACGCAATGCGTATGTATGAGTTTAGGAACCAATGTGCTACCTGGTATTTGGAAAAAGAGGGAATGATAAAAACAGTCCCAATTCAACCCACTCACTTTTGTCATGTAGTAATTAACCCTAAAAAAAAAAAAAAAAAAATCCAGACTCAGTAGAGCAGGGTGCTGAAATATGGACTCCTTAAACAGCACTGTGGAGCTCTCCTTGTCTTGGTCTTAGTAAGCACTGAGAGGAAAAAATAATAAGGTCCCCCTAGGTCTCAGACACCAGTAACACAGAAAATGAACACCCATTCCCACCCTGAAACGAAGGGAAGCTCTTCTCCATACACCAGTGCACTCTGCTCCAGGCCTCCATTGAGGATTAACAGGGTACAGGAGCACCTTGCTCTGGGGAAGGTCTGAAGCATCGAGAATTGCTAAGAATATGGCTATACCTTAAGTAATAACATTTACAAAGGGATCTATAGTCTTCATTTCCTGTCATCTCCCACAGAGAGATGTGTATTATTGTTTCTCTTTTTTTTCCTCCCCTTTTCTTTCGTCTCCAAAGCATTTCCCATCCAACATGTGTGCTTGCAAAATGACCACAGTCTTATTCAAGAACCAGCAATGCCTGGGCATTCTCCAAAAGGCTGATATTAATCTCCACAAGACTCAAAAGGATTCTTTGTACATGAAGTTTCTTTAAAAAAAAATAAAGGAGAAAGAAAGAACAAAAGAAAAAGAGAACTCGCAGGTTATGAAGTTGCTTTGTGTGGCTTGTCCTTCCACTGCAGCAAGGCACGGCTTTAAAAATTCATTGTTTGGCCTTTATAACATCAAGCAGTTTGTCTTTTTTTCCCCCCACCAATATCGCAAAAGATGTAATAATAAACGTGGGACAAAAAGAACCAATCACCACCCGTATCTACAACCAAAGATATTCTCTGAGCTGGGCAGCCTTTTTATTTAAAATGTTATCTATTAGGTTAATTAATCTTGCTTGCAACATGGCTGCCTGATAAGCACAAGCTGTATGTCAACACGAGAGCACAGATCTTTGCCCTGGGAAATGACATTAGCAGAGCATTTTTTGCTATTCAAGTATCGCATACTTGAAGGCCCCTCTAAAAATCAGTAAGAGGGGGGTCAGGTCTTCATTTTCTAACCCTATGCAACCAGCAAGGCCCCCCGCCACAGCTAAGCTGGTCGAGTTAGTCTGCTTGGAGGGTAGAGGCATCTTGTCATTAGAGAGAAAAAAGGAAATCTGGACTAGGCTAAACTCTGCTAATTAATTTCAGTGGGATTGCAAACACCGGGCAGAGCCTCCCTGGCCAGAATGCAGCTCAGCACGAAGAACTACTCAACGGGCATGTGCATGTAAGATGCAGAGCCTGGCGTCTGCCCTGGCGGCCTCACATCGCTCCCCAGGAACGGGCCGGTTTCTAATAGCGAGGCGTGACAACTGCCCAGAGAGCAAGCAGATGGATATACAGCTTGCTGCTCCATGGCCCCTTGGGCAGCTGCGTTCAGACCCTGCTCCCCGCTGCACTGTGGTTGCTTTCTTTTGAGCCAAGGTACATTTGACACTTGGGTCCTCGGGCGCATTTGGATGACAGGGAAGGGACAGCTCGCCTGGATCCCATCATGGTAAGAAACAAAAAAAAGGCAGGAGTCTAATGTTGCAGCTCAACAGCAGAAGCAGGACAGATGGGGGATGGCGAGAACATCTCCTGGTGCACGCATCCACCGGTGCTGCTTTCCAGAGAGCTCCCAGGAGGTCAGAAATGCCACGGGAGATTTACAAGTCAAGACTTTTTGTATTTGACTCTGTAATATCGGAGTTACGGAGAAGTAGGTCGATCTGTTTGTCAGAGGACGCCGTCCACATTTCATTGGGACCTAATGAGCTACCTTCCATCCGAAATGCAAATGCACATCCCAGGGATCATTTAATACTGTTCCCCACACACACACAGTTTTTCCAAACCCTGCTCCCACAACATCTGGTGGCAACAAATTGCACAGGACAGTGCCATCCTGCCAAGATATGCTCCCCCATTAGAAACACGTGGCAACTCTACGAGTCTTCCTGTAGGAAACTGAGGGTTATCAGTCTGCTGAACTTCTGTTTTCAGGCACACACCAGTTTCCCAGCACCTTTGAGGGGCAATTTTTCCATATTTGACATGTTCTTAACTGAAGAAAGGCCTCAACCTCGCATACCCAGCTCCCACTGGGCTCTGCAGATCTCGTACACATGGCACGTGATATAGGGATGACACCAGATCCAAGCTTTTGCACCATGTCTGGAAAACACTCCATTAGTGCAAAGATCAGGGGAAGTATAAGGTGACATTACACTTCCCCTGAAGTACAATGTTACTTTCTATCGTTCGTGTACACACAGCCATAGGAGAGGCAGCTTAACACGCCAAATGCAGTTTTAAGAAATAAAGCCACGAGATACTTTTGAAGAGTTCAGTCTTGGATACCAACTGCCCAAGCTGGCTGTCAGCTCAGAGCCGACATCCACCCGAAAGAAGTGGCTTTGATATCGAGCAAAATCGTGGCCCGGCTGAAGTCAACCCAAGCCATCTCCATCCATGCCCGGGTGGCCACGGCTTCACTGAAGAAGGACGGCGCCAGCCAACCCACAAACATGAGTCCTCCCCTTGCATGCACCCCCCTCAGCTATGCCAAGGCTTTGTTTTATATATTAAGATCTCAGGCAGCGGATTCAAAACATACTACCAATACAATCACAACACTGGCAGGGAACTCGCGGCATTGGGGTACCCAGCAGCAATGAAATTGTACCCAATTTCATGTAAGCTCCAAGAAGAGCGGGCGCCAATACAAAAGCAGTTCCAGTCGTTTGTTCCACGACAACTTCATTTCCATGCATGCTGTTACAGCATTATATACATTTTACAAGGAATCAATTTCTCCAGGGAACAAGTAATAATAGCAATGTTGGGGGGGGTCTTTTCCTTGCCAAAATTGGAAACTTCAAACCGCTCTCGCATTAAATTTTTTTTGGCTGTTAAGTGCAGAAGGTATTTTCTAAGGTGTTTTTTCCCCCTCCTTTGAAGGGTTATTTTAAGTGGCTAATATTAATAGGAATTAACAACAACAAAACTTTGAATAGCTTTGTTCTGTTTGTAGCAACCGGTGTGCGCGGTGGTCTACCAGCTTCCCAATAAATGTTTGGCTTCGTAGGACTCCATTGAGAAAAGCCTCGTTGTGTTGCCACCTGCTATTTCCAGCTGTCACCACTGCTAACATGTGTGTTTAGCAAAGTGACAGGCGGGGGTGGAATTAAGGATAAAATCTTGGATGTCCAAAGCAAACAGCGCTTAGCATAACTTCAGCTTCTCTGCAAGGAGTGCTGCAAAAGTCTGGGGTTGGTTTTGGAGGGGGTTTTCCCCCCCCTCTTTCTCCAGACGTAGTTCCCAAACCCCAGCAAGCGCTGCCAATAGTTTACCTTAGTAAATCCATAGGAGGGATGAGAGTTGAGCAAGAAAACAAATTATCTTGAGAGAGAAATAACTTTTCTACCCCTACTGGAGAGCTGCATGCTATGCCAAGACAGTGGTTATATTAAACTCCCTGATCATTCTCTCTTCCTATTATTCTACCCAGTGGATCTCACAAAAAGGGGTGGGGGGGGGAACAAAACAAAACAAAAAAAAAAAATCAAAATCAAAAGCAGTCAGTGAAGCCACTTATTTCCACAGTAGCAAAAACGCATCAATGCAAAAATGCCTCAAGATGTTAGCAATTAAAAGGAATTATCATTCAATATAAAAGTGTGTGGGGGGAACCTTTTAAAAACCTGAAGGGCTTTGGAAAGGATATGATGAACAGAAAGCATCACCGAGTACCGTCAGAAGCAAGTTGCTGGTTTCTCCTCTCGTTCACACCAGTATCACTTCACTGGTGCTTGTGTAATAACTCCAGGTAGACCCGAGCACAAAGCATTACTCAAATGAAGCCAAGGAAGGTGCCTCTGTATAAAAAAAAAAAGAGAGAGACACAAGGATCAGGCCCGAGTGACCCAGTGCAGAGAGCAAGGCAAAGGAATAAGCAAAAGCTGGAACGAGGAGCCAGGTTAGTCAGGTCTCTTCCCCACCTTGATGTTGCAGGGACCCTGTGCAAGGCACCTCTCAGCCATCATCTGCAAGATCCTGCCTGAACTAAAGTCACTGGAAAAAACTCCAAAAACTTAAAAAGGGTGTCCCCATAGGCTGGGAAAATTTTATTATTTTTCAGAAAAAATATAGCCGACAGACTTAGAACAAGCAGATTCGGATGATCTCCTCCAATTAACAACGGAGGTGCTCCAGGCACAGGTCTTGCACAAGTAAAAAGACTGACAGTCTGGAAAACTATCCTCCTCCTGGGCGAATCTTTGGCTCTTCTTCCCACCAGCCCCACACACTCCTGCCAAAAGGTATAAAAGGAAAAGACAAACTAGGTTACTTTTTATAAGCCGTTGCTCCAGGTCGAGATTGAGCCAACTGCCGTGGTTGTGAGACCAGGAACACCTCAGCTCCAGAGCCGCAGCAGCCGTGTGCCTAGCAGCCACAATTAAGTCTTCTTGTTCTCCTTTCCTGTTTCCAGGGGAAGCCAGGGATATGCTGCTCCAAAGCAGTTGGCGACGTAAAAGAGGAGCGGTGCGGAGCAGAGAGGGCAACTTCTCACATGCACCATTTTCTGTACCAGCAGAGCAAACAAGGGGAGGAGGAACAAAGACAAACGTTCGAGGAGGTCATTGCTTGTAGGAAGATCACAAATAGTCTGTCTAAGCCAGCGAGTCTCAAGCAGGGTGCCTTAAGATCCTTTCAGGGGTGCCACACAATGTTAAACACTGGGAGGTGGGCACACAGTTTGCGAGAGAAACCTAGACATTTCAAATAGGAACCCATAACATTCAACCCATTCTGCTCTGCTGGAGGCTTTGAGTTCTTTGCAACAGATAAGTTGCTCCTTCTTTTTTTTTCTTTTTTTTTTTTGTTAGTCAAAAAAAAATAAAGCATCTAAAAAGGTTGAGACCTGCTGGCTTAAGCAAAAGGCTAATAGAGCAAGAGGATGATTGTGAAATTTTATCTTTGGCCTACACCTTTGTACCACGGATCTGCTCCCACCTGTATCCTCAGCTGAGCACACAACTGAGCTGCTGTGTTACTGTGCTCCGCTTCACGGGTGTTGGTGCATGGACAGTGCAAGCACCAAAACCGCATGCTTCCAGCAAGTCCTGTTGCAAACACAGACCCCAGGCTGCCACAGATCCCAGACTGCAAGTGCCAACCTCACTAGTACAAACCAGCCAGGTGGAGCCAAGAATAGCAATATGCATAGTATTATAGCTAACTTTTCAAAATCGCTCGGGCAGCGACCGTTTCTATCCTTCCACATGCACAGGCACTGAAAAACTCCCTTCAAGGCCAGATGATGAACCTGCAGTTCACAAGAGCGAGCAACTCAAATGACCGTCTCGAGCCCAAGGTCTAACGTTACACTCAACCACATAACCAGAGTGCTAGATCATGCCCCCAAGGTACAGGGCTTGACAAAGCTTATTCTACAGTTAATAACTCTCCCATTGACTTCAGTGGATTTTGGATCAAACCCCTCAAGAAAGAAAGAGCAATAAGATACATTAATCCTTTGCAGAGCTAAGAGGAAGTTACTATAGCATGAGCTCTTGTACACAACATGCTTAAGGGGTAAAGATTCGGTGTGGCTCTGTTTTACCTTGGATCCAAATATGAGACTAGGAGTCATAGTAGAGATATCTTTTATTAGACCAAGAAGATGTTTGCAAAAATCTAGAAGATATCATCTCTACAATGAGTCCCGATTGCCTGTTCCTCTAGACCAATACAGCTACAACCTGGATACCCGAGACTCAGAGCGGCACCTTTGTGCATCCCGCTACATGTCCGCTAGGAAGTGACCTCCTTGGCATGACCAGACTTCCAAGGTTGTGAGGATTAATGCAACGAAGAACTGCCTATGTATGAGCAGGTTAATGATATCAAGTGCCAGCTGACACAGTTCAAAAACATGCAGCTTCATTCCAGAGTTTAGTGGGACCGACAGCTCCTTGTGGGGCACTGCCAATGGTTTCCTGGAGCAGCTCTGCCCAAGTTTGCTGCCACCCTGTCCTGCAATTTCATGGCAAACTTCAGGAGATCTGATTGCGCCAGGCCCAGAGGCAAAGGCAGGACATTATCAGATGCCAGGTAAACCCACAAGCCAAATCAGTAAGTTCCCGGCCCTCCTACTCTGGGTTACAGAACCCGGTGGGATAACGTTAACAAGCTCTCAGCGGGCAGGCAGAGGAGGGCTGAGCTCTGCAAGGTGCGTGGATTTTTTTTCCCCCCTTGTTTTCAAACTCTTTGTTTCGAGTTCCTGCTACTCCAAAACCACATGCAAACAGCCTGGTTTATAAAAGCATAGAACACACTTACCAGCCTTGTGCCAAGACATCGGGACTGTTTGCTTCCACGCCAATAGCATTTGACTTGACAAAAACCACTGCCGACCCCAACACTGCTCCTAGCTGGGTTATGGGGAACGCTTTCCCTTACCCTCCTAGCAACACACCCGGCTTCTGCCACTGCAATTCACACAACTTTTGTTTCAGAGACCTGCGTGGGGAGTCCAGGATCCAGACCTCAGGGATCCAGGGGATCTCATTTTGCTTTCTTGAGGTTACATCAAGAGGACCTGAGCTGGATTGAGGAGGGGGGCATGAAAATGCCATGCAGATCATGCATTTTCCTCTGCAAGGATCCAGACACAGCAGACAGGAATGAGGGGCGTGGGCACACTGAACCTGTCCCATGAGGGACAGTGCACAGCAGAGAGATGCCAACCCCATTACCCCAGGGAAAGAGAACTCAGTCGCTCGCTAACAAGTCATCGATATTTGAAGCAGAGGCAGCTTGCCTTGCAGCTGACCCTCCAGGAGCAGGACTAGCAAGGGCCTAATTTGGGGACAGGGCCAGTGTGTAGAAAAGTGAGTCTTGATTAGTACAAAGGCTCCAGCTATGTACTGCAAATGTGATGCATCTGACCGAAGTACCAGGACACGACAGGGCCTTCATGCCCAGGGATGCCACCACTTTCAATCACCATCAATATTATTTCCCTTTATGGATAAGGCAGAAGCATTCAAACCAGCTCTGGTTTCAGCTGTACACCCAAGATGGGAGTCAGCAAGTTTTCTGAAAACCCTCCCTGTGCCGAGGTCCGAACCCAAAGTGCAGCGCTGTGTGTTGAATTGCCCAGCCCACTTCTGATCCCACCTGTGCTTCAAGGTCAGTGGAAACCCCTGGGCCCAAACCCCCCACATCTGGGATCCTCACTTACTCATCTGCAAAGCAAGTGGAAAATGCTGCCCAAATTTCCCTGGGGAAGATGCACATTTCGCAAGGCAGAAACTCAGCCCCCCTCAATCCAGCTCAGGTCCTCCTGATTTACCCGCAAGCAAGCAAAATGAGACCGGGATCAAGTAATCTCTGCGCCGTGTTGACTGCAGATCCCTTGGGACAGGGGCAGTCATCTCCTTGCTTGCACATTGCCCCTATTCCACCTTATATTTTACTGAATACACAAAAGAGACACTCTGCATGCATCTCAGCCTGCTTCCGAGCGAGCTACCAAGAAAACAAAGCAAAAATCCCACTTCAAAGCCGATTCTAAGCAACAGTAAAAACCTTTCAGGGTTGCTCTATGCATCCACAAAAATATGCTTAATACTTGGCCAGTGTGATTTTTGTCAGCAAGCTATAAAATTAAGCTAAAGCAGTTTAAGGGCACTATTTATTTACACGAAGTGAAAGCTCTCTACCTAGAGAAAAAAAGCTGGGCTGAAAGCTGGTCACTACCCCAGGAAAAAAAAAAAAAAAAAAAAAAAAAAAAATCAATATTGCAAGGCCTTTTTCCTGCCTCGCATCAGAATTAGGTGAAAAGAGATCCCACACACATGTGGAAACCAAAAAACCTGGATTGGGTCAATCAAGACTCATTGTTTTGAATTATTTCCTTTTCATTTTGACCCCCTCTTAAGAGTTTTTCCCCCCCAGCACTAACACAGAAATAGCACTTAGACAGCAGCATAAGCGACAACAAAACAGAATTTGTCTATTTAGGAAAGTGTCTAAACAGAACTCTTTTTCAAACCAGAGTTTTCATCATTTCCCCAAAATTGCTTTCCAATTTCCCCCTCATCACTGAAACCAGCCCTTTCTTCTCAAGAACTTTGGTTTCAATAAATCAGCATTTTCCTGCCAGAAAACACCAAGTTGGAGGGCTCCTGTACTGGGCGATGGGGAGCCCTGGAAGGCACCGGGGATGCCGGCAGGTGGGCCAATCATGGGAGCTCAGGCTCCGAATTGCTGGAGGAAGCAGGAACCAGAAACCAAACCAGAAGCTAAACACTGAAGCTCCACGACTGTTTCTTCAGCCAACGTGGTGGGCGCCCTGCGCGGGACAGAGAGGAGTTTGGCAAGGTTCGACCAAAGAGTGAACAAGACGCTCAAGGTAGAGAATGGGATGCTCTTACTTCTTGTAGCCAATTGCATGACGACACCAGAGCCAGGTACCACTAAGGTTACTCAGGCAACGTTCCCCGTTGGGTGCAAACAAGCTCTCACTAAGCAAGGGTAGCTGGGTACCTTAATTTTGCACCCCAAGCTCCAGAAGCCAGGCTTTCTGCTCCCATGAGGCGAGTCATTCAAGGCATCTCAACTTGGATATTCGATCCCCAACTTCACTTGCAAGCCCTGGCTCAGACGTGCATTAAAAACCCCCGACGAGTGCAGAACCGTTGTCTGTAGCTCCCATCTCTAAGGCACACGTGCCTCAAGGCAAGTCCTAGTGATGGAGTGGCTTATGACGGGATATTTCATGTTTCTGCAGTTTCAAACCACTGTAAAAGGCAAGAGATGTATTCAAGTTCTTGAAGGGCAGAGCACTGGGGACTCCTGTCCTCACCTGGCAGCTGACTCAGTCTCAGCAATAGATTGGGATGTCTGTTTTATTATGGCCAGTGCCATTCCTGTCCTTTTCCCCCCACAAGATTAAGAGGCATTTGGTTAGCTTCCTCACCTTTGACAGCCATCACATTACCCAGCCCTTGAGACTCGAGGATTTAGCTTGCACTTCTTGGTTATTCTGACAGCACATTAGCAGATGCCTGCCTCTAAACATCATCAGACTGCGAACCGGGGGATTTTCTCTGTGCTCTAGGATATGCGTTGTCTGTTCAACAGAAACAAGGAGGATTTGGGATTGCTCCAAACACATCTTTTTCAATCATTTCTCTTTTGTTTCTATCCAGAGACCGCAGCCCCATTATGCAAGGTGCTGCACAAACCTAGGAGGCAGTGGCAGCAGTCTCTCTCCTGAATCACTTTCAGCTGGAGAACAGAGATGCAGGAAGAGCAAATCACTTGCTCCAGGGTCTCCGCAGCAATATCTAGAGTTCAGCCCAGATCTCCTGGGCCTCAAGTGCATCTACAACAAGATGGTTCATTCACACCTGAAGCCTCTTGGTTTTTTCAGTCCTTGAACCTTGTCAGAGGGTGTCTGTTGACTACTCCCATAAGGCAGACTGGTTTCCCCATAAGGCAGACTGGTTTCCCCATAAGGCAGACTGGTTTCCCCATAAGGCAGACTGGTTTCCCCATAAGGCACATCTCTACCTGCACTTTGACTGCTACTGTTCACCAATGAAGCAGAAAGGAGGATGGAAAAAAAAAGAGAGAGAGACAGGTCAGGTCCCAAACATTTTTTCCCTTAACTCTTAGTACCAAAAATTCACCTGGGGCACAAGGAGATGCAGGTCCCATTAGCATCCTTGTCCAAAAAATCAATGGAAACTGCATCTATTTTAAGAAGAGTTTGGCTTTAAAGGGTGAAAAACCTGGGGGGAAAAAAAAAAGTAAACCGATAACTGCACAGACTGAAAAGCTGAAGGCAAGAACTGGGAAGGAATCAATAGCCCTGTGTGCACTAGTACCACAGCCAGGATGAAGGATTATGGACCCCACAAGCCATTGCCTCATGTGCAGGACAAGTGCTTAAAAAGGACTTCCCTAGCTGTATTAAAACAACCTATGCCACCCTCTGGGCCACGCTAATAGAGACAGATTAGAAGTGCCTGCATGAAATCCCAGTGCAAATATGGGAAGTTCTGCCAATTTTGCAGCATTGCAGCTCTTTGGAACGGATAGACTGGGCAGCGACAGAGCAAGAGGGGATCAATATTCAAGCAGAGGGGAAGTCATTGGCAATGCAAAGTTTAGACTAGCAGGAAGAGAAACATGCAGGAAGCAGCCGATCAGTCGCTGCTGGGATGCAAAGACAAAAGCAAGTGACAACAGGTAGAGAAGACATGGAAATGAGTAATACAGCCCTAGACCCCTATTATATTAGTAAAGCTTCTAGTTTAAATAAACTAGAGAAAAATACATTGTTTTATAGGTCATGATGCACCTCACCGCTTACATCCTGCTTTCCAAAATTCCAGTTCTGCCCATTTATATGACAATCACTGTACAAGCTGTGGGTATTGGGGTTTTCCCCTTTTAATGAAGAAGGATGGAGGTAATTATCCAAAAGGCAGAGGGGAACGTGCAGACAGAGAGGAAGTTTCTAAAGGGCTGTAAAAAAAACCACTGGGCAGCAGCTCAGCCTAGACCTGCCCGATGGGCATTAGAAATGCCTGTGTGAAGTTCAGGTGCAAATACAGAAAGCTCTGTTGATTTTGCAGCACTGCAGCTCTTGACCCGTCCCCCAGGCCTTGGACATTTTGGAGAAATTGCCCAAAGGGGTGGGTGAATAGCCTTACCCAGCAGATGAAAGCTGCATTTAGGATACTGCACCCTGGCCATCAGTCCATGAACACAAAAATCACGTTTTTCTTTCCAACTGCTGAGGTCTACACTGAGCAAATACACAGTGCCTGCCTTCCTGGAGACTGACCAAACTGACGTCCTTCCTTATCCGAATCCAAAACCAGAAGGCATTCAGACTAAAAGCACACGGCGGCCACGTGTGTCAGAGGTAGGACTTGCCAAGTGATGTTGCACCTGTAATGCACACGAGTCCTCACAGGCTCCTCAAGAGCTCTTCGTTGTGCGATGGAGAGATGGCCGACCCAGCTCCGCAATACCCTCCTGGAAGGGGAAGAAAGTGTGCAGCGCTTTGAGATATCAAGAATGACTTCCGATGGAGAGTAAAAGACACATTCACACAGACCAAAGTGTCCTGCAAATCCAGTGAAATTCAGCGACCCTGCAGGCTCAACACACAAAGAGAGAGTGAAGTTAACAGGATGGGGAAAGCCTCCTGAGACTCTGACTTCACAGGACCGCTTGTCGGAAAGGAAGCCGCCCTGCTCCCAAACATTGCTACCCGCAGCAGCCTCCAAGGGTCTGTTTGACCAAGTTGGACCAGCTAACGGTGAAGGAAAAGGGACCCCCAAGCGCTTTTAGAGGCTGTGCGTGATCATCCCTCAACCACCAGCCGAAGTAACGGAGCTGAAATTCCCATAAATCCTCTGCCAGGGAAGTCTGCTGATGAAATTGTGTGCAGACCTGCCCAATAAAGCATGATGGATTTTGCCTGCGCTCCCTCCTCATCTTCGCGCTCCCTCACTCAAGAGGACTATGAATACATCCTGAACCGTAACCTAGTCGGCATCTCAACTCCTCACTGATCCTGGTGACTCAGAATCACTCTCTTCTGGCACTGTAGCAAGTGTTAACAGCCAGCGGAGGGTGGATGAGGGGGGTGGGAATAAAGCACAAGCAGCAAATGCTAACAGAAGACTAGAAGATCCTCACTTCTATGCATGCAGCAAAGGTGCAAGGAGTTTCACACCCACCCACCAACGCAACTCTAAGGAAGTCATGTGCAACCTCAGTCCTTGGGCTCCCAGCACATGGCAAACAGGCTTCAGTGCCAATAGAGATTCCATGGGGACGAGGGACATGAAGAATTGAGGCCTCTACTCATCCCCCAGAGCCCACTGCAAACAATACCAGCCTCTCCACCCTCTTCAGGATTCAAACCAGGCTGCAAGTGAAGGGACAGTCTTACAGAGAGCATCGTACTGTCATGTCCTCGTGTCACTCGCTAAGTTTTAACTGGGGACAATCCTACCTCGTTTCTGCACATCGTTACCTTTGGTCAGTGCAAAAAAAAAGAAAAAAAGAAACAACAACACAGTGATCACCTATGCCATGACTAAGTGAATGCATAAGCAGCATTTGATGGAGCGAGAATGCAGTTCTTGTGCATAACTGCCACAATTCAGGCAAAACGTAGGAACCATACACATCACCAAGAGTTATTATATCACAGTCCTGGATTGCTTTTCTTTTTGGGTCATCACATCAGTCATAACACAGATGAGCTGTTCAATGGCATAAGCATTCAAGCTATTACTAGTCTTTCTGCTAGAACAAATAAACCAGATGACCCCCGACTTCCAAGATCCTAGAAGCAAACTCCATGCAGCAATCTCTAGCATTAACTCTAGAAATTACAGGGGATTATTTGTTTTATTTGGAAATAGCCTGCCCTCATGTGGCAAAAAGAAATAAGAAGACTGAGAAGAAACGCTGGATTTTTTGTTCAGGTGTATGTTGCATGCTTTGAAAGCTTGCAGCCGTTGCAGAATACGGCCCAAGGTTTCCGATTGCACATCAGTAATGTTTTGAGGCAGTGAGAAGTCAGCTGGATCCCTCCAGTATTCTGACCTTCCCTGGGCACCACGGGCTGGCCCAGGTCTGACAGAGGACACCCATGGCCATACAGCAGGGACTGCTGTCCTTTACCATCACAGCCACTTGGTAGCAGAAAGCAAATCAAATGAACAGAAGGCTACCCGTAGAGTGGCTGTCCTTTGCAAACTAGTAGGTTTGTCCCAATCCTGCAGACCCCCGACTAAGCCAGGGTGGGTAGCACCCAGCCCCTCCGCAACAGCCAATTCGCCTGCTTAAGGGGCGCCCACCTGTTTTCTAGCAGCAATTTCTTCTTTCCTGTTTTGGGTCCATGTACTGCCCTTTACATAAGTTATGCACCTGGACTTCTGGATCCTTGAAGGCTGTGTGCATCGAGGAAAGGCTTGAGGCTGGAGCAAAGCCAGGAGAGCTATGCCAACAAACCCCACTAATGAAGACACAGCTTTGAGTGGCAGAAAGGCTCTTGATTGTATTAGTGTAGCCCATTTAGATTCAGAGCAATTCTGAACCGGCCGTGGATGCTCTTCTTTACACCCTGCCACCTGCAAGGGTAGCAGTGGGAGCAGACCAGGCTGTGAAAAAGGAGGGTGGCTGACCCACCACTGCTACCTCAGTGAGGAAAAGTGAAGATTAAGCAGGCGGAAAGAGGCCCATGTCAGAAAACTCCTTTCTTTGAGGTGATGGAGAGGACCGTTGCTTCCAGGGGCAGATGGAAGACATGCCGTTACACCCCCTTCTCATTGCTGCTCCACTCAAACTGCATTTCTGTGCAGGGCAGCAGAGGGAGTCCATTGACCCCACGGCTCCTTGTCATCCACCCGATTTCTGCTTTTCACTCCACACGTGTTAGCAACCCTTGGTCTTCCATTGATCCAGTTATGCTTCCTTCTGCAATACTCCTGGCAACTTTTTTCCTCCGATAAATGCTTTGGCATCCAGTACGGCTGTGCTGCTACCGAGGAACCTGATCGGGAAAGCTCTGTCCCTAGGGAATTTGAACCCGCAAGAAGACAGAGGCAGGGCTGAGGGCAGACTGGGCTGTCCAGAGGCTGTGGCACAGCAGTCAGAGGCAAGAGGGGCACTTTAGGGGACCCCTACGTTGGGGTGCAAGCCTGTTCATGGCCAAGCTAGTGAGTAACAGCTGTACCCTGTTCTCCAGCACCGTTAATGGTCCTTTATCATTAACCCTGATCCTTCTGTAGAGGTGTTTCTACGAAGGTCCCACAGGGAGCTGTCTAGGGCCTGATGCAATGAAACATCTTTATTAAATGGCAAGAGGGTAAAATACATCTATATTGATCTTTAAAAACTGCAGGTGACAAAATTTAGCAGAGCAACAGAAAATAACAGGGACAGAGGAATTGTAGCGACCTGGATTGCTAGCAAGGTGTACTCATTTGAATCCACCTAAAAATTGGGGGTGGGCAAAATGGCAGATCCAGCCAAAGGCCAGACTCCGTTTCCCAGCAGTCACTGAGGCTGGTTTCCATGACTATGTCAGCAGCAGCACCATGACAGCACAGGGTGAAGGTTTCCATGGAGACCAGCCCCAGCAGCACTGGCGGGGCACTGCTCCAGTCCTGGGATCTTGCAGCAGTGGCAGCGTGGTCCAGAGCTGAGGCAGGAGACACGATCTGCAAATTGCTGCAGGCATGCCCTTGCCTGGGGCACACGGGAGGCAGACCACAGCTCTGCCCTGGCTCCGGACCACGCCGTCACCTCGAGACCCCAGCCCCAGAGCAGCAGCTTGCCCACCTCCGCACGCTGCCAGTGCTGCTGGGGACCACCATCTCCATGGAAACCCTGGTTCCACACTGTCACGGCGCCACCGGTCCTGAGGTGTCCATAGAAACCGGCTGTACCGACACTGGGAAAGTCTGCTGCAGGCCCAATCTAGGCTGTGGGCCAGACTCTGCCCACCCCAACCCAAATGCTATGCCATACAGCTAGAAACAGATAAAAGGAAGGCCGCACTTACAAAAGCCAGTAGTCCAAAAATTCAGTGCCACTAAAAAGGACTGGAGAGTACCAGTAGATGCTCAAGCAGGACAGAGGCTGTCAGCATGGCAGTGTAGCTAGAAAAGAGGGAATAAAATAATATCAAGTATGAACAGAAAGCCAGTACTACCTCTATATATGGCAGGAGCTAGACTATTATTGCCATATCCTATCCCACTCTGGTGTTTGCACACTATGAACCAACCGAAAAGGGTTCAGATAAGCAGCTTCCAGAACACTATGAAGTCTGGAAAACCTGCCTGACAGCAAGACTAAATTCCACCTCTATGTAGTTTAATCCAAGTATGAGTTAAGACATCATTTGATTACAAGCTACAAGCATCTATGTGAAGAAGAGCTTTCCAATAGCATATGGCTCTTATCTGTGAGAGGGGGGAAAAAAGGCCTCACAAAGATCCAGTGGCTAGAAGCTGAAGCCAGATGAATTCAGACTGAAAAAAGGAAGAAGCATTATTTGAAAGTGCTCAACAGCATGGATCAATCATCAAAACAGCTTACCTAGAGTCAGCCTGAAGTCTTTAAAAAGTAAGACTGGGTATTTTTCTAGAAGATTAAATGAAGCCCCAACAGAGGCAATGGAAAGGATCCAGCAGCGACTGCGATGAGGATTCTGGGCTGTTTTGCAGCAGGTTATATTCAGACAAGCACAATTGTCCCCCTCAGACTTAAAGTCTATGAATAATTAAAAACATGTTATTGCTGCACATCCATGCCTGGCTTGGCCAGACTACTGGCACAGGAGAGGGGCATCCACCACCATCCCAAAGCAGAGCGGCAGCCAGGAATGACAAGATGCTGCAGCCCGGCAACAGGCAAGGTAACACTCTTCTCAGGTGCACTTGTTCTTCCATCCATACATGCCCAGTGCTCAAGCTCCTCGACTCCAAACTCCTCCCAGATTCAATCCATTTCCATGCCAGGTGTGCATTCCTCTCCACTTTTAGCGCAACTATTATTAGCATTGCATTTCAACAGCATCTGGAGGTCCCTGCTAACATCACAGCCCCATTGCAGTAGATGCCGTACACTCAGCGAGAGGCTATTCTACACCCAGACACTTTACCATGTGAACAGACCAGAAGGGAGGTAATTAAGTGGTTGGGATGACACAAGAGTTTTACCCCATCTCCTCTGATCACCCTTGCATGCATTTGCAAGCTTGCACAGGACACCTGCTTGCCCATAACTCAGTGCCACCCATGTCCTTTGCATCTGACCTCTCTCAGCTGGCCCAGAAGGCTGGATGGGTGTCATTCCTCCCGACGGCCGGTGGTGCATGAAGTGGAGCCCAACATCCATCTTCACAACTCCTTTTGTTCCCTTTCTCTCTGTGGTTATCTGGGCTCATTCACCAGCCCTATGCCTCTCCAGTCTTTTCTCTCAAGTTCACCCCTTGTTAGCCAATTGAGTAGGACACCATTAGCAGGACTCTGGCAGCCGACACGGTAGGTCTTTCCTTTGTACCCACTTTATTCCAAGCTTCCTTACTGATCCTGATGTCTACAGAATGAAGCCTCCACAACCATGCCCGACCTGCAGACATGTGCAGTTGGTAGAGTCTGCATAAATCAAGCTAAAAAAATAAAAAAAGCCAAACACTCAGATTCGTTACACACCTCACCAGCAGTCCCTGGGCACAGCCTTCTACCAGTGACACAAGTAAATCCAGGTACACCTCAGTTAAGGAGTAAATGCAATGAAGCATGCCTCGGGGATCACCAGGGTGCAATTCAGGACAGCTTTAGCCTATTTACTCTTTCTTCCCACTGTCCACCACCAAAAAACCAAACTTTAAAACAAACAAAACAGTACTTGTTAAACAACTCTGAATCAAATCCTGCCTCCAATCAGACGAGTTGTATTGGAATATCTGGTGCAAGCCAAAGGGCAAAATTTAACTTTCAAAAATAATCTGGACTCCAAGCAAGGCTATCTTTTTAACACAGGATGAACACATCAAGATGCTCAGTATGTTTAAAGATACAGGGAAACCACCATCATTTAATTTAAAATTCCTCTTTAAAAAAAAAAGGGAGGGAAAACAACCCACCCCAGATGAAGTTACCATAACCTAGAGGTTTTCTCCAGCCACTTTCTGCCAGCCTGCTCCTTGCTGAAGTCCAGTTTGCAGACCACCCTTATCACCAAATAGGCAGATGGATGAAGCTTACAGACCTGCCTCTATGGGCCTTGCTGGGATCTAAATCTGCACCCAGGGAGTCTGAACACCCCCCAAAAAAATTTTCTCCATGTGACAACCCTTCCAACTGCTGGGATGTCATCTCCCCAACAGAAACCACTGTACCCAGGGCTGCAAGCTGGCCTTCACTCGAACACATGCTCAGATTTGTTTTTATCTACTTGTCATCACCCTTTTAAAAAGAAGCCAGACATGGTTTATTGGGAAGGTCAAGCAAAACCGACTTCAGGAAAATGTCTGCACATCAAAAAAGGATCCATTTAACAGACCGGCTTACCACATTGTGCTCTCTAGTTACTGCCTCTCAGAGAAAACTACATCTTGAAGCACCACTTGAAGGACCATGTTCTGCTACCACCATACTAGCAAATGTATATGCTTAAATGCACTTTCCATTATCCCTGATCTTCCCCTAGATTACATGTACGCCCACACACACACACTATTTACAGGGGTGTAGGTTGTATCCATGCTGATACAAGGACATAGGTAGACAAGGCTCTTTGGGTGAATCTGATTATCTTTTACATCAGATTATATCTTTAGTTTGTCTAATAAGATACCAGATTCGCCCAAAGAACCTTGCCTGCCTATGTGCTATTTTGCAAGCATTTATTATAATTCAACCAAACGCTATCAAGCACATAGGCTCCAAAACCGGAACATTTTCAAAGCCCTGAACTTGTGTTGCAGAATGGAAACAAATTCATAAGGACATTAAAATAGGTTTGTTTCAGCTACAAAATAAAAAGGTTTCAAAACAAAATGCATGTTTCATGCTTAACAACCAGATATTTATTCACTAATTTGAGCTTTAGAATATTTAATGCACACACACAGTTTCAATTGATATAAAACCTCCAGCAACAGAATTAAAGACAGCTTCTGTTTGAAGTTAGGAAGAAATGTTTTCTAGAGACAAGTTATTCTATAATTGCAGGTTCTCTTGTTTTTCCAAAGCATCTGCTACTACTGCCCTCTGCCAGTGACAGGAGAGAGTCCAGATCAGCGACCGCCAGCTGATGCTCTGAAGAGGATTTCTTCCTTGGGGAAAACATCCAATTCTCTCTGCCACCACAGCACCCTCCAACTGGAAGTCTCGCCCACCACAATCACTAAAAAGTCGGGATTTTATCAAGTACTAACCCCCACCCCCCATGTAGGAAGATTTAAAGTTTATCCAGACTCCTTCATAATTTAAGAAATCTGACAAACAAATGAAATAATCTAGAAGTATTCATCTCATATATAGCGATTTACAAAATATTAATGGTTTATTCTCCACAGGCACAGCTGGAGTGTGGCATGACAATGCACTGTTACACAAAAAGAGCTGCAATTGTCTCCATATACCGTTCCTAATTTCACTGGTTTTAAATTAACTTTTCAAACAAGGCAAAAACTTGTAGTGAAGGTGAAGTACTTGCTGAGATTTCATGCTATTTTTGAGCTAAATGCTAAAAAAAGTCTCAACTTTCTACCCCTACCATGTTCAAGTGTTTCAAATTCAGCAGTTTATTCTACATTCGATGAGAAATAAAACTACTTCCAGGATATGAATCATCAAGGATTTTAAGCAAGATGTAATCTCTTGTAAAGAAAGACTATTTATAGTTACCTTTTCACACTCCATCACCGATCTGAAACCAAAAGAAAAAACAAACAAAAAAAA
>NW_017728916.1:9231321-9241630 GCF_001723895.1 Crocodylus porosus
GGAACATTTTCAAAGCCCTGAACTTGTGTTGCAGAATGGAAACAAATTCATAAGGACATTAAAATAGGTTTGTTTCAGCTACAAAATAAAAAGGTTTCAAAACAAAATGCATGTTTCATGCTTAACAACCAGATATTTATTCACTAATTTGAGCTTTAGAATATTTAATGCACACACACAGTTTCAATTGATATAAAACCTCCAGCAACAGAATTAAAGACAGCTTCTGTTTGAAGTTAGGAAGAAATGTTTTCTAGAGACAAGTTATTCTATAATTGCAGGTTCTCTTGTTTTTCCAAAGCATCTGCTACTACTGCCCTCTGCCAGTGACAGGAGAGAGTCCAGATCAGCGACCGCCAGCTGATGCTCTGAAGAGGATTTCTTCCTTGGGGAAAACATCCAATTCTCTCTGCCACCACAGCACCCTCCAACTGGAAGTCTCGCCCACCACAATCACTAAAAAGTCGGGATTTTATCAAGTACTAACCCCCACCCCCCATGTAGGAAGATTTAAAGTTTATCCAGACTCCTTCATAATTTAAGAAATCTGACAAACAAATGAAATAATCTAGAAGTATTCATCTCATATATAGCGATTTACAAAATATTAATGGTTTATTCTCCACAGGCACAGCTGGAGTGTGGCATGACAATGCACTGTTACACAAAAAGAGCTGCAATTGTCTCCATATACCGTTCCTAATTTCACTGGTTTTAAATTAACTTTTCAAACAAGGCAAAAACTTGTAGTGAAGGTGAAGTACTTGCTGAGATTTCATGCTATTTTTGAGCTAAATGCTAAAAAAAGTCTCAACTTTCTACCCCTACCATGTTCAAGTGTTTCAAATTCAGCAGTTTATTCTACATTCGATGAGAAATAAAACTACTTCCAGGATATGAATCATCAAGGATTTTAAGCAAGATGTAATCTCTTGTAAAGAAAGACTATTTATAGTTACCTTTTCACACTCCATCACCGATCTGAAACCAAAAGAAAAAACAAACAAAAAAAAATCTAGCACTTTTAAACCACCCCCTTCACATTATTTTCAGAATGAGGGATGCAATTTAATTACAGCAGTCCCACCTTCTAGGGCTGGTCAAATGGATTCCTCCCCCACCGCCGCCTGTAAAAATATGAACAAAATAGAAATTGGGATTTGGACTAGGGGGCTGGGGCACAGGACATGCGAGAAGCTGAGGGCACTGGGGTGATTTATTCTACAGAAAAGGAGACTGAGAGGGGACTTGATTAGCATCCTTTGAAGGGAGGCTGCAAAGAGGATGGAGATGGACTGTTCGCCGCAGGGGCAGATGACAGGACAAGGAGCAATGGGCTCAAGCTACAGCAAGGGAAGTTGAGGTTAGATATTAGGAAAAACTCCCTAGGCAGGCAGTAAAGCACTGGAACAGGTTACCCAGAGAGGTGGGAGTCTCCATCCTTGGAGGTTGTCAAGACCCGGGTAGACAAAGCCTTGGCCAGGATGGTGCAGTTGGGGCTGCTCCTGCTTGGAGCACGGGTTGAAATAGATGTGACCTCCTGAGGTCCCTTCTAACCCTTCTTGTTTATGATTCACTCACTTCTCCCAAAAAGTTGCATCTTTTGAAAAGAATCAAAACCAGAACAAGCCACTCATGTCTCCCCCCCAAATTCAAACTGGAACAGAACTACGATGATGTTCTGCATCGTTTCCGTTTCCCCACCTTTGTCCTCTTCCCCTTCCCAATCAAAGTGAATTGAGAACGTTTTCATTCCATACAAATTGCCACTCAAGAAGCTTCAAAAGACAAGGACTCTTTTCATGAAATTTTTTGCAACGAGTCAAAAATGCCCTTCTATTTAAAAAAAAGAATTAAAAAAAACCCTCCAGCCAGTTCTGCCGTTATTATACCCAATGCAGTATTAGACCAAACCAGCAGTAAGAGCCAGGAAAGCTGGCTGGAGTAAAGCTTAGAGGTCTCCCAGTCTCCTCAGATCCCAGGCAGACTGAAACCCAGGTCAGGTCTGCCACCAAAGGAAAACTTCCACTGATAAATGAGAAGATAAAGTCCACAACAGACTTGCACTAATAAAAACACTAAAATTAACGGAACAGATGACAAATTGTGTGATAGCATAACTATTGTTGGGAGAGACGCTAAACAAACTTTTGAGCATAAAAACAAAGAAAAAAAAACAAAGAGACTTTCCTCCAGTCTGGGGGGAGCAGACCCAGTCAAGCACTCCAACATGCCTCCCAGGGAGAGGATGACAAGGGATGGATCGCTTTAAACATGCCCTGTCCTTCCAGCGTCTCCTACTTACCACAGTTCAAGACAGGACAACCACTATATGGACTTTTGGTCCAACTCAGTATGGAGTTTCTATTCAGAAGTAAAAACAATTATTTTGTTTAACCCCATTCTGCAGATGAAAATGATCACTTTGAGAAAAGAGGCTAGTTATATTCCCTAGGCCACCCCCAACATACCGCTGCTTGTAAAACCTTGTCCTTTTTTAATTTGTGATTGGATGTATGCACATGACTTCCCTCTACCAAGGAAGATCCAAAACCCTCCACCGCATCAGACACCTTTTACAAGATTCTTCCTTCAGTTCACATGTGAGGAGCCCTGCTTTTTTGCAATGATAAAATTTACCATCACTGCTTCTCCAGTCACAGTATCAGAGTAACACCTGAGAGTCCCAGACATGGCAACAGACTTGTTACAGTATAAATATATATTTAAAATTGCATAATTGTTTTTCCAAAATAGCTGCCGCTGCTTCAGAATCTCAATTGAGTTGTTAGATTCATTGTCCTCGCCAACAGGGATTGCCATCATTACGCCGTTTTGGAGCCAAGGCCCCATTAGATGCCAATCAGCATTTCAAATTACAAAGAAATCACTCTATTGCCCCTCTGTATTAGATGAATATAACCATAATTTCCTGTGTCACGCTTATTTTAAAGATGTATACAAAAACACGGTTTCTTTAGTGACTAACCTTTGAGTCACTGTTGGGGAATCATCATCATCCTGTGATTTAATGTAGTAATTCCCTATATTTTGCTACACACTAGCACATCCCTCGCAAAGGCAATAAGAGTTTATTATAAGCAAAGGCCTCCATTGGGAGAGATGCCCAAACTAGCCAGCAACTAGTCAGAACAAAGATGAAATATGAGAGAGAGAGAGAAAAAGAAACAGGCAACGTAAGGAAGCAAGAGAACGAAGAAAGTCCTGCAGACATTATTGCAATTTCAAATCGATGGCCCTTGTGACACTTTGAAGGAACACAGCACAAGAGAGACAGGAATGCATGGATGTATAATACATAGTTGTTTCCTGAACAAATAGGTTTTAAAAGCTATGAGAAACAGATCTGGACAATACGCGATTCAGCAACCAGGACAGGGACACTAAGATCCTTATGTCAAGCAACTAAGTTGTGACTTCAATCTCCTCCGTTCTGGAAGTCGGAGCCAGTTATTACAGACAGACCACAATTACTTAGGACAAGGCAAACCAGGAAATTATGCGAGGTGAACTACAACCACTTAATAGACATCAATTGTTAAAGAAGTTTCCGCTGGAAAAAATACAGGCTTAGCCAAGGTTAACCAAGTAATCAAGACAAAATCATATTTAAAAAGTAGTACTAGTATGGCAATAGATATTTAACGTATAGTTCAGAAATATTAACCACCTTTCTCTTGAAACGAAAGAGTCAAGTACTCCGTGCCTGGACTTGACAGATGAAGTGTAACCTAGGCTTGGGAAATAACTATTCGTGCATCGTGGCAAAGAAGTGTGGTGTGGTATCATCGTAAAAAACAGAAGGTGAATGTCGAGGCCTCCCCGCTGTCAGGTTTGCTGTTCATGCACGGAAGCTGCCCAAAATAAATCCCTGCAGAGAGGTAAAGGCTAATATCTAAAACTTCTAGTGAAGTTTCTGGGCACCTGGCTTCCTTCCCAAAGGCAACAAAAAAGAGAGGTCTTTCAAAACAGCCCACAGCTCCTCATTAAAGAGGGCAGCCAGGGATGATCTCCCAAGGTCCCTTCCAGCCCTGATGTCTATGAAATACATTACTAATGAAGAATTGAGCCAGGTGAGATATTTCTGCTCAACACCTTCGTACGCAGATTTGCACAATGTACACCGACTGCTAGGTAATGCAGGATTCCTTCTACTTCCACTGTACTGACACTACAGTGCTAGGTCTAAACGTTTCTCCTTGCCCCAGCGCTCCAGGCTCACATCTCTACACTTCACACGCACCCACAAAACCACACACGCAAAGCCCGGAGGAGGCAGGGAAGCAGCATGATCCACACATTACAGGCCTGGAAGCGGCACAGAGATTAAACAACTTGTCCTGTGTAGCGTGGAGGGCTAGAGCATTTAAGCTTGGCTACTTTAATTTAAAAGGTGGCTAGCTTTTTCGTACAAACATAAACAAATACAAACTGCACCCAAAATGGGTAAGTCCATGTTACACAGGTGTAACCCCTAGTGCCAATGCATTCAGACCAGCATGAAGCACCTTCCCATTATGGCACCAGTTTAAAGTACCTTCAGTCCAGTAAACCTGTCCATACAGAAGAGTGGGGAGGCAGCTCTACAGCTATTTAACCATATCCCCAAAGTGACACAACTTGTGTTTATACAAGCTTTCAAGGACAAGGTGAGCTTCCCTGTCTATCAGAGACACCAGCTTTTTGGCACAGCCTGGCTTGGGAAACAAATTATTCAACTTTAGGTTTCTTACTTGCAATATAAGAACTGAACTCTTGATGTTCAGACAGTAGCTTGGATAGGATCCAGACCCCTTGGTTTCCATTTCCAATTTTAAAAGATGTTTATAAGAAGTTTCTTCCGTACAAGTCTGGCTGCCTTCATAAAAACCCCATGACCCACAAGTCAACTTCACTGAGCACAGAAGAGCATCAAAAGCTACTGGACGCTGCACTACACAAATTAGTAGACTTCAGATATCATTACTGATTATCATTTAACTCCATTTTGTCCTGCTGGGGCAACATCAGATTAAGCGCAACGTCTAGCTCTCCAATGATTTTCATAGAAGGACCGCTTGCAAAGACCTGGACAGAGAGCAAAGCACGATCCACGCTGTGCTGTTAGCATGGCTCAAAGTCAGCGCATACCTTCAGACTTCTGGAAACGGTCAGTGAATCCATCTGCAGGTAAAACGGGGATTGCAGTCCATCTGAAGAGGACACATCGCAAGTACAAGTTGATTGAAAACAAGCCAGCAGTCACTGCTGCTAAGCGGAGATTCCCCTCTTCTATACACACCGTTGTATTTGTCGCTGTAAAGAGCGAAGGCGGAAAGCCCAACCAAGAAAATGACTTGCCTCATCAGGATGCATTAAAGAACAAGTATTGAGGAACAGCAGCATGGAAGCTCTACAGCTTCTGATTAAAAGGGCTCTGCTTTGACTTTTATAAGATTTTTTTTTGGTTTTTAAAGAAAAAGGTGATGACAGTAGTAGACTGCATTTGACTTCAAAAGGCCTTTTCCTGCCACGAGGAATCCCAGGACCCCGCAAGCCTGGCCTATCTCTGCTATTTAAACAGTTGACAAGATCAACAAAGAACAGAGTGCAAGTCTCAGAAACACACATAAGTAGGGAAAGACTCTGCCCTGCCTCTGCTTGCTTTGAGAACTGCGGTCTAATGAAGTGATAACAGTAGCATGCGCAAACCAGCAGTTCGCAATGGCTTCTTGCAACAGTCTAAGATTGTTCCTACCTTCTAATGCCTGACCCTATTAGGAACATCAGAAACAGCTGACCATTTTTGTAAGCTTAAAACAACGGAAGGCAAGTAGGAAACTCCCCCATACAAGTTACCTAAACTGCAGGCTTGCCATTTGGAACCCATTCTGTGGTTATTTATCAGGAAGTCAGACACCTACAATGTAAACAGATAGCTGTTACCCTGCGCACATCAATCGCTTCAGCAGCAGTTTGCTGGACCAGTATTTCAAGCTGCAAGTCACCCAGATGAGATGGGCTGCTTTTTACTGGCAGAGCAGGATACTCAAAGCCACACACAGCTGGAGGCCCAACCTCTTTGCAAGCACCAGGACACAGTGCACTGGGACTGCAGGAATCAGGACTCACAGTAGAGGTGATTTCTTTTCTTAGACCAACTAAATTTTTGCAAAAATTCTTTATTTGCAAGGGGTATTTTGAACTCACTGACAAGAGGCACATGTAGTCTTGCTGCAACTACATGGGACAGCCATTCTGTTTAGTGGCAGGGCCGCTGCACTGCTAGTTGCACCAAATCTCTCACTAAGTTATTAATAGTGTTAGCAAAAGATTGGTGTCTCCTGTGCAGCAGCAGGCTGAGGACATGTCAGCAAGCCTCCCTTTGCAGTATAAATACATTCCCACAACTATCAATTCAATAAACCAAAGGAGGAAGCATCTTGAGAGGAGCTCAAGATTTGCGAATCTGTCCATGCTGCCAAAAAAAGTCACGATTAGCAAACTTATTTAGTCACTTCACTTCTTGACACTAGAAAAAAATTGAGCATGCATGCTTAAAGATAGCAGGGAACACATTTGCCCCGGTATCTGTGCAGCAGATTGAGAGCTCAGGGGTACCCTGCTTTGATTTATAGCAAGGAAGATTAAAAAGCCAAATCCAAGATGAGGGGCTACAAAGTAAGGATTTCTCTGGCCAATGCAGTCACTATGTATTAAAGCATAATCAAATTTATGCAAGCCTTTTCACAGATCTTATAAAATCTCTCCCCCCATTTCTGCTTCCTTGTTCTGAACAGGCTGGGCTACCAGGCACATTCAGGCCTGGACTAAACAATGGATTTGGAGGTGTCAGGCACCCCTCAAATTTGTGGGCATTCAACTGGAAACTCATCCTTCTAGAAATAGGGGCCAGATCCTAAAAGGTTCTGGGTAAAACTTCTGTGCACAAAGGAAACTGGGATCCTAAAAGCTGCTCAGCTTCCCCCAGGCATTTAAATGGCTCCCGCACCGCCCCTTTTGACCTTAAGATCCCTGCACAGGCCTGAAAAGGCCATTACAGCACATCTGTGCAAGCCCCTCCATTTTGAGAAGGCTTAGTGAGCAGAGGTGCTGAGTATGCCGGGCATGCTTCAGGATGAAGCCCCCTCAAAATACAGCAGTGCCTGCCATTGAAACAAGCTGGAAGGGGTGGTACCCCCCCTGCTGCTCCCTACATTATAGCTTTGCAGCAAAAGCACACCCCCAGCCTGTGGGGGAGCCAAGGTAAATCCCGTGCTTGGACCTGGAGGGTTTTCAAGCCCAAGCACTCCAGAAGAGCACCCGACAGGCCAGTCTGCATGCAAGCCACCCCGAACTCCTAAGGAAGCTGGGCTACTGTGTTGAGGACATGCCTGGAGATTATATCCTGGAGGGAGCTCCCCAGGGAGTCCTCACCCCCTACTCTGCTCCCACAAAGATCACAAGCACTCTTCTTCCCGCTTGGGACTTCGGCAGCGGTATCCAAGACTGTGATTCTCAACAAAGGTGCCAGGGCATCTCAAGATCCTTTTAGAGAGGGCCTCATCATATTAGGGGTGTTACGGTGTGCGGACACCTATGCACCATTTGCAAATATTAGTGGTGTTAGCAGTGCACCCTCCACAAGATGCACTGGATTTCTATCATCTCTGGGTTTGTCAGGAGTTTGACCCGGTGCAGGTCTTGCTGAGTTTGTTGCAACAGAAACGTAGTTCTGTTATTTTTCTATATAGCCAAGAAATGAAAGCAAGCTAAAAGCTGGCGTTTTGAGGGGTGCCTCAAGTCAACAAGTTTGAGAGCCGCTGCTCTAAGTCCTCATACCAGAACCTGCCTCTCCCCTTCAAATTCAAAGGGGAAAGCTGCAGAGAACTAGTCTTACTTTTGCTGCTGCCCGATGCAACAGCACTTCCACTGGGTCATTTGCAAAGGACAAAAATGTGTTTTACTCAACTTTATTGACACATCCACAACGCAGCCATTTACATTTCAGCATCAAGAAAGATTTCACTTCCTACAAAAAGTTTGGGCCTGAACCATCTCCACCACGTGGATTCCTCAGAGAGATTCCACCTTCTAGGTTTCTGAAATAAATATCCCCGGTAAAACGATGCTTCCTAAGGTCTCCCACAAGACCCCGGCCACTCTGCACACTTGCAACTGTTTTCATGCCCTTCCAAGTACTGACAAAAGCTACATTGTCAGCGATGAAGGTCCTGCGGTTTACAGATGGATACCGTGCAATTTTTCTCCTTCTAAACTAATCAAAATTGCATCGTGATCCACCCGACAACAGCAAAACAAAGCATAACCACCTGGGCAGCTTTAAGAGAGACCTGATGACAAGTCCTCCTTTCCTCCACAGGCCGGGACAAGTGCAATACTCTAAACATAGCTACAAGTAATGCAACAAATCCCCACCCATGGAGAAACCAGTGCAAAAGCCTTCAGTCATCTTCAGGTTTTTTGTTTGTTTGTTTTCTTTTTGTTTTGTTTTTTTTGGGGGGGGGGGGAGGGGTATGCTCAGGGATTTATCACCCACAACTGATTCACCACCACCACAGTCAGTTTTGCATGGATTTGCACAGCACTGGATATACGCTGGGATGCAAACCTGCAAAACTGACTGTAAGCAGCACTGCTTTCTTCCAAGACACAGCCACTGGCCAATGATGCATTTTATCTGGCAGTACTGTAAGTGCCCACATTACAGTAGATCCAATACAAAAGCTACCTGCACTATGAGCACTTTGATACTGCTAGGACAAAAAAAAGAAAAAACAAAAATAAAAAAAATCAGCTCTCTGCCTTGAGCAAAGAGCCTTGGAAAGAGGGTTGGCCATGCCAGGGCCTAACTCCAAGCTGTTGCATGCACCTGCGAGACGAACATGATGCACCTCGTGCCAGAAGGAGCATTTAGGGCAGTAGATTCTAAGCTACTTCACTAACTGCACTAGATGCACCTTAACACAAGAAACATTTACAAAGCAGCAAAACAAGCTCAATTTTGGTTGCATCTGCACCAGATGACAAATCACTGATTGAATTGCCATGGTAATGCTAGAAGTGCTTATACTGCAGTAGATACCAAAACACTACCTGCACTGTAAGCACTTTTACACAACACAAGGCCCATCCACCAGAAAGAAGCTCTTTTACTTGAGGTCTTCTCCTTCCTACACATGGAACAGGCCGCGGACACGTCTTGTTTCAAGACCAATGAACATACCTGCCAAAAACACAACAACAACAACAAAACAGATTAATATATACATAAAATAGTCCCAAATTCAGCATTTCAGTTATTTATAAAAGTTATTCATGACTACAAGATTCAGAGCAATTGGTTTTGTTATTCAGGTGCAGATTTGAGTTTAAGAAGTTCAGATCCGTCAATTAAAATATAAAAAAAAAAAAAAGGCCAAATTATTTGGCCAGAATTTATTGCCATCAAAAGGAACAAAGGTCCTCATTTTGGGTTTGTCTGGTTTTTTTTTAATTCAAGAGTGGTTAACAGAGTAAAGCACCCCCCAAAAAGGTGTTCGTCTGCTCTCCCACATGGCGAGGGGTGCACCAGTGAAGACACCCAACACTCAGGGAAAAGCTGGATTGAATCTGACCGTTTCCCTCCCGCCACCAGCAATCGCTCCCTTTAATTCCCCCTGACCCCTGGGCTGGAGGAGCACCGGTTTTGCCCCCACCCCAGGATTGTGAAAAGTCCTGCCACGTGACCGCGTGCCTCGCTCTATCATTGTTAGAGGGAACTTGGAGGAACACATCTGCAGCTAATTACAATAGATGAGTGCTCCTCCGAAAAGTGGACCCTCTGCGAGACCCTCCATCGGGAACCCGGGCAAAAGCCATGTTGCCAATCCCGACCCCCACCCCCCCCTGGCATGCGTGAGAGGAGTCGATACCCCATGGCTTTCCCCGTGGCCTTTCAGTGCCACTTCAATGCCTGTCTAAATATTTATGGGTCACTTTCCTCCATTATGCAGATGGGAAAGCAGCCCCTTCCTCCCCCATTTCCAGGGGGAGGCACAATCTCCCGCAAAACTGACCATCTGCTGCCGGGGGAGAAGGGGACGGGAGGGATTATTCAGCAGGACACCCCCAATGCGGTCGCCCCCAACTTACTTGACAGCCCGGAACAAAAGGCTGCTGGTGCTGAGGGGCATCAAGGGGGGGGACCCCAGCCTACCTGCACCCCTGGAGCTGCTCCATGCTGCTGGCGGCACCGGTCCTGCCGCTGGTGCTGGGGGGATAGAAAATTAAGGGGAATCAGGGGCAT
>NW_017728916.1:9241730-9244847 GCF_001723895.1 Crocodylus porosus
TGGAGAACAAAGACCTTCCCGCAAAACAAGCGCTGGGAAGAGCAGAGCCAGCGACCCCCCCAAACCCTCGCGTCCTGCTGGGGCGAAAAGCCGTGCCCCTGCCCCGCCTGGCCGCCCCAGCCCCTGCCCCTCTGCAAACACGCCCGCACGCCCGCACCTTATGGGAGGCCATGAGAACAGTCATCTCCTATGTGGCTAATTGCTTTCCCAGTAATTAACACCTGAAATAGCCACAATGCAAAGCCCTGTGGGTTTATGGGCTGGGGGGCAAGAAGGAATCCCTTTCATCCTTTGCTGCGGGGTATTTGCCTGGGGACCCAGCACGTTCTCTGTGGTGCGGCTCGGGCAAGTTGTCAGGAGGCTAAAACGCCGCCCCCAACCCCCAACTTTACAAGAATGATAAAAATGTGCTAATTGTGTCTTGCGAGAGGCAGTCCTTGAAAGAGGATTAGGTGTAATCACCTTTAAAAATATCAATAAATAATTAACAATTTCCCCTGTGAGCACAACCCTTCCCTTTAATTCAGAAATAATATTAGGTGCCTCATTTAACCCTAACCATTGGTATCTTAACTTAGAACAAAAAGGTCCCCATGGAAACCAGGGAGTAATCTATCAGTATTACGTGGGTTACACAACTAGAAAAGAGCTTTTGTTCAGCGTGTATTTACTACTGTTTAATTTCTTTTTTTGAAGTCCAGAGCCCAGGTCTTTCACATTTTAACGAAGACTTCTGCAGAGCTCGGCTGCTTCTCAGTGTGGGTGTGCGAGGCCTAAAACAAAGCCGCCGTGGCCGAGCCCTCCCTGAGCAGAATGGGAGGGCTCTCGAGAGGCACAAATATTTCAGATGCTATTTTGTCATTTGATCCAGAAACACAGCGGTTTGTGCCTCCCTTACAAATGGAAGGGCCCTCAAAACTTTTTATCCAGTGTTATATAGATGTGAACACTTCATTACTCTTTCACTTGGGATGGCAAATATTTGTCTAGCCAAAAACAACGGAGCAACACGGAGAATTTGGGGAGCTTTTTTTGGAATTAGCTACAATAAAAACCTAAACTTATTCTTGAGCATCTACCTTGGTAATTTAGGGGTCTATCACCCAAATACGCAAAAGCCATAATGCAGGACAGGAAAAGATTGCTAGTGTTCACGTGCTTTTAAAACTTAAATAGAGATCACAACGTTACCTGGAATGATTATAACTATATCATTATTAAAATCTCCTGGTGGGTTCACATTAAATGTAAAACAGAAAGCGAAGGAACTCCATGCACATATTTCTTCTTAACTTACTCTCTTAAAGTAGTGTGTGGTCTATACTGTATATTAATATTTGAAAACTTTTTGTATGGGAATTTTCCTTGCACCATGTTCTTTTTTAAGTGACACGCAAAGAAGATAATTAATTTGCACAATAAATACTGAAAAAAACAGTAAGTATTTCTATTATCTGCCAGTTAAAAATGAATGTTGCTTTCAAGAAATAGGGAGGGGGGGCGTGGAAGAATCCCACAGAAATGTGCTGCATATATTAGAGTCAATTCTTAGTGGTGTTTTTCTATCCTTCTGCTGACAATTTGGGGGATTTTAAAACAGAATACTAAGGCATTGCAAATCTGTCCAGTATTAAAAATGTTACAATCACAGGGAAAAAAAACTGTGGTGGAAGGCTACTTAATAGAATGGTTTTGTTCCACCTAACTCAGATAGCTAAGGAAAAAAGTGGTGCCCTTTGAGGGTCTTTTCAAAAACCCGTGATTTATAGATCACGGCATTATTGTCAAAGAAGTGGCTTATTATCGCAGCAAAGCTGTAGTGGTCTGCACTAAGACAGGACTGATGAAAACAAAATGTTATCTATATGTACGTAGAGATGTGTCCCAGCAAGTTGCATTCTGTGAAAGCATAGATTAGATGTATTTTTGTTCCAGTACCAGATATGCAGAAAGCTGGGTTTGTGAACAAACTAGCTGTCCGCAGACACCCATGCTGAGAAGAAGAAAGGCCAAAATTGCTTTTTTCTTTGCTGCTCTCCTTCTTCACGTTACAGATAATTTCCTCTTTTCTGCCTCATCTTGGTTACTGATTCATCGTCTAAATGCTGTGCTCAGAGCTCCCCTTCCACTGTGTCCTCCACTTCAGTTTCCTTCAGGAATTAGAGCCATTGTTTGACCTTGTTCCTGCTGAGGAGGATTCAGGGAAATGTGCTAAACTATGCAAATGCGTAAAAGAAAAGAAGAAAAAGCCAAGCACAACTTCGGTCACGGGGAGAATCTCTGGGAATCCAAAAAGCATCTTTCAAAACAAACTAGATATATCTCTCTATCTATCTATGGAGATATATAGAGATGTATATCTCTCTATATAGATATACATGTGTGTGTCAGCTTCTAGATGGAGAAACGGGGTTTCCGTAAGGATAACGGACTGTATCTCACTGTCTAAAACTCTACGAATATGTAAAAGTCACCGAAGGTTTGTACTGAAGTTGTTGGACTAAAACAGAAAAGCAACGACTACAAACACAGACTGGTTCACAGTCGCAGACTCCATTCTTTCCGTACTTTCAGAAGCATCTCGCCACTAATACCTAATTTTAAAAAATTCCTTGGGAGGTATTTCTTAACCACAACAAAGACTAAAGCATCGTCTTGATCGGGCTAAACCGGCAGGACGTTTGGTGGGAGCAGTCAGATGGGAGGCCGAGGCGCCAGGACGACCCCCCCAGCGCTTAATCAAGTTAAGCATGTGTATAAAAAGTCTTTGCATGAGCAAAGCCCATGAGAGTAACATGTTTGGACGCTTGTATCTTCTGGACACTTTGCTTATTCTTATGAATGAAGGATTACGTGTGATGTCATTTACTGCTCAGCTGGCCTTGTTTTCAAACAGCATTCAGCTGCAAACTGCTTCGAATCAAGAAACTTTCCATCACAAGGACCGTGTAAAAACAAATACCTTGGGTTGGTGTGAGGGGCAAGGGTTTTTGTGAGTGATATCTTTTACTGGAAGAACTGCATGGTTCGGGCAGATTTTGACAAAACCCACATTTTGGGTTTATTGTTCAAAGATTTCTGAGCAACTTACCATCTGTGAAGATATAAATATATATA
>NW_017728916.1:9245047-9307101 GCF_001723895.1 Crocodylus porosus
CCAATACAGACTTTACATTTGTGTTTGTCCTTTAATTACTAAGCTCTTCATTTTGCCTGGATGTTTTGTTCAGGTTATGTTCCTTTATTTTTAGACCAAATTATTCATTATAACACCAGTCGAGGAAAAATGTTATCTAGCTAACAAAAGTTACCCTCCATTTTTACAAAGTGAAGGTCACTAAAATCTCTAGCTACTAAATACATTTAATTCAAATGTAAAGTGTGCTCTATTTCCATTGAAAAAGAAAATATTTATAAATTCAATGTTTATAATATTGATTCCTTACACAAAGGAACACTTGCACATACCTGATGCTCCTTAAAAGATTTCCAAATATTAAACGTCTGAACTTATTTTTAACAGCTCTTTAGCAAATGTACTATGTATATGATCCTGAAAGCAACATTTACATGAGAAAAAAATGATTTTTTTTTTCACTTCTTTTAATAACTTGGCAGGATTTTACATATTAAGATACCTGCAGCTCAGTCGTGTTGAGCTTTAGCCTATATTTCCAGTTGTTTTCTAGCAGTTTTTAATGACATTTTGCATAGCTATTTAACAGAAATTGGGTTGCAATAGGGGTTGATTCTGGACAGGACTTAGTAGTTTGACTTGCTGACTTCATGGGAAGCTGAGGGTCTTCCCCCTCTGTATCGACTGGTTTCAAATCCTGCAAACATAACACACACGTGAGTAGTCTTGTTGAGAGGCTGCTACTCATGGAAGTAAATTGCTCACACACAAGTTTCTGTGTTTGCATGATGAAAGTTTGATTTGCTGTGTGACAACCAGTTCCGTGTGGCATTTGAATGGGCACATTTAATTTCCCTCAAACTTCTGTTAAGAAGTTGTCCGTCAAATGTATCTAATAATTTAATTATTTTTATTTTATGTCTAAATAATATGTAATAGTTTATTACACATTTATTTCCCAAAAGCATTCTTTTTACTATATGTTTTCCTTCTTTGTAACAACAGACAGCATTTCTTCAGCTCCAGAAACTAATTCTCATTTCATGGATTTTATCTATCATGGTTGACAGACACTATATCTGTTTGTCTTTAGATTCGGTATAGATGTATAGGTGCCAGCCCAAAGATTCTGTAAAAATGTGTTGTGAAGTTAGAAAATAACATTAATTCTGATGCAAACTGGTAAATAAATTAGTCACTCCAACTTTTAATGCAACATGAATTATTTAAACGACCGCTACATAAACTAGCAAGCCATGAAACACTATCTCTGGTAGCAGTAACACTTTCCATAAAAGTGAACTGCTATATAAATGCAAACTAGATCAAGGCGCTCATAACTTTACACAATGAGAAGCCCCATTGTCTGCTTGGCTTCATGTGTTCGCAGGGCCACTGAGCGTATGCCTTAATCCTACAAAGACTTCTGTGTTGGTCCCAATCCTTCAAAGACTTCCACACGTGTTTTAACTTTTACAGTTAGGAAGGCAGAAAAATATGGGACTACTCACAGTGCATCAAGTTAAGTGAATGCGTTGATAGGGAAGATATTAGGCTCTCACACACAAAAATGACATTTGAAACAGTAAACCCCTATTTGACTATTGGTTACACACAACATTAAGAAATTGGTGGTAAATTGGGGAGACACCACTTGAAGGTATCAAATGGCAACTGCAGTGTACAAGTAGACATGATTTTTTCCCCCTAACCTGCAATTGGTATTGTTAATATTTGCTAAAGGGAAAGGGATCAGTAGGGAGCTGATGCAATATTTGCTCTGGAGAGTCTCCTCCAGCAGGGATGCTCCAAGGAGACGGACAGATACAAGAGTTACTGGTATTTACTTGATTTAGGTTGAAATTTGACAGCATGGCATATGAACAGTATAACTGTGTTTCCATTTATTTTATGCAGTTTGAGGTGAAACCTTATACATCTCAATTAAGCCAGCAATTTAACAAGCTGAAAAATAAGTAACTCCACTGGAAATAAACTCGGAAAGAAATCATAATCTTTAGAAATATGCCGTATTTGGATGAATATGCTGCTTCAGAACACTTAGATATATGAACAAACAAGTAAAAGAAGGCAACTTTTATTTAATTCTGCCAAGCAGGCTACAACAAAACGTGTTGCATTGCCAAATATCTCTGCTTCAGAACACCTAGATGGATAAGCCATCAAGTAAAAAAGGCCGTTTTTATTTAATTCTTCCGGCAAGGCTACAACAAAGCATGTTGCATAGCCTGCAGGTCACTGAAAACAAACTTGGGTTCATATATTGACATCAAAAAGAATCTGCTTTATTGCTGAACAAGGTGTAGCATTGTGCAGGACTGGTAGAAAGAGCCAAAAATAGGTGTTACACTCTCTAATGGATTTCATACAATTGCAAAATGCTGTAATTTATTTTCTTTCTTGTACAAAAACAATAGGAACACTGTACACTCTAGATGTATAAAGAGCCCTCTGATTATTATACAGCAAGCATAAGCAACATTCCCCATTGATTCAGACCTCCATTTGGGTTACGTGCGTCACCTGAAACAGGCAAGAAGCTGTCCCGAGCAGGCGTCCCTGGTTGGATCATACAGAAGGCATGGTATTTCCCAGGCCTTGTTTCTGTGTCAGACAGCAGAGTCCCACCTGCAGGAACTCGGGTGATCTCCTGGGCAGAGAGGTGTTTGCATTTCTTATGAGTAGCTGCAAAGTCATCTGCACAAGTATTCACCAGATTGTACAGAGCTGCACCTGCACGGGAGGTACTTCACCCCATGCAAAAGGAGCAGAGCAGTGGAAAGCAACCCTAAGGGCTCCATATTAAGCTGTACGCTCTCTGGGCATCCCACGGAGAGTTTCATAACAGATTAGCCCCCAGGTCTGTCTAAATTACACTGCAGGCTTCTCCAGCCCACATAGAAGCACAGCATGAAAAGGGTGCAAAAATGGCTTAAAACTGCCTTTGATTATTCCTGCTAGGCTTAAAGGCGCAGCATAGAAACTCATCTCCAGCCTTCAAAAAATGCTGTTTTCCAGAAGTGCTCTGGTTTCCTCACCAAGAAGAAGATGCAGTGACATGGCTTACCACCTTCTGCAATTAAAGAGTGATCTCACCTTTGAGGCACTCTGCAAAGCTCACATCATAACACATCTATGAACTTTACAAAATTAAGCAAAACGCTTCTCCGAGCTTACTAAACAATGAACTTTCTTTGAATAATAAAATCCACCTATCCAGCTCATCCTGGGAACAAAAAGATGATCTAGACCGGGGCGGGCAATTATTTTGGGCAGAGGGCTGCATACTGAGTTTTGGCAAGCCATCAAGGGCCGCATGGCAGGCAGCCAGGGGCAGATAAATATTATTTTTCAAAAATTTTGAGGGGCCCTGCAGGCCGGACAGAATGGCTTGGCGAGCCGCATCTGGCCCCCAGGCCACATTGTGCCCACCCCTGGTCTAGCGAGAGAGAGAGATGGAAATTGACCTCCCAAAATTCAGATTGATCGTCTTCGAGGAAACTATTACCTTCCTCTGCTTTTGCTTTTTCTAAATGTAATTACCCAGTCTCTAAAGTAGGATGAAATTATTCTGCCTCTAGAAGATGTCTCAACAAATATGCACTTCAGAGGGTGGGCTTCTTCCTCCATCCACAGCATCTAATGAAGTCAGCTCCAGCCTGCACAAGCTTGTGCTATAAATATTTAGGCACACGCTTTGGTTAGTCTAAAACGTGCAAATCTGCCTTGCCTTCTCCCTCCTGCCAGATTGATAAATTGGCTTCTGCCCCAAAGCTGCAAGCAGGTACCATAAAGTACACCAACCCCTATGCCACATTCATTTATTTCTTATTAAATATCAAAGGAGAAAACAAAAATCTAGGGTATAATCTTGGTGCTGGCAAGATTCCCAGAAAGCTGGAGCATGCTGGAGTCCGAGAGAAGTTGAAGGTGAGTTTAACCTCCAACCTGTGAACAAGCTGTAGGGCTGTAGGCAGCCTCTCTGTTGCTGCCAGTTCAGCCTGCGGATCCAAGCCCTGGAACGGTCTAAGGTTAGATCCAGCAGTCACCCCTCCTTCTGGTTGATGCCAATCACTGTTCAGGATTGACGCAAAATACTCCTCAACATTCAAGAATAAAAGATCTTCCATAATAGACTGGCAATTTTGTCACCTTCCTGCACCACCCCATCCCAGGACGTCAGCTATACAAACCGCCTGGGGCAGTCTGAATTTCACCCAGATTGTATCAATGATTCCAAAGCAAATACCGGCGCAGTACAATCTTGTTGCTTGAGCAGATCAGACGGCGTGTGTTTATTTGGATGAAAAGGTAGCTTTTAACGTTTAGCAACTGAGGAGCAGTATACATTTACAAGATGTGTTTAAAGATGGATTTGATTGAACAATCCTGGGTGAGTCTACACGCTCATTAACGCACCGTTGTTACTGCGCATTAAGTTTAATCAAGTACTAAATCAATGTGCAGTAACTTGTGCTATTGCACAGTAGCGCCAGTGCATGGGTTTTTAGTGATGCTTACTGTGCAGTAGCCTAATAGTGTTGTGCAGAAGGTTTTTGCCCAGCACGCTGCTGCATAGAGTTATGAGGCTACTGCGCATTTAGTGTCTCATGTAGACGTGTCCCCGTTCAATTAGATTCCTTCTCCGACTGAGCATTAAGCATACACCGCTAGCCAAAGCCAACCTACATATGGAGGCTGTCAGACTGCACAGAAATGGCTGAAAATATTCTGACGACTGCTGTTCGGTCACCGAAACAAGCTTAAGCGATGTGCTACTTCACTCTTCATCGAGGGGAAATAAGGTTTTTTCCTCTTACGCTCTAGTGCAAGGCTGTCCAATTTCTGGGCAGCTGGAAGCTGCATGCAGCACAGGGTGCAAACCTGGAGGCCTCGCACGCTGGGAGCCAGCCCCGTCCCCCTCCTCTTACCATGCACGACCTAGCTCCCCCTCCCAACCACACACGCGGTCCCCCCCAGCCAGGCGTGAAGCTTCCCCGCCCCAATCCTGCTCCTGCCATGCACATCGCCTAGGCATCCCACCAGCACGGGTAGCCTGCTGTACACAGCCCAGCAGCCAACCCTGCCACGTGCACGGCAAAGCCAGCCTGGTCCCTTCCTGGAGCCGGGGCAGGAGTGTGGAGACCGCAGCCTCCACCACTGCAAGAGCAATGGGTGAAGTGGCAGCGGGGTAGGAGCCCCTGGGGCTGCATATTAACACCTCATTTAGTGAAGGAAACATTTCTGAAATGAATCCCCATGCAGAGAGAGTTCCTTAGTAGCCGTCACATTCATGCTTAGGAATTATTGCTTAACAGCGGTCCAAAAAAAAGTCCATTCACTCCAAAATCTTTTATGTATTTCTCTTGAGTAGCTAATGGAGAAAACGCTTACAGAAATATTTTTTTATCTAGAATCTCAGATAACTATGGGGGAGTCCCACATGCACTTACTTAAACACCAACGCACATTCAATGCAATTTTTGGGAGTGAAGTTAATCAGATGAGTGCACGTTTTGAGTATCCAACTTGGGTATATGTCGACTAAGAAGGTGTGTACACATCATTTTCTTTATTTCCAGCAACTGCAGGTTGATTCACTGCAGGACTGACTGTCCAAAGCATAATACTCGATAACTCCATTTTGTGATGCTTTTAAAGAAAGGCAAGATTTGTCACCTTCTGCCTCCTGCAGGATTGAAGCTAGAAGATTTTGAGCTTCGTGTTACAGGCGAGATCCAAACTGAAAATATTTCCCGGTGGTTCTCACAGCCACGCTGTTAGAAAATATGTCGCATTCCAACATTTCAATGAAGTGCCAACGTTGTATTTGCCTCCAAGCAATCATTCGAAAGAGCTGAAGAGCCCCAAGAAAAATATCATTCATAAATATTCATCTGAAAGTTGGCAAATGACAGTTCCTGAAGAATCTGAATGCTTCATAAAATGCTGAAGCACTGCTTAAAGATCAGGGCAGCGACAATTATTAGCAGCTGACTTATATTTTGTGCATTTGCGATTAGGAAAATATTTGTAGCAAGCCTAACAGTTTTCCGTGCCCTGCACAGCAGTGAAACTCTAGCTGGACTATATATTATGCAAAACAAACTCCTTGCAGTTCCAGGAAAGAAATGCTTTTGAGGTACGTTGTGACTAGGCGCTGGGTCACGACCCAGGGCTTGAGAAGCTTGAGTTAGTAGATGTTAGTTTTCCTCGGGTCTTTGTTTACCGTGGACTTAGACATTTTGTATTATGAAGAATCTGTGGCTTATGAGAGCATTCTATTTATCTTACCAGCCTTTTTTGATGGAAATGCCTGAATTTTCTTGGAAACAGGGATTTGATTGTGGATTCGTGGTGCCCCTTGGAGAGGCTTATTTTTCTGGACAATAGTTTTCCTTAGTGTCACCACCCTTTTGATTTCTCAATGGTCACAGGCTCCCAAGGTCGTGCAAAGTGCATCCTTTTGTTATAATGAACCTAGAATTTTGTATAAAAAGGCAGCAAAAAGAACTCCAGTTAGTGTTTTAAGGGATAGTTACTGTCATGTGTCTGCTTTAGAGTTTTGTCCTCCATATAACAAATTTAAAGGGTACAACATGTAAAGGCGATTTTAAAAAAAAAAGCAGCACAGATACAGTTACAAATCATCATCTGTATTCCTATACGTAGTTGCAATGTGGGACTTTGTACCTAGACTTCTGTACCATTAAAAAGTTCAAGATAATCAATGATACTGGCTTTCAAATGCATTGCAAAGTAAATAGTATAACAATGTGCCCTGTTTAGTTTGTTGTGTCTTTAGGCTGACTTCTCCTCTCCCCCAGATCAGGAGTTTAAACAGTGCCTATTATTTTCAGCTCCTCTTCTTGGGCATTTGTGGTGGAAATGCTGATCGCTGCTGTGGCTCACCACGTGTTATGAAGATGCTTAGCTTGCCTGGAAGATGAATGGTTTCTCTCAGGACTGATCAGAAAGAGCAGAACTCGTATGAAGGCTGAAAATTCAGTGAGATTAATATGTATTCTCCCTGGAAAGTGTCCCTCATATCCCCCCCCTCCCTTCTGCAGCTTTCTTTTGACCTTGCACCAAGTCTTGATTAAATGTGAGACATGTGTCATCCTTCAGGATTGTTTCATTCTTTAACTTTGTTCTTACTCTTCCCAGCAAAATCACAGGGCATTCTACATTTATTCTCCGCTTAGATAAGGACTATATTCACTTTACTAAACACTATTTGAAAAGATGGCCAAAAACATATAAGCAGGATTCTTCTTTAATATACTTTAGCCTGCCAAACTAGATTAATGTGTCCCGTGATATGACACAGCAGGACACTAATAAGGCTTTTTGATTATTAAGTTTTAACAATTCATATAGGACTACTTCTGTGTTTTTGATAATGACTTAAGAAAGTTTAATATATTATAAAACATAGTTTCAAAGACATAAAATGACATTCCTTAACCAGAGAGTAACCAGCACTGATAATACGGACACTTCCTGTTTCCAGGACAGATTTATGGACATCTTATTTTGTTAAGTAACAGTTATAATTGATTCTGCAGCGATGGCCAATAATTATAACATAATATATGTGTATTCTCATGACGAATCGTCCTGCTTTTCCTCAGAAATAACATTTAAATTGTTATTAACTTTTGTGTATTACCTTGACTATTGATAAGTGGGTCTGTGGTGGTTTAAAGGGAAACTATCAGGTTTAAAATATTTTTATAAAAACCTGAGATATGTCACTAATAAATCTTTAAGTTGCTACACCTACCCTGTTTTTCAAACTGTATTTACTTTTTCACCAAATATACTTTTGATTATCATTTGTGCACTCTCTGTGCTTGGAAAATGAGAAGACTTGTCAGTTTACCTTTGCCTAATAGAGGGGGTGTTTTGCCGGGGTTGCTTCTCAAAGTTTATGCATGAACAGCTAAGAATGGGCTGTTTAAAACTGCAAGGGGTTATTTATATACAATCACAGTTGCTGTAGCCACATTTGTTTCTGCCACAAGCATTCTTTATTAATCAGGTTTGCTTAATTTGAAAGCATGGGCAACTTACATGTCCAGTGTAAATTATATGCCAGGCCCATCTCCAATAGGAGTCTCCACTTCAACAGATGGACTTAAACAGAATTGACTCAAGCAGAATTCTGGATAAGGCCCTTGAGGAAAGTATTTGGCAAATTACACTACAGGAGTTGCAAAATGCCAGCTACTACTAAAATATACTTTGTATTTTTATAGCAATTAAATGAAGCTGTGGTTTCTGCTGTGAAAAGGTAGAATGGGAATCATTCAGAATATTTTTGGGGTGCAAAGTCTGTCTGTTGGTCCAAGTTCCTACTTCTCAATGTTTAATTTTGCAAACCTCGGCTTCAGTGGCAGTTTTACTCGAAGAAGGGCTGGTCCTCTTTATTTGTTTTTGAAATGTTTCCAGATCAAAGGGGAATTGATTCAGTGATTATGCTCCTACATGCTAGTAAGATTCTAGTAAGAATAGAGGCTACAAGGCAACAGATTCAGTAAATAATTTCTTCTTGACAAACCAGGTTACTTTTTCATCCACTCCTGTTTGCTAGAATTGCTTATTTAATCTACCTCTGCAATTCCCACCAAGTAGCCATAAGGACTTTATTTACCTTGGATTTACACATATCATTTGTTAAGAGAGTGGTTTCTTACAGCATTATTTAATGTAGGGTTTCTCTTCATTTTGCTTTTTGAGGAAATGCTGTATTTTCTTGGAAACGAAGACTCTTTCAGTTTCGAGCTTTTATTGAGCTTTCTGATGATCCAAGACATAGGCATAAACAGCTGCACAAAGAAAACTGGGATTTTATTGTGCATTTCTGGTGCCCCTTGAAGAGCTTATTTTTCTGGACAATAGTTTTCCTTAGTGTCACCACCCTTTTGATTTCCCAATGGTCACAGGGTTCCAGGGTCGTGAAAAGTGCATCCTTTTGTTCCTCCCAACCTAAAATTCTGCATAAAAAGGCAGTCAAAGGACCCTAAAGTTGGTTGAGATGGAAAGTATTTTGTATTGCAGAACTGCAGATGAAGTGCTGCTCAAAGGATTCCATGCAATTAAACATAAAACCACCATTTTCCAAGCACGCAACTATGGGTGGAAGACTCTTTCCACGTGATTCTTTGGAGCACTTCTAAATATCTGGCCTGCCTTAAAAGCAAGTATTTGCATGGTTTCAATTTTAATATATGCCTGGTTTAAGTTGTATGCATAACAAAGCGCTGCCTAAATTACAGCAAAGGGTGCAAATCAATAAAACATATCTGTTAAAGCACCCCAACATTAAAAAAAAAAAAGAAATCACAAGGCAAGGTTATAGGAATAATCCTGAAATAAAGCTTAGCACTTGTATCAAGCAGCACAGTCCATTAACACCATTTGTTACTGACCACACGGGCCACGCTGACTTTGTCCTCCTTGGATTTCCTGCAATTCTTTTTATGCTGCATTTCAAATGCCACCAAGATGTGTTACGCTGGTGAGAAATTGTATCCAGAACAAGTTAAGGTGGCGGCTCTTAAAAGTCTGTCTGTTGTTTAAAAAAGATGAGTGAAAACGGCAGTTTGTAAGGGAGGAGAGCCCTTTATGCAGCTTTTCTAGAAAGCTTTCGCTGTCTTTCTTAATTAGCTAGGTTTGATATAAAGCATTGATATAAAGTTACCCATACTGACTAAATATTTAAGTGCCTGACACTATCTGTCCCTCTAGCAGAGATCCTGCTCCCATTTTCAGCCCCAAATCATATGATTTCTAACGTATGTAGTCCTAAGCCACTGGGGCCAGGTACAGACGTTACATGCATATCAGTATAAGTGACTACAAACTGGATTACACCTGTAAGAGAACAGGAGTTTGGCACACAAAATGAGTTTATACCTGTAAGAGAACAGAAGTTTGCCACGCAAAACTAGTTTATACCTGTAAGAGAATAGCAGTTCGGCACACATGGACTGGTTTAAAAATGGCTGAACCTGGCCTCACACTTGCCCCCCCCCATCGAAGAGCGAATGTGTATCCTGTTCACTATCAATCTAAACTATGCTGCGTATAGGGAGTGCCTACATATGTGCATTTACTGCACAGTAACCAAAATTATTACGCAGTACAGGCATGCATCTACACGTGCATGCTTGTACTATGCAGTAAATAGGGCAGCTTACACCAACTTGAGCGTGAATTTGATACCTGCATGATGCAGGTATCAAAGTATTTATGCCCAATTAGTTATTGCACAAAAATGCATGTGTAGACACCTTACTGTGCAGCAACACTGTATGTGTGGACTGACTTGGGACTCACTTTAGTCCCAAGTCAGTCCATGCACGGCGGTAATGCGCTTTAACATCTGCATGTGTGGACGCTGACCTATTCCTGCTTACTGCACAGTAACTTATCATGCAGTAAATTTAAACCGGCGTAAATACACATGTAGACACACCTACAGAAAACTGCACAACTTAGATCAATTCCACCCTGGGCTTTGTGAATGTCTGTACCTACTCTGGAAATGAATCCTGGGATAGGATCAAGCCTAATAAAGACCCTTTCCCCTCGCTCAGTCCCATAGAAAGAATGCAAGCGTGCACTGGCCCTTGGGTTTCTCTAGCTAAAACACCCTGCAATGATTTTAAAGTGGCTTGAAAAAAGAACTGGAGAACAACGACGAGCTTTTGCAAGAGGCCTGGAGAATGTGTGGAGGCTCGGGGAGAACAGTTTGGAGGGGTCTGAAAAAAAGTTCAGAGGCAGGGAAGCAAACAAACAGGGACTAGCACAGGGGGAGGGAGGAAGTGAAGAATGTTTGAGGCTGGCGTGGACAGCTGCTTCATTGATTAAGGTCTCAGGGCTGGCATTTGTGGCAGGGGGAAGTGTAGGCCCCTTTATGCTCCCTTAGTAGGGCTTGTCAAAATCGAACCTGTGTTTGATGGGAAACCAGGCTGTTGACAAGCTTAGCAATGGTATGAGAAGGGCATGATTTCTGTAGAAACTCTTTCAAATGTTGTCCGTGTAACAAATGACCGTGTGGATCTGGAAATATGCAGATTTAGGAAAGCTGCTGCAGCGCCTCGTGGCAGCTGGAGTTTGCTTCGCGTCTGTGTTTTCCTTTCCTTGGACGGCCCTCTCAGCCAGCGTGTGTTGTATTATGCAGTATGCACCATTTCTCTTCTGCAAGAGAAAAGGCTATTCTGTGTCCTGGGACATGTGCCACAGCCAGGCAGGATGGCCTAGGGACGACAGTGGGAGCATAGAGTGTCCCAGCTGCAGCTTTCAGGAGGCTCCACAGCTGTATTTCCATAGTAAAAAGGAAAAAAGTCTTCTGACATATTTAAATTTGTCAAAAACAATAACATTTTCCATGGGAAATTCAGATGGGCCAACTATGTTTGTTTTTAATTAAAATAGTCTGTGGACCCTCCCATTTTTTTCAACCGTTCCTATGAATTATTCCCACCTTGGGGCACTGTGCTGATTCCCCAGAATCAAGAGGTATCCCTCCAATGAAGGTTGAATGAACCCTGGAAAGCTGTTTGCGTTCAAAGGCCTTTTTGTTTGCTTGTTTTGTTTTGTTCTGTTCAAGCTTCTTGTTACCCTGTAAAGGAAGCCGTCTTTTTTACTGTAGCTGGAGGGCTAAAATTAAACCAATTAACCTACCCTTGAGTGGTACCTAAGGACAGAAATGTAAGTGTTGCTACCCTGTGATTCCAGGTAAATTGACATTTAAAAGCAGATGCATCCTCTCTGTTAAAATCTATTGATTGCATCTCTTCTTGATGTGACAAGATAATTTCTCTGCAATGGGGGATTATGAGCTTTGAGAAACTAAAGGATAATTTAACTTTTATAAAGCTTGAATGAACTGTTGCCACCTCATTTCTCCCACACCCTTGCAAATCACATCATACCCTGGTAATCCTAACCTGGCTTGATCTTGTGCTCCTCTCATTCAGGAACCAACAAAAATCCACAACAATCTGAAGTATACTGGAAATGTGGGAGTGGCATATCAAAGTATGTGGACATTAAAACAACTATGGGTTTCTCTGGAAACCTGTATACATTATTTTCATTGCAGCTCTTGGCTTATAAAAGAACCTATCGCAGAAGTGAGTGAGACTTGTCAGGCCTTTATTGTAACGTTTTTTTCTAAGCGTTGCCCTTTATTGTCTGCAAGACAAACATGGCACTTACGGTTTAGACGCAAACCGAAGGCATTTCCTTTTAACAAGCTAAAGACTGTATTCTTGGCTGCATAAACATTGAAACAGAAAGAAACACTGTATATTATATAGCCATAACACCATAATTCCATAAAAGAGAAGAATACACATATATAAGATACTTTAGAAGACATTAACATTTGATTACATAGCATTTAGTTATATATTTTGGTTTATATGTGTATATAAAAATATTACATAAGACATACATTTCCATATTTTATACATAAAACATATGTGTTATATTATCCTGGTAATTTAAATGAGTTTCAAGCCACCGGCACAAAAACATAGCTACTAAGTTTTGCCCCCCTTCTTCACCCTGCTCCTTTGCCCCTGTATTGCATCGCCACAGCACTCAGCCCTCCTGCTGCTGCTGCACCAGCCCTCCCTGCGCTGTGCTGAGCACTTCTCCGTCGCTGTCACTCCCCCCTCCTGCAGCCGTCACCCTTTACCCTCCTCACCGATTCCTGTTGCTACCAACTCTGTGCGTGATGAACTGGGGGTCACGAGAGGCTACAGTCGGGGCGAGTGAGAGAGTGCAGGTGGCTTGGGTGCTGCAGGGAGGCAGTTCAGGGGTAGAGGAACACACACAGCACAGGGGACAAGCCAAGGAGAGCTGACCCACAGCAGTGAAGGAGATGTGGGGGCAACCCCCAGCAAGGTCGGCACCCTGGGCTAGTGCCACGGTCACCCAGCCTTAGTTATGCTACTGGTGGTAGAAGTAAAATGAAACTATTCGCACCTGCACAGAAGTCCTGTGACTTCCAATATTTTAATTTTTACTTCTCCATTAGCAGCCTCAAAGGCTTGCGTTGACCAGCCTTCCTATCCCTGGAGCTATCCCATAGCTCCTGGGTGCAGGAAGCCACATTATTGGGAGTTAGATGCAACAAGAGTTTGGAAGGCCTTTGGGAAGAGATTGCACAGAAGGGAATTCCCAGGAGGGCCCGGTGTTGCCTTTCATGGTCTCCTTCCTGAGTTGTAGTGGGTCGCACTAATTCTTAGCATCGTAGTCCCTCCGTGGCATGGCATTCTTGAGTGCTTTGTGTAGCTATGGTTAAAATTCGTCAACTGACCTAGGAACCATTTTGGAGCCCTTGTGATGGAGTGACAGTCAAGCTGTCTTAGTTGCCCATGCCAAATCATCCAAGAAATGGTCAAGCTGCTGGGAATTCAATTACTGCAGCTCCATTTGCATGGTCAGACTGGCCAACAGAGGACTGGTGATTGCTCTGTCTAAACAGAGCAATATTCTTCTTGCCACATCCAGCACCAAGCGCTCTGGGGATTGCTCTGATGGAGAAAGTCCCAGCTTGGTCTTCTTAATCTCCCCAAGCAGCCACTTGAGGAGAGGTGTAATGCTCCCATATCATTTGCAGGCAGGTGGAACTGGGGTCAAATGGGAGAAATTGGATCTGGGATACAGGAGGAACAGTGTGAAGAGGAAGCAAACTGGGAGAACTGGGAAGAGAAAAGGAGAGAGAGAGACAAAAGACAAATAACTGGAAGAGGAGATGCAGAGGTATCTGAAAGGTAGACATCATCGGAGTGATCTCCTCTTTTATGGTAGTGTTAGAGCAACATGATAGCCATGATGGTCCAGGAATTACGTGAGAGGCAAGGATTTCGTACGGTGATATCTTTAACTGCACCAACTGCATGGCCGAAATAGCATTAGACCATCTTTTCAATGCAAGCTGCTCTTCAACAGGTCTGATCAGCAGAAGCCAGTACAGCATAGTACTGTTGAATCATAGCAGTGGTGTGGAGGGACTTCCACATGACGAGAGACTAAAGAGGCCAGGCCTGTTCAGTTTAGAAAAGAGACGCTGGAGGGGGGATGTGATGAGAGTTTACAAAATAGAAGTGGCGAAGAGATACGAGAACTAGGGGGGTCACAAAATGAAACCTAGTAGGTAGTAAGTTTAAAACTAATAAAAAGAAGTTATTTTGCAGTGCAGCCTGTCATTAAAGTGTCGAACCCGTTGCCACCACAGATGTTGTGGAAGCTGAGCGTTTCATCAGATTCGAAAAGGAGTTGGACAACTTCTCGGAGGAAAGAGGTGTTGGTAGCTATTGAGCAGGGGAGTTAGGGATACAGCCTCTGCATCAGAACTTCCTTGATCTTAAATGTTGGAGGCTGCAAATGGGAGAGGATCAGGGGGAAATCCTTGGTCGCACCCAGTTCACTCGTCCTTTCAGCATCTGCTCTCCGCGGCAGCGTGGCGCTGGGCAAGATGGACCTGTGGTCTGATGCAGTACATGGCGGTTCTCGTGTTCCGAACGCATTGTACATATGCCCCGAGACCCTTTCTGGGGTGCTGCGGGATCCGACACGTTAGCACCACCACGATTCACAAGAGAAACCCACAAAATTTCCAAGCAGGAATCCGTAGCATCCAAAACTTCCCTTCTGTGGTCTGAGTCCTTTGCCACCGAAGAACGGCTTGAGTATTTTTTCTGGAGCTTGAAAGCAGGTGAAAAATCAGAGCTGGCCTTTCCTAGGGGACCTGAGTCTGTCCAGGGTGGGGCTTGAGTCCACTGAGGGCCCCCTCAAGGCTAAAGAGGTGCCTTAGAGAAACCCAGGGCAACCTGTAGACCTTCCCCTGAAGCCCCAGGGTCCAAAGGCTGGGTGGGAAGGAAGCAGCGAGGCCCCAGCCTTCACGTGACTCCAGGAGCCCACTCCCCTCATGGGGGCTAGGCTGAGCTCTCCACAGACTGCAGCACCAGCCCCCAAGGCCCTGGGGGTCCCTCAGGTGCTGCGCTGAGCTACAGTGCATTGCCCGTCGGGCGCTTGGCTTTATCAGCAGCAGGTAGGGCCAGGAGGTGGGAGGCCCCACGCCCTGCCTGGCTGTGGGTTGGGGTGGAGCGGGGGAGAAAACAGCCCCTTGGTGCCGGGGCTCTACTCCTTGCAGCCTCGGGTGCTGGGGCATCCTGCCACGGAGAGGTTGAAGCCACCCTGGCCTGGTGGCTCTGGGCCTGGGGGGAAGTTGTGGGCACCTGGGAGTGCAGGCTGTGCTTCCTGTGTTGCTAGACAAGGAAACCCCCTTCCTTGCCCTGTGCATCCTCCCACGCTTGCAGCCAGCGTAGTGCTTGCTTGTGTCCTGCCTTCCCTCGTCTTGTCCCGCAGGGCCTTTCCCTTTGGAAATCATCAGTCCTGTTTCAGCCATGTGCAGCATCTGATTGGAGAACAGCGTTTTTTTGCCAGGGTGAATCATTTCGGGGGGCCTCGAGATCCTTTCAAGGGTATCTTGAGATCCTTTAAGAGGGATCTCGAGATCCTTTCGAGAGTGCCACAGGGTGCTACGCTACATCAGCCCTTTTAGGCATGCAAATAAGATTCATAAGATAAACCCAGAGATTTCAAAAAGAAACCCATAGCTGTGGTCTTTGTGAATTCGTTGCAATAGAATACACTTACTATTTTCTGTAGTAAAAAAACAGGTGAAAACTAAGAGCTGGTGTTTTCCAAGGGGTGCCTTGAGTTTATTATGGGGTGCCTCGAATATAAAATGATGAGAACTATTCTAGAGAGTGCTCAAGGTCCAAGGATTTAAACCCAAGAGTTTAACAGAAAAGGTGAGATTTCAAATGTTTTAGGATTTCACAAAAAGACATAGAATAGCCCAACTATGCAGTCGGTGCAATAAAAGATATCACTCTAGGAAGAAATCTTTGCCGCTTGCATACAGCTGCACCATCATTCTAACACTACTGAAAATGTCTCACCCGCATCAGGCATGAGAAACTCTGCCAGAAAATTCCCAGTCATCCAAAACAGTTCTTCATTCCTGGCAATTTATTTTTTACCTGGAAATTGTCTGCAGCCTTTATTGTTCAACTGTATACTTCATCCCATGTGAACTTTAGATAAACCAGTTGCATTATAACTTTGAGCACACTTAGAACTGAATTGCAAATATGTAGGACTTGAGAGATCAGAATACCCTCAAACTGTTGCTGGGATGAATGTGCATCATCACCAAACATATCAGAGTCAATAAATTGCTATCCGAAATACAGGTGAAATTAGTGGAGATTAACCAACTTCTATTAGATATACTGGAAAGCTTTATTTTGTTCCTCTTGGGTTTGGCAGTAGTTCTAAATATATCATATTTCAGGCTGCAAATCTGAAAAGGATCTTGCTGAGTGTTCGAAGTTAAACATAATCCAACCAGTCACTTGAAAATATTAAAGTGAGTGGAGCTAATTTCTCAATAGGAAATTTTCTTGGTAAGAGGACTGGTCTGCTGGTAAATCTTCCATGCTAATCAGATTTCATCCCTTGACAAATCTGAGAATCTTCCAGTACTGCATTATGTAGAGTGACTAATATACATGGTGTAGAGTCCATGATGCAAATAGGAAGTGCACAGCAAGGAAGTGTCAGTAAGGGAAACACAGAAACATTTGCAAAGCTTTTCTTTCCCTTGTCTTCTCACTCTGGGCTTCCTTTCCCTCTGCTCCCTTCTGCTGTATGTTTTCTTGTTTCTCCTTTGTATTTTCATTTGTTTCTAGTGGCATTGTTTAAGAGCATACAATCTTAATCAGAGCACTGTTGATTCAGAAATGCAGTTGCCTCCAAATGATGTGATCAGAAGCTAAATAAGATAGAGGCCTATATTTTGAGGTTTGAAAGTGAATTTGTGTCTCATGGAAGTTGCCGGGTTGTTAGGTTTCTTTGTCCTTGGGGTGAATGCAGATACAATCTGGGCAGCAGCAGTCAAAGCTTCTCCACAGCAATACTGATGTGCAATACTGTTTGGGAAGCGTTATCTCTTGGTGCAACAGCAAAGTAATGCATATTAGTGTCTTGGCTTCACCGGACAAAATCTAGGTATTACATGCAGAAAATAACAGGATGCTCTCTGAATGCTCATGTTTCCAGCAACACATATCTGGTTCAGGGTCCCAAGTGTTGGTTGATCAATGAGTTAGGACATTTTATTTGGACTTGAGAGAGGGCACTTCAATTAGGATCTGAAGAAAGGCACTTGAAGGTGTCCAAAACCTTATCCAGAAGCTCTCCCAACTATACAGTGGTTCCAATAAAACACATCACAAAAAATCCTGGGCATTTCCTGGACTATGCTGGCTACACCACTCCCACCTTGATTAGACACATTATTTCTTTGTTTGTTTGAGATGACAGATTCAAGAACGGCCTCTGTCTCAGATGTGATTAACATGGGTTATCGGTTTTATTTTGAAAGTAATGTACCTTATGTACTCAACCCCACAAAGCTGTATGTGCACTCTCAAAGCTGCACTCTCAAATCCTGGGTCTCTGGGCTGGTGCTTTCTGACTGGGGACAAAAACTGCATTCCTGCCTTATGATCTGATGCCCGTGATCCTCTTCCTCAGGTCGTCTCTTGGCTAAAATGTTCCTCTTGTTCCACACGGTCGCTTGTAGCCCAGGCTCCAATTAGAAAGGTAGCTGTAGCTTTCTTTGAAGTATAACGTTATTCTTCGTTTTATTTGAGCGCTCAGGAGCCTTTGCCAAGAATTGGGCTGAGCACCGAACAGAGGCAGAATAAAAAGATAGCCTCTGCCCCAAACCCTTTACAGTGCATGACAGCAGGTGGATACAGCCGTCAGGTGGGAAGATGTGGGTAACCAGTGAAATGACTCTGGTGGTATGATAGGCCCAGGTCTCAGCCCAACAGCAAGTAAACTGGCAAGAGTGCAAGTTGTTTGCCTGAGAACTTACAGAGAGAACCACAGAGGCAGCTGCAGCATAGCATCATGAAACAAGGCAGCAGACCAGACCCTTGAAAGCTGGGGGGGTTTTTTGTCTTCCAGCCTCATGTAAGTCAGGTCGAGCAGCTGGAGTACTGAAGATTTTTATATTGAAATGCTTCTTGCCTGGACTGGGATTTTGGTTGGCTCATGATCCCAGATGACAGGATTTCTAAGGGGAAAACAGACTCATAACCAAGAAGGAGAGGAAAGCAGGCCTCCTTCCTTCTCCTACCAGTCCCCAGCTGAAGCCTGAAAACAGCAGGAGTAGCAGTTACGAAGGCCAGTAGATGATGGACAAGTAGAAGGCAAGTAGACCACTGGGGGGGAGATGGGGATTTGTGGGGATTTCATAAAATCAATGGAAAGCAGGGCTGGAAGGGACTTCATGAAGTCCTCTTCTAGTTTACAGTTACCCTGTTTCCTAGTAGGTTTAGCTTCTGTGCTTTGTTGACACTGCTGTCAATGTAGGGTAACGCCAACGACTGTAGCAGGGTTGCCCGGGACACATCATGCTAGAAAGTTTTGCCAGTAGCATTTCTGCCAGCCTACAGCCGCCAGTGTTGTGGCTTCACTATAGTATCCACACCTGGCTGTCTTTGGGCCTGACTGGGTCATGTTCAGCTAGGCCACGAGAGCTTCTGGCTGCGTGTGGGGTCTTGGATTCCCTGCCTCCTGCTCCTTTGGGAGCTCATCATCGCTGTGCATTTCTGGGATTCCTTCCCGTGTGCATTATGGGGCTCCACTCACTAGGGCACCCAGCTCTGCATAGGACCAGGAGACCTGAGCGGCAGCATCAGAGGCTATTTTCCCCTTTGTCCAGCTGTTCATGCCCCAGAGTTTGCTTCTCCTTTGCAACATCTGAACATCTTTATTTCTGTGGCAATTCCAGAGTTGACTTGCATTGCTCCCTTCTCTCCCTGGGCTGAGAACATCTAGGAGGGCTTCTTTCTGAGACCAGTCTGCAGATGACATGGACCTGTGTGCTAAGGTGGTGATGGTATGCTCACAAAAACGGGCTGACAAGGTGGAAGCATTTTTAAAACACACTTGAAATTTTAAAGGGAGGACAGAGCAGCACAGGTCAATATTGTGAAAGGAGTAGTCCTTGCCTATGAGCATTGTGGTATTGCAGCTAGATGACTGGTTGTTCTGGTATGGGGCATGCAGTAGCTATGCTTGTGGAGGCAGTTTAATGTGACTGGTGGAAAATCAGGGTTTTGCTGTCGGGACTCAAAATTGAGACTAGGTGCATGCAAGGATGCTAACCTACTGCTAATCTTACAGGCAAAACTTTGTAGTATAGACTGAGCCTGGGATCTGAGGGAAAGGAGGGCCTGATAGCTGTGGCCAGCCAGAGACCTAGCTTCATCTGCTTTCTCTGCCATAGACCTTTGCCAGACTTGGTCAAGTCACTTTATCTTCTCTGCGCCTTGGATTTCCATCCGCAAAAATGCCTGTTCCCTATCTCAAAGGTGATGACATGTTCAGATCCTGCAGTACTGGAGGCCATATCAATAACATAGATTGAATCTAGTGGAGGAAAAGAGAAATTCACCTTTTCATCATATTTTGGAAACCTCCCTCTGTCACTTGTGCTGGCAGTGGTGGGTAGTCGGAGGACTTGACTTTTAGGAAGTTGTACTGCTTTACTTTTATTGGTAGAGTGAAAGCAATAAAGACGCTCCTGCCCTGAGTACATAGAGTGATAAAGGTGCTTTACTACTGTAGCTTATTCCCACAGATGAGAAAAGTAACTGTGTCTGCACTAAAGTTGATATGAGTTTAACAGGTTTGGTTAGGGCTGTCATTTTTTAACAAAAAAATATTATACTGCTATGAGAACTGTGCATGCCAGACTGGACAGGATAGGAACATATAGGAGTGATCCATAAGTGCATAAGTGACTCATGGCAAACTATAAGGAAGTTTACTGACATCAGCAGTCACTACTTCATATCTAGTATAACAACAAACCCATCACTATATAGTATCTGGGGTCCTTTCATGTAGGTAACAAAACCACTGTATGTTGGTTAAGACGTCAGATGTTTCACTGCTTCGTTTGAGATGGATGGGATTTTCAGAAGTGCTCAGTGATAGCCTATCTGCTGTTGTTGAAGGCATTGGAGCAATGTGCAGTGCTGTTAAAAATCCCACAGTATTAAATGTGATTATAGTTGTCTTCATGATGAAGTACTTGGCCCCTTTGATTCAGGCTCTGGCCTGCCTTTCCAGGTTTATTTAGTCGCTGTCACTGATAATAGTTGTGGGCTTTAGGGACTGAGGCCAGCAAGCTCATTTCACACAGCCATTAGATCAGGAGTGTCAGGCTCATTCAGAGAAAGCTGGGCTCTGAGGGCCAGCAAGGTGCACTCCTTCCAACATATACTGGATCATCTAATACTGGTGGGAATCCAGCACCAGAATCTTTGAGCATCCTTGAGACACCTCTGAATTTGGTCTCAATTTGAACCAGTGAAGCATTCCTGCTTTTATTATTCTGATGCAATAATCACTTCTACTCCAGAGGCATAACCTTGAGGCATAGCTTATGCATATTTAGTTTGCATCTCTACTTTTAAAACTCTTTGTGATGTTAGATTATCAAATCATTAGAGTAGCTAAATGATCATAATCCTTTTGAGTATATTTTGCCTCCTGCTGCGGATTTAATTGTAAAGCCAAGTAAAAATTGTAATTGAAGTATTCTTAGCACCGGGCATGTCTCTAGATTCCATTGTCTTAGTTCAGTAACAACAGTCTTAGTCCAGGGAAATGCATTTGAACAAACAATTTTGTGAGTAAATAACACCGTGGATTAAGCCACAGAGCTTTCACTTCTGGAGATCTTGCTTCAAATTTTTGATTCAGTTTCTATTGGAATGTGTTTTGAGATGAATTTTGGTTCCCACAGTAAAACTAACCCATTTCTGCACAATTGCAAGTCTGTGCTCAGAGAGAGGACCAGGACTGGAATATCAGGAATTTTGTAGGTCAGAATTAAAGGGCAGTGTCAGGGTTGCTGGAGGAAGTCTACATATTGTCTGCCCATAGTATGTGCAGCTTTTTAGTAAATCACTATAATAAGCTCTGACATTGCCATGCCTTTTAAATAGGATTTGTCATTAAAACGTTGTAGTTTCACATGTTCAGATCCTCATAGAAATGTTGACTACGTAAATACATGTAAAGAGTTTGAGAGTAATGATATAAGCAAATAAAACAATACTAAACAAGCAAGTACAGTTCAATAGCTGCAGTACATGCTTATCTCCAATTTCAGGGGATAAAAAAAAACCCTTGCTGGTTACAAATAGAGTGTGCCCTGTATGTGAATGAGTGCATGTGTGTACATGTGCATGTGTGCGCACATGTTGTATGTGAATAATAGTGTGTGTGTGTGTTTGTGCGTGCATGTGTATAGGTGTGTGTGTTTCAACAGAATCAGTCACCAAACAGTTTCCTGAGATCAGTATAGCTTAACCTCACACAGGCAGCTAAAACACAATTGGGTTCCTGTATAATTGTGGCTGGTATGTGTATGATGCTAGACACTTTGCAGTGGCTCCTAATATGCTTATTCATGAATGAGAGCATGTTACTGAATGAGCACTCCCAATGAGGTCTTGAGTCAGGCACGACTCAATGTGAGCAGGGGCTCCTGAAGCTAACCCTTTGTTTTTTTACAATGTAATTTAAAATTCAAATTCTTGTCAATGTTTAAATTCAGTCTTTTGTTTTTGTACTACCAGGTAATGGAAACCTTAGAAAAGGAGAGCAAGCACTGGGTGGAGAAGTTGTTTTCTCCTCATTTCACAGCACAGGACTTTTTCACTCGAGCCTACGCTTGAATCACTGATGTCTGAAAAACTGGCTTTCGAGAGAGCTAAGAGAGTGGAAGAAATCTACAGTACGGCAATTATAAAATTTCAGGAAGAAACAGGGCTCAAAAGAAAAAAATGTCTTTCCAAACTCATTGTTCGAGAAGCTGAGCCAAACTTAGTAGGTGCAAAGATAAACATTTCAAAGGAGGAAACAGAAGGGGATTCTGCCTGCTGTGGAGCTGGTAATTTAGATGTTGGAACTGAAGAAAGCTTAAAGGAAACAGAGGGTCATTGTATCTGGAATGCAAAGGAATTAGCAGCTTTGCGACAAGAAATGCACAAGAACCATTTGGAAGGAGTTTCTCTGAAACTTCAGCTGTCCTCCTTGAATGCACGGTTAAGGGAACTTACAGCTAAAGACTAAAAAATAGAAATGGACTTTGAAAATGCTGAACAAGAACTTCTAAACTCGAAAAAAGAGGTTCACTGAAAAACTTTCCAGTTAGAGCAGATTGAAAGGGACAGCTTAAAAAACGATTTGGAGCTTCAAGCTTTAAAACAAGATTTACATGAAAAATCAGCACACGTAAGAAGCTTAAATGAAGAGCTGCTTCAGGCAAGAGAAGAAATTCAGAATTTAGAGCTAAAAAACAAAGATTTACAGCAAGAATTTAAGAAGTTAAAACAGCAACAGGAGCTTTGGAAATAAGACCACCATAGAAAAGGTGAACATGCAGTACGATGTAGAAATAAGGAAAATAAAAAGGGAATTGGAATCTGTTAAAATTGAACTCAGTGCTGAAAAGGTCTCGCATGCTAGGAGTTGTAAGGCTTTAGAGAGACTTAGAAAACATTTTTCAGTCCAACCATTATCTGATACATTTGACAATCTGAGTGTAGATTCCTTTAAAACAAAAGAGTGAGAAAGGAGAATCCTTGATAGTGACAATAAGTAATATCGAGCACCCATCTTTTCAGTTTGACTTGCCTTTGTGTGTTTAAAAGACCACTTAGTATAATGTTGAACAGTCATTTTTAATGCAGTCAAGCATGAGAATAAAATGGTACCTGGCTGAAAACATCTTTGTTCACAGGGTTTTGTTCAAGATTTTTCTCAGTTTGGTGGCAGAGCATCCATGTGAGTTCTACTGCCGCTGACATGCATAATACCCTCTTCTCCTCTGGGGAACAGCCTTGTGGGGCAGGGATGCTAGCTGGTATTGAGAGAAATCATGACCTTGCTCATTTGGAATGTCAGGTTCTCTATCCTTCACTATTTAGATATCTTAATTGACAAATGCTGAATAATAAACTGATTTTAACACGTTCCAACGTGTTTTACGTGCTGGGTGAAATTTGGCAGGCCTGCTTAAGTTATAACTAAAAAGCCTGATAATGAACAGACTTTCAGTTACTTTTTAATGTTATGGTCATGATTAGAGCTCTGATTTCCTTTTTGGCCTGCATGTGATACTTCATCTCAGAACTGGCATCGATTGCCAGTGTCACATGCATTTCCTTTGCTGACCCGGCAGGGGGTACTATCCACACAGGTCGGCCAGCACGATTCGACTTTGAATCACTGCTGTACCAACATTTAACTTATAGTTTGCTGCCACTGTTATTACAACCTTTAGTTTGGAGCTTATATTGCTGCCGGTAGGTGCCATAAGAAAGGTTTCTCTAAAATATCTTGGAATGTGATGATACAATTATGTGTAGGGTTTTAGAGACTGTCGTAAATCTATGTCAACTCGAAACAGATATTACCGCCAAATACTTCATTGTTTAAAAGTCAACCTCCCGTTACTGAAAGGAAATTCTTCTGGGCTAGCAGGCAGAAGCGCTAGTAGTTACTCTAAATAGACTATGTGTAGTAGTTAGTTACACAGTTTGTTTTAGTAATTTGAGAATTCTGATTATTGATACGTATGGTATTCCTTCAGGCATCTCGAATTCTTATCTTTAATTTTTAAACCTCCACTTAAGAGGAGTCCTCTGAACAACTGCAACAAGAAAAACTAAATTCCAGACACATTATCCTGAAAATGAGCATCTAAAACTGTGCAGGATGATTCCTGGAGTTTGCTGCTTCTGCATGATAACATTTTACTGGAAGTTTCATAAAGGCATTAAAGAAATCAAGCTGTGCTATTTACTTCAGCTAGTGAAATTACTCCATTAAAGGAAAGTTTCCTTTGGTGTTTTTTAAATCCATCAAACAACAGGCACTGCTACACACTAAGTCCAATTTATTATAGCAGCTTGTCTATTTTGGCCAGGAGTTTCTACAACTTTTACCTGCATATAGGTAAAAGTTTTTTACCGACATTCTTAATACTCTGTTTATTCTCTCTGAAAAGCCTCCTGCTTTGGCTAGGGATGTTAAAATAATCAAGTCAGAGAACGGTATGTCGTTTTATACATGAAAGCTGGTATATATGTTATGCCAAGAAAATCCAGATTCTTACAGTAGGCGTCTCAAATATATCTACAACTCAAGACAGTTGCCTTCTGAATGGACGCTAATATATAATTGAGGTGCTAGGTACTTAACTTTGTGCACTTCTGACACTTCTTTTTCTGTTGTAGGACAATTTTTGCCTATTGGAAAATAGGACTGTTTGCTAGGACTGCAGAAAGCCACAAAGTTTTCTTCTCTGTTGTTGTTAAAGCCAGAATTTGATTCAGGAACCAAATCATTCTGTATGCTGTTGAAAAGGCTCTGTTCCACCAGCCTTTATTCAATGGGAAGCTAATGGCAAGACTCCTGATTTGCTGCAGAAATAAGCCCTAAACCTATATATTCAGCTTACAAGATTCATGTTCATCAAGGACTGAATACACTTGATTAAAAAGATAGATTCTGCCTTTTTTTCTCACACAGTGCAGAAACCTGATTACTTCAAAGGCACCCTGGGTTCATATTTACACAAGAGGTGGGATGCATTTAAGAAGTAGTCAGTTCAAAAAGGTACTGGCCACTTTTTGCCTGTCTGTCAGAGTCAAGAGGAGTTAGTGGATTTTCATGAAGGAATTTCACGGAAATTAAATCTCTATTGGAGTGATCCATTCAGCTCTTAAAGCTTCAGTTTAGTATCTTAGATGAATGCCTTGTGCTGAATAATTTGGTGGGAATGCAGTGAGGCACCTTAAACTAGGGAATGGCTTTGCTAAATTGACTCCAGAGTAGCAATTAAACAGCAACTAACTTAAAAAAAAAACAAATACCCTTGTAGAGATGTAGGAGCAACCCATCTGACCAACCAGACACAGCCTCGTTAGAGCCTGTTTCTTTCTAAATGGGTCTCTCAGTGCATTTTTTAAGCTTCCAAAGCAAGCTGGGGAAAATCAGATTAAGAGAAACCAAGCACTGAACCAAAAACTTGGCCTCAGGAAATTGATCTTTAAATTGTGTAGGCTCAACTGTTCTCCCTATCAGCTGTCCTAAGCACCCCAGCCAGGAGCTGGTAAACCCTAATGTTCAGAGAGGGAGGGAGATGGCCCAGTGGCTGTGGGTATGCTCAGTGGAGGTGACTTCAGTCCACTGCTTGAGCCTTTCTCACCTGCCCTGCGTTCAAATTTTCTCCCTTGAAACCCTGTCCTGTGTATCATCTCTGAATTGAAACTGTGCCTGTTCCCCAAAAGTCTTCCCTACCACCTTTCTCTTTCCTTTCTGACTGTCTGCTAGGCAGACTGGTGAAATGCATTAAATCTGGAGAAACCTGAATACATCCAGCTTGAGTTTCAACTTCGAAACTAGTCTCCTGCCTCACTTTCCTAGTAAACACCCTTGAGCAACAGAATTCACACGTCTAGTCGGCCCTTTCCAAAATTAACGCTCTGATTTTATTTGGCCAGTGCACTGCATACAATGCCATGGAAAGAACACCGAGTACAAATATGTTCTCTAAGGTGCAGTAGAGATCACAGTTCACCTTCCCTGGTTTTGAAGGAAATTGATATGGGAGGCCAGTTTTAATTTTTAACTCAGGTCAGAAGTGCTATTTTACCATGGGCAAGATGGCTAAATGTATGTTTTACAGTCCTCCATCAAACTCAGCCTTGAGGGAAGGAACAAGTATATAACCCAGCTACCCTGAAAACCAAGCTGTTTGGGCTCTTTTCAGAGCTTTGTTTCCACCTACGTTGTTAATGGAGAGGGTGTCATATCAAACCAGTCTCAATAAAGGAGGTAGGATAAAAGCCTGCCAGGTAACAAGTTAGAGTCATGCTCTTCCTGTAACTGAGGTCAGGAGGGCAAATTTTTTGCTTAGCTTAACAAGACGAGAGTTTTCCTGGCCCTGCTGGAGTCTGGAAACTTGCAGGGACAATGCCTCTGAAACGGATGGAGCTGTGACAATTTGTAGCAGCTGAGGCTCTGCCTTGGATTGTTGCCAGCATCAGCCCATCATTAGTATCAGTTTAATCACTGAGTATAAATATTAAACGTTGCACTCCTAAAGACCTTCCTTTACAGTCTTACTAAACTTACTTGCAATCCATAGGCTGGAGTATATTGAGCCTGAATATTCCCAGAGTCCTGGGTGTCTTTTTTTTTTTAGCATGATGGTTACTGCCAGAGGTAGGCTCATAAATGTCAATTGTAACTGGTACATTGTTTTTCACAGTTTATTTGCTCTAAGAAGTGCTTTTTTATTCTTTAAACTTTTATCAACTGGGCTGCCTGAAACTATAGTGTTCTTATAAAGTGTTAGAGACTTCATTGAACTGAAAACACTTGGCATGAAGTGTTTGATATCAAATGTAAATACTAGGGAGCTTTAGCCCACACACAGTTTTGTCTTTTGTTACGGTAGTGTAAGAGTGATGTTGTAGCTGTGATGGTCCAGAAATTATGCAAGTGGCAAGGATTTCTGAGGGTAGTTGGGATAAAATTAGACAAGCTCTCAAATGCAAGACATTCTTCCTCAAGTCTCAAATCCCTGCTTCTTTTGTTATGGTCATTTGTCCGAGACAAACTGAAGTCATTTTAGCAGCACTTTCATCAAAGAGTTGACTGCTTGCCAGCCAGTAGCTCCTGTTGATAACCACTACTTGTTGTCCATAAATGAACAGACTCTGAAGGCCTCCCTGTATTTTAGTTTTTCCCAGTTCTGCTTCAATGTATTTTGAAAGTGGGTGTGTAGCAGGCTTAACTTTTCGGAGCTTGGGTTGAGCCCCTGGACTGAGGGTCTGCTGTATGATTAGTGGAGCCTGCCCACCAACCTGGAGGCAGCACAAAGGACGCAATGCCCCACCCTTTTATGAAGGGAGGGGGCAAGGAGCGCTGGACCTGATTTGGAACTGTGCTGGCCAGGTCCGGAGAACTTGGGGGGTGGCGCCCCTGAAGAGTATAAAAGGGGAGCGTGCTCGGCATGCTGGGGGGAGGCGACGAGGGATGGCAAGGAGAGAGGAGCTCCAGCAGTGTGCAAATCGGCACAGTGCGGCTCCACCTTTAACTAAAAGAGCCCCAGTGCCCAGAGCAGAGCCCAGGAAAGGGAGGACCCCCAGTGTGAGACCGGGGAACCAGAGCCTGCAAGGGTGTTCGGCTCCTGTGAGAGAGAGAGCGAGCCCCGAGCTGCCCAGTGCAGGCACCAGGCTATCAAGGAAAACCAAAGGTGCCACTGGAGAGAGGCTGTCATGGGATCAGTCACCAGGGGACGAGCCTTGGCTGCTTCAGAGAGGAAGCATGAGTTGCTGGGGAAGTGGGCCCCGCAGGGTCTGCCACCTCCACCGTCTACTGTGGGAGGGGTGTGTCCACTTCCCAGGGCCCTAAAGGACATGGGCTCTATAGCAGGACACTAAGGTGCCTGCTACTCTCAGAGCAGAGGCAGGAACCCAGGTCCTGGTTGCCAGGACAACTGGTTTAAGGAGGGAATTGGCCGCACCTGCACTTGGTCAGTGTCAAGTATCTCAGTCACTTGCAGATCTGTAGGACACCGCCTGCTGGTCAACTATGGTGAGACCATTTCTAATTGGAGATCTACACACCCACGTTTCGCCTGCCACGACTTGGTGTTAAAGGAGTTGGTTCAGTACCTGGATGTGTAGTTCCATTAGTAGTCCCACAGTCGTCCCGCGAGGTCTACATTCCTGAGGACTCTGCCACCCCTACACCCTCACCCATTCACTGGGTTCTGATCAGCCGGTTGGTCTTTCAACGTGACCTCCATTCCAAGCAAACAAAAAAAACAGGAAATAAGAAAACAAAACCAGACACTCCCGGCCTGGGTTATTATTCTGGCTGCTTTTAGCCGAGAGCAAACAAAATTGACTTTTGTGAGGTCAGTCCCTCTTTTCTGCCCCTTTTCTCTCTTTGCTGGGTCTCTCTGAGCCTCTTGTTGAGGTTGCCCTGATTCCCCTTATTACATTATGTCCCTTGGTGACACCATTTTGGCATGTGCCACTTTTAAGGACTTTACGGTACCAAAAATCTATAGTGCCCCTCTATTTGGGACTTTATGGTACAAGGCCCTGGTGGTAGCAAACAGTTCTAAGCCTTTCCGGGTCAGCAGTCCTTGCTCTAAGTTCCCTCTGTGGGGTTTACTCTCTGCAAGAGTCTCCTACCGGCTCTCCACGTCACTCTCAGAGTTCCCTGCAGCTTGTGTCCGCTCATTCCTCCTCCTCCTTCTGGTTCTACGCTCTCTCCCCTTGCCTGTCCCGGGGTCTTCTTTATACCGATGTCGGAGTTCCCCGCCCCTCCCCTGGGTAAGGGGGATTTCTGCCGGGCTCTTTGGGGCTGTGGACCTGGGGTCGCTGAGCCTTTGTTTAGCCTTTGCCCTTTGCAGCCCTGTGACTCTTCCTCTTTCTCACAGTCAGCTGACCGGAAGGGGCAGGGCCTGGCTCCCACATAAATCCCAGGCCTGAGGCCAGGAGGGCAGTTCCCTGCTGGCAGCCAAGGGGTAAGGGAGCTTTGCTGGAGCAAGCAAAGGGGAGAGGCCTGACTGCACGAGCAGCTCCTGATGCTGTTATGGGATGGAGTATTACCTGGTGGGGACTGAATAATATTTTAGCCGGGCAGCTTGGATTTTTTTTATAGCCCAGGGGCTTGTGTTTTGTGTTTGCTGTTTTAACCGGTGGTTTGGGTGAGGCTATTAGGGAATGGAGGAGGCCTCATAGGGGAACTGCAGCAACATGGGAACCCCAGCCGCAGAGGGAGGGGGCAGCGAGAAGCCCCAGACGGAGGGGGCAGCGAGCGCCAGTGAGGCGCAGTGTGAGACAGGGCCCGAGCACCAGTGAAGGTGCAGAGCGAGACAGAGCGAGAGAGGGCTGTGGAAAGCCCAGGGAGGACAAGGGGAGGGCCAAATTACAACAAGGCCCAGATCAAACCACATCAGTATCATCGGCGAGGCTTGGGCTGTGGTGTAGAGCGGGGAAAGGAGCCGCAGATAGCGCCTGTGGTTTTGCCAGCTAGGCTAGCAGCTTCTGGGCCAGTAGGCCTGGCAGCCGGTCCATCGTATCTCACCTTTAGTAAGCTAGATACTGTTTTGCTCATCTCAGCAATGATTTCTTAATTATTCCATACCTCACAAGTCCAGTATCCTTTCTGCGGAAGAGCAACTAATACTACCCACCTTTTGGTCCTCATCTTAAATAATAGACTGTGAACTCTTTGAGGCGGGACCATCTCTTTGCTGTTTAAGCTGGGTCAGGCATAACGGGGCGCTGCTAGAGCTAATAAATAACGTAAAAAGGATGTGATTGCTTTAGAATACTGTCAACGTACGTCTTTGAGTAAGAACATATGTGCAAAAGTTACCCCATGGGTTGGTCCTCTATTTTTTATTTGTATTGGAGTCCAGAGGCTCCAAGCAAGGTTAGGGTACAGGTGAGCAAGGCACTCTGTAAACACATCATAAGAAACAGTCCTTGCTCTTAAGAGCATACACTCTAGATCAGGGGTGGGCAAAATACAGCCCACGGGCCAAATGCGGCCCACCAGGCCATTCTATCTTGCCCATGGGGCCCCTAAAAAATTTAGAAAATTAATAGATATCTGCCCCGGCTGCCTGTCATGCGGCCCTGCCTGTCATGGCTTGCCAAAACTCAGTAAGTGGCCCTCCGCCCAATGTAATTGCCCGCCCCTGACCTAGATGGACAAGACAGTCACAGAAATACAAACCGGTTTTCAACCTTTACCTTCCAGAAGTGAGCAGCAGCACTCTGGGCCACGCAGCCTGAACTGCAGTCACAGGATCAAGTCATAAAATCTTGCTACTGCTAAGCCAAATTCTTATGAATAGAAAAAATGACACTGGAGTCAACAGAGCTGCATCTATTTGTATTTGTTTGTATTTGACACATTGTGTAAAATGGCATGCAAAAATATATAATGTTGTCCTCTTATACTGAATTGATAGTGCATTGAAATAGTGTCTTGCTATATGTACTATCATGTAACACACACATTTATGTACTGTAGCGCCTTTAATATTAAAGCACTGCTGTATCAGAGTGTTGTCTATGGCTGTCCTCACTAGGAAAAAAATTGTTCTCTTAAAAGTATCAACTCTGAAAAGGATGAAGAAATGAAAATGAACAAACAACGCCAAACAAGGACCTACTGCAATGGTGTGCAGAAAGAGCTAATGAGATCCATGGATGTTTAAACAGCAGAATAATGAGAAGGGAGGTAGTGATTTTACCTCTACATTAGTACTGATGACACTACTAGAACACTGCATATAGGTCTGGTGTCTCCATTTTAAAAAGGATGTTGACAAATTTCAGAATGGCGTAGAAGAGACCTGCCAGAATAGACTTTCAGACATAACCATGAAAACGGTTTCTGAGTAGAACAAAAGGAACTCGGGCATTGCCTTCACAAAAAAGAAGGTATGTTCTAACCAGTGGCAGGACAATGCAGTGTGTACTTTTCACACAAGTTAGCTGGTAAACTAAAGTTTCTAGGCAAACTCAAATCTTGCCCCAACCTCCCAACTCAGGAAAACATGAAAATATCTGTCTTGGGACTTGCCCTCTACGTAGTTACCTGGAGACAGCAAACTCAAAGTAAAAGATTTACCATTTTTTTTGTAACGAGGATGAGGCCTGAAACTCTACTGCCAGTGTTTGTTCTGTTCAGATGCAGTTTTAATTTTAGATTTTAAAGTCTAGTTTTTTAAATATGTATTGCCTGCCTAAAAAAAATGTGGGAACTTTTGTGTCTGTTATTTAAAAAAATCTTTTGTAAGTTTTGTATTGCAAAAATTGGATTCTTACATCTTGGTGGAAAACTATTTTAAAACTCCAGTGTGAACTGCCTTTGTACATTAAGCTTCATTAAATAAAGAAGAGCTCTTAAAACATCTCTCCCATTTTAAGTCAGATCCAAGGCTCATTGGAATCCTCCTGTTAAGCACTGGACAAGGTTTTTGGTGTCCAGATTTGTTAAAAAATGGATTGTTTAGTCTACATTCTTTGGTTCAGTGCCATTCTTAATCATACATCAATGTGATAAAGTTAAAAGACAAGCCAAGTCTTGACCACTATTGAAGATTGGGTATACCATCCAAAAAACAAAGGATGTGAGAAGGGATTTAGTGAGGACCAAGAACACTGGTTACGGGGTGGAACCTTGGCAGCTCCCAGCTTTGAAGAGAAGACTTGGCAGATTTCATGTATTTGTTTTTGTTTTGTTTTGTTTTAATTTTGATTTCCCATTCTGAATAAAGCCAAACCCCAGAAAAGGAGTAGAGTTGACCCACTACAACTTTTGTGGTCAGTGTTTGAAACAAGTTAAAAGAATACAATTGCTAATAAAGTTTTACTCCAGTTAAGTAAGGTCTATCATTGTCACTGTTTCAGGGTCATTCTGCTTCTTTAAGAATATCGTTTAGTAGCACTCTTTAGTATATTCATACAGAATTTGTGTAACAGGCTTATCTTTAATCAACCATTACTTTAAGGAAAATAAATTAGGTTTTCTTTTCCATCATTTTAACAAAAAATTACTGGTTTAACCCCTGACCCTGTCTGCACAGTGGATTCACTGTAACATGTACTCTTCTACAGCTGGGCTTTAGAAACTCCAAAAAAAACCTGATCATGTCTTTGATAGAAGATGAATGCTGTTTATCTAAGTCTATGGTCTATAAAGCAACTGGATTAATTCTATGCCTCTGAGCAAATGACAAGCTCTACTTCGTAATTTAAGTTCTTTTAGATTCTTGATTATGACATTTGTTCTTCTGCTGAAATGGGAGAAAGTAAATAATTGAGTTTGTGGGTGATGAGCTTGCCAAATAGCAGGCAGTGAGAAAAGTTCTATAAGCCCCTGTAGTTGATAATGCTCACTGGGCTTCCTGCCAATCGTCACAATATTTTAACATAAAGTTAGAATCTCCTTGTGTTGTCATGCAGTCACTGCAATCAGTTGGCTAGCCAGTCTGACGGGCTCTGCACTTGTATAAAAAAGGCACTTATAAACGTTTCTTCACATAACCACTGCTCCCAACATATCTGGCTGCAAAAATTCAAATGATAAAATATTAAACCACCTGGATGTGCAATTTTCTAAAATCATGAATTCATCTTCCTTGCTGAGCTTCTCCATGAAAGACAGAATTCAATACTCAGGTAAGATATGAATGTCCCAAGAGGGCTCTTAAACGGTGAACAATAAGAAAGTAAAGCCAGTGACTATGTTAATTCCATGTTCTTTTAGAGAGAAAACAACATGGACATTTGGAAAATAAAAATAATGTGGGACCAAATATCAGTTGTAGATTTGCATGAAAAATGTCCTTTCCATCTTTGTATCTTGCTTTTGTACTGCAGCAAAAAATTCACTAAGCTCCACACAGCACTATTTTTCTGCTTAGCCCAAGGCTGCCTGGGTTATATAACATGCTGTGGATTTGTGCAGGACCTGATGCACATTATAACAACTAGCATGTCTGTTCTATGCATTTTTTAACTTTTACCCTTTAAAACTTTCTTCAGACCTTCCAGAATTTCAGAATGTGCCAGGAAATGACAAAAATAATCCCGACTAAAAACTATGCTGAGGCCAGTATGTGAGGAAAGCACAATCAATGAACAATTCCCTTTCCCAGCCACAAAATGTCATTAGTTTTGTGTTGTTCAATAGTCGATACTCAGCTAATGAGCTGAACAAAGAGACATCGAAGATCAGCAAAACAATGTCACAAGCAAAGGAAAGATCACTACTCTGAAAATACAGTTTGAGTGGTGTACGGGGAGCCCTTGAAAGGGAGAATTTTGATATGCGTACTATCTCACGTTACTGGGTAGAGAGAGAGGTAGGTAGGTATCTGAAGCCAGGACTATTCATAGCATCTGCAGAAGTAGCCTGTTGGCTACAAAAGCTTATGCCAGTGGCTCCCAACACCTTTACACTTGAGGAACCCCTGGACAGACTCAAGGTCCCCCTCGGATGCCAGCTCTTAGCTTCTACTTTTTTTGACAATAGAAAAATAACAGAGTATCTCTTCTGATGCAAAGAATTCAAGCCACAGCTATGAATTTCTGTTTGAAAAGCCTGGGTTTATCTTGTGAAGCATGTTTATCATGTGAAACCTAACAGTGCTAACATGGTGTGGCAAACCACGGCACCCCTAAAAGGATTTCAAGGCACTCCAGGGTGTTGTGGCCTCCTGGTTGAGAATCACTGGCTTATGCCTTTCTGAACAAGCTAGTCCAAAGTGCCATCCTGCCGTGCCTTTACTACAAAGGGATTACATAAGGATACGCAGGCTGAAGTGCTAAGGTTGCACCAGAACATTTATTTCAACAGGAGTCTTCAGACTCCTGATGGATGGAGGTTTGCCTGTCAATGGCAAAGCCATAGCCAGTTACCTTCCCTAAATATGCCAACACAGTTATTATTGTTGGTCAGGGTGGCTTTGATTTAAATCACTGATCAGGAAGCCTCAATTTAATCGTTGTTTTCTACAAAAAAGTGCATTCTTGTTATCTGATATCCTTTATTAATTTAACTTCTTGAAACTTTGCACTTTTAGAGAAAGGTAAGGGCTTGACTGCGGACACAAACTTGCAGAGAGACAAGAAGGCTGATGGGTGGGTAAGCAGGTCTGTTCTCTCTCGTCCCTATACACTGCTGTTAACAAGGATATTATCTCTGGATACACACATCCACAGTTTGAGAACTAAGCATCACAGAGGTGCTTAATGGGATCTTTGACACTGAGCGCTGGCTCCCACTGGGTAGTGTGGTTTCCTTTAATCTTTATTACTCTACTAGCCAACTGTCAAGAACGACTGGCGGTGGGGGCAGCTGGGAACACAGGCCTGCGTTCAGGCCTGGCCATCTCCACCATTGGGGCCAGGCCTGCTTCCCCTCTTCCCCACTGCCACTTCAGGGTCAGGTCGGGCCGCCCCCTGCCCCTGTCTGCTAGCCCGCCTCCCCCCGTTAGCTCTGTCACCACCACCTGCAGGGCAGGGGGGGCATGGCTGGCGGTGCAGGCCTTGCTCCCCTCCTCCCATCTGCTCTGTTTTCATGGCCTGCAAGGAGCAGGGAGGATGGGGCCAGCACCCCCCTCCTCCGCCGTCTGCTCTGTCACATCCACTTCCAGGGATGGGGGGCTGCCCCCCACTCCACCTACTCTGTTGCCACCTGCCGGGCAGGGGGGCTGGCCAGAGACAGAGGCCCAGGGCCAGGATTGCTCCCCCGACCCTCACCCCCACCGCTTTGGGGGCGGGGCCAGAGCCACTCCCCCACACCCCCCAGTGGGCGTGGGCACAGAACCCAGGGTCCAGCCCTGCTCCCCTCATCTGACACCGCCCCCCCCAATCAGCCAATCAGACTGTGAATAAAGAGTTATGGACAGACAGACTGTCACCAAGGCTTTAGAAGGAGCCTCTGGGAACCGCGTAAGATTGGACCCAAAATATAGTCCACGGCCTGTTGTGACCTATTTATAAAACTGTTCTCAAAACATGACATGAATATATTGTCTGAAATAGTATATAACTATAAGTTATAATCCCTATCCCATGATGATATCATTGAGCTTTAACGGATCTTAAATTAAAATGATCTTTATACAGATTTGCTTTTAAAAAGGCATCATAACAAAAGGAATAGAAAAATATGATTTAAACAAGAACCCAATTTTTTAAAATTGTTTTATCCACCCTGTTATTGGTGTCATTCACCCCGTGGCAGTTCATCATGACCAACTGTTTTCTCTAAGGACGCTGGTTGATGCCATGCAGCTGGCGCACCATCGGAGAGAATAATCTGGGAAGCTCCCTGCACTGGAAACTAGGGGACAGTGAGGCGGTGAAATAAAATGGAGTTCAGGCAGGGCCCACAGCATCTTCATGGACCCAAAACGGTGCAGAAGGGACCCCACCATGCGGGAAATCTAGGACCGGGGTGCTGTTTTCCCTGCTGGGTGGCCTGAGGGAAAAAAACCGGCACAGTGTAACAATGCAGAGACTCCAGCCATTTGGGATCCTTTGGCTCAGCGTGACTGCCACAAGCGTGAGCAGGCAGGATTGAACCTCAGCCCCAGCTCTTTTCTGAGGCATGATTCGAGCTGCATTTCCAGATGCTGCAGGAACACAACTGCAGATGGCACAACGGAACGCCACCACCTCCTGCTGCCTGGCGGCGTGGGGGTCCCAGCCACCACCATGTGCGAGAGGGCGTGCAACAGAGCAGGGCTGCTCGGAGCCACACACAGACAACCGATGAAGGGTGGTGCTGCCCAGTGCGCAGGAGGTCTGGTGAAAGAAGTGGAGGGGACATCAGTCAGGTCACCATCCTGACTAAACTAATGCCAAGTCTTGACTTGACCCACCACCATCCCCTCAGGGCCACCTCACTTCTGCGCATGCGCCAGTTGCGAGCGCCAAAAAGGGCGGGGAAACTGCGCATGCGCCAGCGCTGCGCCTACTCCCCAAGACACCCTTCGACGCATGCGCTACCCAGCCGCGCATGCGCAAATCCATCTCCCTCTCAACCCCCGCGTCCAACGGCCCGGCCGGCACGTGTGCGCGTGTGCAGAAGCGTCAGCCTCAGCCAATCAGGCGCCGGCCGTGACGTCGCGACGTGCGTGCGTGCGTCTGTGCGTGCGCTCGGCGGCGGCGGCGCAGCGTCCCCTGCCCCGAATGAAAGGGAAGGTCCCAGGCAGCCAGCGGCGGTGAGCGGCGGCGGCTTCCCCTCGGGTGAGTGCGTGGGGCGCCCTGTCTGGCCGGGGCGAAGGAGCCGCCTCCCTCAAAGTTACCCCCCCCCCGCCTCGTCTGTTCGCGGGTGGTGGGGGCCTTTCCGCTGGGGGGGCGGGGTGGATACACCTTCCTTTGCGATGGGGTGTTCCTCAGTGGGGTGCGGGTTCGTAACCCGCCCCAGGGGCTGGGCACCCACGCTGGGTTGGCCGTGCCCCCCACCGAGAGTCTCGAGTCAAATGCGTGGGTCAGCCAGTTCCGAAAATACATGAACACATCTGCACGCCTGCCCACCTGCGAATACCCCAGCTGGGCCATCGTTCTGGGAACGGGTCCATAATTGTGCGCAGGTATCCACAGATATAGACACGGGTATGTGCATAGAGGTATAGACACATGTACAGATATTTATATCTATCTATATCTATGTATCTCTATATGTAAATAAATAGATTTGTAGCTACGTACATAGAGAGAGACACATACGGATACATACACGTTCAAAAAGTCAGAAGATTTGGGTGGGAAGGACCCTCAGGAGGTCCTGTCCAGTGCAACCCCCTGCTCAAAGCAGGACCAGCCCCAACTACATTCAAGGCTTTGTCTGGCTGGGTTTTCATTACCTCCGAGGATGGAGATCCCACCACCTCCCTGGGTAACTTGTTCCAGCACTTTACTAGCCTCCTCATGAAACAGTTTTGCCTAATATCCAACCTCAACTTCCTTTGCTGTAGCTTGAGCCCATTGCTCCTGGTCGCGTGTGTGTCTGTACACCCCCTGCCCTTGCTTTATGCTGTCCACACGTTCCTAGAAAACGGCACATATCTCAGATTCGCATAAAGGGAGCCCACTTTACAGTGTAACAAATATGTTCCAAGACCTCGACTGTCCTGACCCCCAGACTCATTTTTACCACTTTTACAAGACGGTTTTGGTACTTGCCAACAGTAGACAGTACACGCACGCATGGGGTGGTGGTGAGTGTTTAGCTGGTGTGAAGAGAGGGTGGTGATGGACCAGGGAGATAGGAAGGAGATAAGCTAGTGGGATGCTTAGAAGCCATAATGGGGGTGGCAACTACAGAAACACGTGTTGCAGGCAACCGGTGAGGAGCACAGATCCACACAGGAGACTATATTTTGGTGTATATCACTCCCACAGTGCACCGCAGAAAGCAGGTGACTGCGGCACCCAGCACACCCATCGCATAAGAGTGAATTTACCTCGCATATAGCCAGTTTTTGGTATAAAAAGTGTCATCAAATAAAAGCAAATTTGCACATACGAAACCTGTGTAAGGCGAGGGAAGCCTGTATAACACATATACACATACATATGGATAGATAGAGATACAGCTATGCACACACATGGATAGATACACACACACACAGTCACATACGCATATGCAGGTGTGCATGTGTATTTGTCTGAATATTTTGTATTGCTTTTTGTGTCAAAGTATCCAAAAAGCACTTTGCTACCAAGCCTCCCGTAATAAAAACTTCTGCATTCATGTTTCCTTTGGCTTTTCCCAGACATCTCAACATAATGTAAGTGTTATGTTGCCTGGGACCTTCCCTTTGACATTGTCATAAGTGTTAAAAAATAAACATTCAGATTAATCCTTTATTTACAAGGGTGCTGCTACACATGCAAAGTGGGTTTACAGTAAACTTGATTTTGGAAAGTCTAGCATATAAACTGTAACCCTGTATTCTACATAAGAAATGGCAAGCTGAGGCCTGATGTTGGTAAGCAAATGAGGTATAAGGGGAAGCTCTTGAACTTCTCTTAGCAGTGGTGTAAGTGGCAGCTTGGTTACTTTCCCTTCTTTAGTGCTGAATAATGTCTGTGAAGAGCCTTCCTTCCCCTTTGCCCGTGAGAGATTGAGCTTGCACATTCCCCATGCGGTTCAAATCTGCCCTTGAGCACTGTGCTGCATGCAACTCCTGTTAAAATCAGGATGTTAAGGCAAGCATCACCTTGAATATCTTAACATGCATTAAGGAAACTCTTCTTATGAACAACACAATGGTGATAATTATAAAAGGAATTTTCTTCTGTAACTGAGAATCTTTTATGACCTGTTTCACTTTGTGAGATTTTTAGTCTGGAGTTAGGCACTCCTTTAGATAGGAGTGATGCTGATAATGCTTCTTATATCTTGATGGAGCATTATCAGTACATCTGGGTAGAATGCATCTGTGTTTTATAATCTAGGTTGCTAGCACACATGAAGATAATGCATAATGTCTGCCATCAAGGTTTCTGTGATATACCTTTGTTTTTAGAGTTTATTACCTAGCTATAGGACTTGTTTCTTTCAAATTTGGAAAGTAAGGTAGCAATTCAAGTATGTGTAGCCTCCCCCGCCCTTTTAAAAATCTGTTTAAAAGCTCTAAAAGGGGTGGGAAGAATATTTAATTGCTTTTGAATTGAGCCTGTTTTGTGTGTTCACATGAAGACTGGGTTGATGTTGAGGTAGTAATTTGATTAGCTGCTCTTAAACTATTTCCACCAAAAAACATAAATGTCAAAATTTTGCCTTCAGGATTCTGTATCTGTAACATGGGTAGGAAAGTCATTGTCTTAAAAAAATGTAAATTAACACAAAAACAAAGGTTTCTGGCGAAGCAATTAGAAATACCTCTTTTGTGTAAGATTTTATTAGAAATTTGAAACCTGGGATGGGCTGTGCTGTGAGTTCATGTCCCAAAAGAGTTTATAGTATGTAAAATGTACTATTACACATAAAGGATGAGCAAGTTTAAGTTAATATCAGCATTACAGATAAAATGGTTGTGTAGTGGTTTCTGAAACAAATACTTTACAGCTTGCTAAAGAAACTAAATAACGTTAACACGTAGGTAAACTTAAGACACAAAAACAAAGAGCTCAGATCTATAAATAGCACTTTTGGGTTTCCTTTAAAAAGGCTGGAGGAATACATCTCACGCTGATAAAAATGCATGTTACTTTTCTGATGTATACTTTTGCTTTTTTGCTGTGCTTGCAGGTTAGAAATATTCAAAAGTGTCAGATTGTTCTTAATTGAATAATCATGGCAAAATGCATTTTTTGCCAGTGAGTTGAATCTCTTTATTGTTACATCAACAGAGGCCTGAATAAATGTTATCCACAATTTTTCATTTTAGTTTTAGGGGTATTTTTATTTTTAAACTAATGGTATACAGTTACTTCAGGGTGTGAGATCATATATACAGTAGTACTCATCCTGATACAACAAATGCCCTGTCCAGCTGAAGGCCAACCGCCTCCAGTCACCTAGGAAAAAGGTAAATATTTTCTAATCTTGTTTCCTGGAAGTTATTGCACATATCATTTAATAATTTAAAAATAAAATAAGCAGCCATTTTAAATTCCCAGGGTTGTTATGAATTAGTCAATTTTTTTCAAAATTTTAGTTTGCCAGTCAGACTAATCTTAAAGGAAATTCTTTTGTTAGGAAAGCTAAGCCTGTTCGGCACACTTAAAAACTCATTTTCTCTGTAGTTATGGGTGTAAGAATCTTATTTAAACCAGCAGGTTTTGTGCAGGCATATTCATGGGCAGAATTTGATTTTGAATTTCTGAGTTGAGAGTGGTCATTTTTGCTACAAAAGAATTAATTACTGAATGAGAAAAAAGAAAAGCACAAATGTGAAATGAGAGAAAATCCAAAATAAAAACATGTAGCCTTATACATAGGTATATATTTGATGTAATGTTCTTTCTGTCAAAACAAAAGGGTTTTTTTTTTCATTTTTAGTTTTGCTACACTACTGCCAACTCATTATCACATGTTTTTGAAAGTGACCCAAAAAAAAAAATCTTTTTGTGATATAATTTCCCACCATTCTTCTGCTGTCCTTCTAAATGAGATCTGGCAAGTAGGAAGGTTTTTAAAGAATTCTAACATTTTCTAACATTTGTCTTTTCCTCCTTCACAAGTCAGCCCTTTTTGCTCTTTTGGAATGAAGTTATCTTATTTTGGTTTCTCTTTAAAAGACTATGACAAGTATTTCTTTTTAGTTTAATGCATAAGGACTCTCTATTGCCACTGCAAAAGGGTGTGACTCATTTATCCAGATTGGTACATTTTTTGTGCAAATCGGTAAGATCTAGAATCTTATTACTCTTATTGTGAGTATGCGTCACTAACTTAGTAAAATGTAGTTGGAAACAGAATTAAATGAAACTGTTGAAAAGAACAAGTAATAGGTACGGGATCTGTGTTCTCCTTTCCATTGATCTTATGTGAAATATGACATGCCAAATACATGCAGGCTTTTTAAGTTGCAGCAAAGACAATTTGTGGTGATAATACTAAAATGAGAACTACAGTGCATCTTTGTTGGCAATATTGTTTTTTTTCAGGCATATGTGTACAAAGGTAGCACTATTCTTCCATTTGATGTTAAAATATGGAGGGGTGTTGGGAAGCAGAAGGCTTAGGACACTCATAAGCATGAGTTGGGCTATGCAGATTTCACCAAGAAGTTGCAGCTATTGCAGCTCAATCCAGCTGTTTTGCGTCTTTTGTCCTTCTAGCTGTGGACTGCAGTGAGCAGAAGTTCTGAAGAGTATGGTAGTCTTCCTAATATAAAAAGCAGTCTAGAAGAGAAGAAGGCTGAGAAGGCTGTATTTGTCGCACTTGTGACTAAAATAATTCTAAGATCCAGATTTTAGGAGTTGAAAGGCAATAAACAAATATGCTATTTAGAGACTCTGAGTACCATGTTTGTATTACATTGTATTTGTTGGAGGCATAAACATAAATGGCCCCTTAACATGGGGCCCAAAAAGCATGCACCCATGGGTGTTTGGTATTTTCAACCTTGAGCTTGCAAAGCGATGCAAATGGGACAATTCTTTGCAAAGGCTCACTGAATTTGATCCATTCATGTGAATCTAATTCCTAGATTAGAACCTTTGTGGTATTATATTTAAAATGTTATCTGTAAAGCATAAAAAGTGTATGAATTATGGCATGAATTAAGTTGCTTTCCTTGGGATAAGAAAAGCTGCTTTCATGCAGATATTAAGAACTAGTATAAGATTGCTAAGAACAACCATGGATCTCAGATGTTTCCTTTATAGTATATTAGTCATGAAGATTCAGTTCTAAAATTTTATTCATAACTGTTCGACCAGCCACAGTTTATCTGTGTAATGCCTAACATGGTAATATTTTATCTTCTCATCTCAGAAGGACATTTACTCATCTTCAGTATTACAAATACGAACATTTTAAATTCAAAACCTGTTAGCTATTACAAATGCTAGCCCTGTGGGGTGTATGTGGGTTTTTCTTCCCCTTTCTCTTTTTGTTACCTCCAGAGGAGTTTGTAGATTGGATTTTATTGTATGCCAAGTTAGGGCTCTCAACACTATGCTTCTGGAATAAATAAAAAGAAGAAATGGGATGGGAAATGCAGTGAGACAGTATTGCATGAGTCTTTCCCCCAGAACTCTAATGATTGTACTTTGTATATTTTTCATTTATTCTCTTCCCTTTCCTCTCAAAGCCTTTAATTAGTCTGATTTTTCTAACTTCTTGCTTTCAGGACTATTACATGGCTTGCTGTCATGTTTCTCATAAACACTCAGAGCACTACTGCACCTGCAGAATGCATGCTTGCTTAGATATTCTAGTTCTGTGTATGCAGTTAAGTTTTTCTGGTGTTTTATGCAAAGTAACTTAAACAAGTACAGCTTCAATTGTTTTACGCTTGAAATTTATATCACTGTTGCACCTTTTCTTTTTCGTAGCATTTGTGAGGATTGAATTGGCATAGGCCATTTTAAAATCATGACAAGCTCAGTTGGACAGAAAAAAGTGTCTTCAAGACAACGCAAGTGTGGTTTTTGTAAGTCTAATAAAGATAATGAATGTGGACAATTATTGATGTCAGAAAACCAGAAGGTGGCAGCACATCATAAATGTATGGTAAGTACCCCATAGGAAAAAAGGCAGTCAACTATTTGTGTAAGTCTTATAGACTTAACCCAATAGCTAAATTATGTCAGCTTACTTTAGTGTTGGTGTAAATCAGTATCACTGTTGACTTTTATTGTAATATCGTGCTTTTTACCCATGTAATGGTATTTCATATTATTGTAAACCTTAACAATTAAGTTTTGTTTTTATATAACTTGTAGCTGTTTTCATCTGCATTGGTATCTTCACACTCTGATAATGAGAGTCTTGGTGGCTTTTCTATTGAAGATGTTCAAAAGGAAATAAAAAGAGGCATGAAACTGGTAAGTCTATACCTTTGCATCTTTGAAGTGGGAAAGTGGTTTTTTTTAGTATCTATGAAGCTCATCAGGAAGTAATGATACCATTGGCTTTTTAAAAATTTAAATAAATAAACTTTTCCCTTTTTCTGTTAGCACAAAGACAGTGAGTAGGTATCCACCATATGGAAGGAATTACTGTATTAGATAAAACTGGTCACATAGTTTATTTAAAAAAAAAGACTAATTATGCTCAATGGAAGTGTGATCGTGCTCTCTTGAAATGAAATCAAATCCAAAATGTCAAATAACTAATAGTGGGGAAACTGTTTAAAGTATATGTAAACATAGTAATCAGTCAGTTGATTTTACTTTCAATTTATCTATTCCCACACAGATCTAAACAGATTATTTAGGGGATGCTAGGTCAATTTTGGAATTACTCAGATGCAAATGTTACTGTTTTTACTATCACTTTCCTTTTATCACGAGTATTTAGCATAGTTTTTCTAAGCAAGTTTACAATCTCCTAGACAAACTAAGCCTCTTGTTCCTTTTAATGGGCAGCAAGCAATGAAAAATCAGCGTTTTTTAAATTTATATTTTCTAATCCAGTAGTTTCTACTTAATATTTTCTGACAGATTTCACAATGAAAGCCACATTCCAGGGAGCTGTGCAAGTGTAACGCTGCTCCTTTACCAGCATTTGGTTTCACTGCCAAAATCTGACTTAACTGCCAAAATGCTCTAGTGCTTCCATTTTTAATGATTTAATAGAGCTTTGTGGATGCAGATTCGTTATGAGATGCGCATATACAAAACTAGTGTCATATTTGCCAAACTCCATGGGATTGCACAATAAGAATTGTTGGGGTTTTTTTGGTTTTGGTTTTGTTTTGTTTTTGGTTTTGTTTTTTGGTTTATTTTGCAAGGCAATAATTAGTTTGAGGCTTTCCGTAGTTTTAGTTTAAGTGCTGGTTATAATTTTTTTCTTTCCTATTTGGGAAATTTAATTTGCAAATAATTACTAACAAATGATACAGTATAAATAATACTGTCCATGCATTGAATTATTTCAATTTAGCTTGGTGGAAAAAGTTATCTACACAGTAACCTCATTTGGAGGCTGAACTGGCACATTCTGACATCTTTTTGCATTTGCATCATTACTAAGCACTCTACTACTTCACCTGGAAATCTTATCCTGTAAGGGGGGCTTTTGTTTAATCTGATATGATGAATCTACTGAGATGCAACAATTGGAGACTATGAGTGTGGTTGGGGGTTAGCTACTTATAAAGGAAACACTAACATACAGATAGACCAGCAAGAAACTTTTTTGATAGTTAAGAGCATTTAAAGACACTTAGGAGATTTGTGTGTGTGGGATTTGGGAGAATATGTTCTTTTGAATCTTTTTGTGTTAGAGGGCAGATTATTAAAGTTTAATAATCAGGCTTTTCAACTAGGCACAGGTTTTATACAACGTTTTAAATATTTTTTCCTGATAGGTTTGGATGGCTACTGTTTTCATATGTTTTGCACTTAGCGTATGCTTTCCAGTCTAGCTTGTATCTTTTTTAAAGGATGCACTAATAAGCTCTGTATGGTGTTTCAAATCTAGTAGTTGTATTGGTAGTGGTTATAGCCTGTCTGTTGACAGTCACATTGTATGTAGCCATTTTCTTTTGGTGGATATTATTTAGTGAATATGTACTGAGGACTAGATCTGCAAATTAAAGCAACAATGGCCAAAATGCAGAGTGTTTCTGGTGACAGATGTCTAGCTGAGAAGAGTTGATGAGTTGAACCATGACAACAGACCAGTAATGCCAGCTTGTTCTTCAGTCCTAGGAAATGCATTGCAATGAGAGTATTGGTGCTTTTATAAGTCGTGAATAAAGTGGTGGCAACATTTAATTGGTACTGCTCTCCTTCATTGCCCCCCACCAAATTTCTGTATTCTTCAGGAGCCCTGTGGGTCGGATCTGACCTGCAGGGTTGGGGGGCTGAGCACTTCTGGTCTAGAAAATCAATCAGATAACATGGGCCTGTTGAATAGTAGGAGCCACTCCACTGAATCTCAGATTTGATGTTAAAATAGAACACACTATATAATTAAGTCCATATAAAGATTTTTCCAGTCAGCTATTTCACTAGAGACTTCACAGTTTATACAGAAGTAAATTGTGCTTCTAACCTACCAAAATATTTAAAGAATTAAAATAGAGGATAAAAGGAAACTGATGGATATAATTTAACCTTAAAATAAGCTTGGTAAAATCAGTTTCAAGATGTTTTGGAAACTTGATCTACACAGGGTTGGGTAAACACCTACAGTAGATTTAAAAACTAATTAAGACTAAGGAAACAACGCGAGTTCTCCGTTTTTAGAGAAGGGGCTACTGGATGAAAGTATGCTCAGTCCTCTTGTTATTCAGTTAATTCTGCTAAGAATTTGTGAAGAGCAAAGTAAATTTCAAGGAAAAGCGTTTACAAAAATCTGCTTGGAATTGATTTAAGTTAGTTGAGACTAAAATGAATTCTGAGAATCTCACTAAGCTCTCAAGAGTTATGTAGCAGGATAGATGGGTAACTTTATTCAGTATAGACATGTGGGGAATAATTTCAGCCTCTCCTACATACTGATGGGTTCTGAATTAATTATAACCTTGCAGAGAAAACATAGATACAAACACTCAACTCAAAAAAGAGACTCATTAGAAATCATCAGAAAGCTAGTTAAGCTTTTGGACAGTATGAAGAGGCTGGAAAATATTAATGCCATTTGATCAAATTATTTCCTCTCTCCAACATACAGCATGGAAAAGGACAATTAAAAGTTTAGAAAGATGATAAGTAATATCTCCCAAATGAGAAATGCTTTTGAGGTCTAGTGTGCCTGTTTTTGGAAGAGGGAAAAATAAGTCAGTAGTTTTCTGTTTAGCCCTTTCTGTAATATAAAAACAAACAAGAAGAGGTATTGATACAAATACAAAAATACGTTCCTTTTATGTGGCATGCAGTTCATTAAATTCATGAACTCTGATAGAGGTAACTTACTATAAAAAGAATTAGTTATAGGGGGAAGGAAGGTGGGGAGAAAAGAAAAGCAGCTGCATTTAACTAAGGTATAATTGCAAGCACTCAGTCATTCTGCTTCAGGCAATAAGCTGATTGCCAGCCAAAGTCAGGAAGGAAGTAGTTTCTTTTCCCTCTTGTTTCCATGGTGTAGCCCACACCTGACCAGGTGCAGTCTGAGATTTTGCTGCTTTCTGACCATTTTGGAGGCCTGACATTTAAGTGAACAATTAAGTCTTTCCCACTATGCCACTTCTTATTCAGCTAAAGGTTATTGAATTATTTTCTCAACTTGATTAATAAATGTGATAGTATCAAATGATTATCATGCTGTTGTATTTTATAATCGTGTCACATTTTTGTTCCTTTTAAAATTAATCAAAATGACACTTCATGGCAAGAATTGGGTATGACTAGATACTTTGCATTCAGTAACTCCATCTGTTTTATAGGAAGGGGAGTTGTTGTATGCCAGCTGACTGTTTTCAGAGCCAAAAGTTTTAAGCAAATGCTAACATGAATTCTTTCCCTCCCCCCCTCCCCCTCTCTCTACCATAGATGTGTTCTTTATGCCATTGTCCAGGAGCAACCATTGGTTGTGATGTGAAAACATGTCACAAGACATATCACTACTACTGTGCATTGCATGATAGAGCTCAGATAAGAGAGAAACCCTCACAAGGCATTTACATGTAACTACCACTTATTTATCATGTGTCTTCTATAGTTGCATTTCACCCTCTTTGTAAAAATGCCATTAGACTCTAAACATTATGAGTATTACAAAAAATGTTTTAAGGGTGCCTACGGTGTTTAATTTATTACAGCATTAGCTGAGTGCACCTTTTAACTGCACAATTATTGGGGGGTGGGGGTGGTATTTTAAAATACAATGAAATGTGCCACTATTTAATTTAAAGATGAACAAATGAGTTAGGAGTTAGGCTTATTTGACAATTTTCAACTGTTTTGTTTATAGGATTCTATGCCGAAAACACAAGAAAGCTACACACAACTCTGAAGGTAAAGCTATTCATTATAAACTGTTCCCACTCTAGATAGGTATTTTGGTTAAACTAATTTTTTCTGGAAAGTATAAATGGTTTCACTAAATTAGAACTAGGTGTAGAGGTGTTTTCTGAAACAGGGAATTTAGAATCTAAACACATAGAATATTTGGGTATTGCATAAAGTCACTGAAAGAGAGCCAACAGGAAGAAAACTCTTCTGGGATATTTCTGAGTTCTGATTTTCCATGAAAACAAAGGCTATGTGGAAGTAATGTTCCTGCTTTAGCAAAAGACATTTATTTCTAAGAGGAAGCTAATTTTTGTGTGCAGTTAAGTGTTCCACATCTTAAATTTGTTAATTCCATCAAGCAGTAGCTCTATAATCTTTCATTTGTAACAAAATCTTGTAGAAAGATGATGTCTCTTTTGACATGTTATACCCAAGGTAATTTTCTTGTTATGATAAATACTCCAAATAGCCTTGTCATACGTTAGAAGAGAAATTTAGTATTACCTGTAAAAACGGCTATGGTAGATTAACCTCAGATTTACTTTGTATTTTTTTGCTGACCAAGTTGATTTAAAAAAAAAAAGTTGTCATGGGCATGCACTCAGGCAAGCTTCCTTCTGTAAGTGGGGGAAGAGTATTGAAATGTAAGTTGTTGGGCAACGTATTAATAATAACATGTTATTAGGTCTCATAATACTGAAAAATCAGTTATGCGGCACTTCAGGATTTGTTTCCATTTTTTCGTTGTATTTGAATTTGGTAAGTAAGAAGAAATGAGTTTAACTTTGAATCTGTTCAAGTGAAACAGTGAAGAAATGGATGATGTCTTTTAATGAAGACTGAGATTGATTATAATAATTCATAATGCAGTTTCTGCCAAATGCATTTTGTTCATCTAACCAATCCATATGATTTGTGCTATGTCTAATAAAAATTACATTAATGATACAGATTATATTTTAAATCTTCCAAATCTTTTTATGTTTAATTCAAACTCCATGCTAAAACTAGATTTTTAGCTTGTCCAGTTATACCCGTATATCATTCTGCATCTCATTTTATATATATATATATATATATAAAAAACAGTAATGGAACATGGCTGCAGTGTCTCATGGAAGGATAGTGAGGTCTAAGAGAGTCTCCTAAGTAAATAGTTATTTGAGACAATACGTTACTTGTATTCACCATGGGCTTAGTTATTGACAGCCACTGGAAAATAATCTTCCTGATTCTGTAAGAGGCTTAATGCTCCTTCCTGGCCCTTTGCTCCTTCCTGGACTTCATTGCAGGATCAAGGCCTTTTTTTTTTTATTTGAGAGCGTGAAAGAGGTGTTACTGTCTATTATGGCATGTCCTAGCCTCTAGCATGAGGGGCTGTTAGTTTTAGTAGGGCCGTATCGGTTGGAAAGGCCATGGATAAATTACTGCAAATGTGCAGCAACTCTTCTTTTAAGTATTAATAATGACTGTACATTTTAAAACACTGAAGTTGTGTCAGCTGGTGAGACTAATAGACTGAAAAAATGCATCTAAATGGTACAGGTACCTGAGTTGTATAGGGCAAAAAGCCCTACAGTACCTACTTGGCAATTTCATTTTCCATTCCATTCAGTTTAAAATATTAGTTTTGTTTGTAATAGACTTTTGCTGAGGACTTGAGCCAATACTCATGCCATAACATGTTCTCTTTCTACCAGGGGCACAAGCTTAGATATCAGAAGACTCGGTCTCTGGGGACCTTGTGCTATATTGACAGAGCAGTATTACTGTTTAACATTTGTGTGGTAGCGAGGGTCCTATTGTGGTAGGACTTCAACAGCTGGTTTGCACATGCACTTAGTCTCTGGAGAAATGTCTTTGTTGAAGCGGCAACATTTGAAAATGTTACAAGATCCTTACATCTTGGGAGATGTGCTGTATCTTTAAAGCAGAAAAATGTCAGGTAGACATCAGGGGCTCTAAGAGGAGGCTTAGAACATCTCCCTTTGTTAATTATTATTTAAATATGGGAAATGTGTTTAGAACTAAAACAGGCATAAGCTTGAGCTTGTTACCAAAAAGCAAAGCACAACGAGAAGCTTGGAAGAGGGTGTTTTTGTATATTTTATTGGCTTGTTTCTGATGGAAAAAGTGAGTATCCAAGAGGGACATGAGTGTGGAGAAGGGTGGTGGCTTGGCACACTAGAAAAGACATGTGGAGAAGAATAAACAAATTAGACTGAACTACCAGATGCTACTTCAATTGCTTTTTCTTTATTATTTTATTTTCATGAATCCCCACTCTCTGTTGTTTGCATACTAGAATAGTGAAGGCTAATCTGTGGTCACATGCCTCAGCCATTATACACAGTGGTACTTAAGCTGTCAGTCCTGTGTGAAGAAAGTGGACCAACCTGCTCTGGATTGCTGTTTATCTCTGACCAGTTTGGAGCAGTATGGTCTTGTACACAATTCTCTGTACCCTACTCTAAGTGCAGTAGCTCACATATTTTTGTTTTAGTGCTTTGATAGTATCTGGCTGAAAATTTATTTTTTTCAGAATTAATAGTTTCTCATTTGTTTTGATCATGTCGTAGCCATAATCATAGGGATCTAAAGTTTCTGAACAAAGCTGTCACGATGTCCAAGACCACTATTTATTTATTCATTCTTCCTTCATTCTCTAGAAAATGGGTAGTTTCTGAATGTCTTGTTGAAACGTGTCTGTAATTCTGATCTAGGAATTCTGGCACAGGCCAAAAGGAAAAGTTATTCTCCTTTTTACTGAGAGAGAGATGCTGCTCAAGGACTTAATTTAATGACAAAATTGCACCGCTAAAATTCTATTTAACCTAGTGAAAATGCATCCCTAACCAAGTGGGGCTCATAGTAGAGGGCGATATATTTTCTTAGACCAACAAGATTTTTGCAAAAAGAATTCTTTAATTGCAAGCTTTTGGGCACAAACACCCTTCGTCAGGCATTGGAGAAAAGATTGTAAAAGTCCTCCTGGGTAGAAATGAAAGCTCATATTTCATAGGATTTCACAGGGGAGTCAAAAGATGGAAAATTTATTCCTCTGGGAAGACCGTTTTTAGCTGATAGGTACGTCTCAGTTCTCTTGAGGCTTTGTGGTGATGCAAATTACCTTGAGCAAAGGCAGACTACAGGTGGTCAAAAGTGCTTCCTGCTTGGGAAATGATGAAGATTTTATTAAAAATAATCGGCTAAAATTTGATATCTTCCATGTCAGATATCCAGGTTGTAGCTGTATTGGTCTAGAGGGAAAAGCAATTGGGGCTTGTCATAAAGGTGATTATCTTTCATTAGACCAACAAGATTTTTGCAAAAAAATTTTAGCTGCTTTTTTTAAATGAAAACATCATTTCCCAAGCAGGAAGCACTTTTGACCCCCTGTAACCTGCTCAAGGTAATTTGCATTGCCACAAAGCCTCACAAGAGATCTAAGACACACCTGTCAGCTAGTAACGGTCTGCCCAGAGGAGTGAGTTTTCCATCTTTTGACTTCTCTGTGAAATCCTATGAAATATGAATGTTCATTTCTACCCAGGAAGACTTTTACAATTTTCACTCCTAACCAAAGCGCTCTGGAAGCCCAAGACAGGCAAGAATTTGTTAGACCACATGCTTCCTTATTCACTAAGACAAATACCTGAGTAATGTATGTTCTCATTTCTTTAATGGCTGGAAGAAGTTGCTGAAGTTCTACCTGTTTATTGTTGAATGTAATATGTTCCAGTCAGAGCACAAGAAACCACATTTGTTAATTCTCGGTTTCAACTGATCATTGGCTGCCTTTCATATTTCTTTGTAGTCTAGCTTTCATATACATGGGAGCTTTAGAGTAGTTGATAGTCTTTTGGTTTCATTAAGTAATCCTAATCAAACCTAAGTGGTGTACATAACATGTGCCTCTGGTAATATAACAAACTGGAGGGTTATTGAGTTAAAGCATAGGCATACAGACTAAGCCAGAGTCATGTTCTCCTTCTTGGAGAGCCTAGAAATAGTGAAAGATGAGATGCTTATGATTTGTTCTATGTTGCAGTTTTCAATTAATTTGGTAGATGGTGGTTCAGAGAAGTAGATTGAGAGGTCCTCAAAACAGCCTTTCTCCCTGGAAATCTGCGTGAACTCTGAGTTGTCATCACCCACCATAATCTAGAAGTTGCTGTTACTTTCACTGCGTGTTTGACTTTGTTTGATCAGGGCATTTCAGTACCTGAATGGTTGTTTTCCTGACAGATTCTCATTTACATTCTGGGAAGTGTGTGGCCATGTTTCCATCATGTACCTCTTAGGTACAGTTTTTTGTATGGTATTGTTAAAAGAGTTTATTTAGTGTCTTCTGTTTGAGGATCCCAAAGTGTTTTACAAATATTGACAAATCAGAACTCTCAACATTCATGCCAGCTGAGTACAACATGCACATTTTACAATTGGAGAAACTAAGGAACCAGAGTTGGTGACTTGTTGAGGTCACTCAGTAATTCAGTATCCAAGCCAGGAACAGAAACAAAATTGCAGTTACCAATATGTGCTTTTCCCATTGGGCAGTTTGGGGGTCTTCAATCCTCAGACCTTTATTATCCCAACAGATGAGTTGTTACCAGTATTCTGCTTCTCCACAGTTCATTGTGAACCAGCAGTCTGACCTTTGCGGCAGCGGAGACTGACAAGGTTGCCCCTTGCCTGATGTTCTCTGCCATTGTGGCAGCCTGCTTCTACAGCCAATTAAAAGTTTCAGCAGTTAGCTTCAATGGTATTTAGAGCATCAGCTCTTTGTATTTGACTCTCATTCTGTTTACTGATGCAACAGATTCACAAGCATTGTTGCCACCCACTCTTCCAAAAATACCTGGTCTTGCAAGAAATTTTAACGAGACTGCTCCAGCGCACACGGGTTCTCTACTATAATCCCTTCCAGCCCGAAGCTCAGTGAAAGTCAGGCTTTAAGTACCTGGTTGTGAGTATCCTCCAGAATAAGAGCTTTTAGTGATTTCATTTTCCTTTCTATACCAACACCAGGACTTTCGGACTAGAATTTCTTGCCACCCTGTTGGGTTGGTAGACTCATTGTGTACATGGTCATTTTGCATCCAGACATTCCCTAGGATGGTTTAGATTTTAAGAGTGTTCAGGACCCAAGTCAAAACCATAGCCTCTGCATGCTAAGCACTACGGAAAATCTTTGTTACAGAGCCTAAATGGAGTCGAACTCTTTAAAAAATCTGACGTTCTGCCTTTGAAAGGGTGGTAAGCTATGATTTTTTACATGTTCATTTATTGAAAATAATTGATGGCCAAAAGATGGCTTGTATCATTAAGTTCTGCGTAAAGGGTTGTCAGAGCTTCTGTAGACCTATAATATACCTGATAAGAGAGAGTTCAAGGTAATCTAGGTCAGGAATGTAGTACTTCTGCATTTTAGTCTTCTGTTATATCTGCTACATAGTAATAAAATGGACAGTAATGAAGGTGGAGGCAGTCTATATACGTCGTTAGTGTTTGGAACAGATGCCTGGAAGTTGTGGGGTCAGAAAATGAAGTGTATGACAATACCACTTAGTTGTATCTAAAGCTTGCAGGGAATTTTGTGGAAATGATCTTTCCACAAATGGAAATCGGTATTCCTTTATTCAGTGTGGTTTTTATCTTCCTCTTCAAATCAAACATGAAATCCATAATCTTGTGTTATTCAGTGAGTTGAACAAGGGTAATATTTCTCCAGAAAACCATTCAGAGGCAGCACACTATGTACCAAAGCAATTACTTCATTCCAAGCTCTGCACAAACCAGATGCTAGCAGGAACAACATCCAAAACATATTGGCATCTCATTCAGATGATGTTCTGGTTAGTCTTGGGGTAGAATTTTTGCCTTAGAGAAATTTCTTGCTACAGCCATTTTTTCTGTTACATTAGGAATGGAGTACACCTTTCACACTATTGCTTTGTCTTCTGTGCTGCTGCAATTAGAAGCCAAAGTATCAGCCTAACTCTAAGTCAAGTCTTGTACCTTTCAGGTTTTATTGGAGAAAAGTTGCAAATTCCTATGAGATGTCTTAGAACTTTCTTGATTTTTAATATTCAGGATAATACAGCTATAAACCAGTGTCCTCAATGTTTTTAGACTTGAGGTCCCCCTCAGTGCCAGTTCTTAGTTTTCATCTGTTTTTTAACAACAGAAAAAAGAAGAGAGCAATACTTCTGTTGCAGAAAATTCAGAAAGACCACAACAGGTTAAAATGTTTTGGATCCTGTGGATTCCTATTTAAAATCTCTTGGCTTATCTTGTGAATCATGTTTGCACACCTGGGTGCGCTGACACTGCATGGCACCCTTCAGCATCCTTGAGGGGATCTCAAGGGACCTCGGGGGGCTATGGCACCCAGATTGGAAACCACTGCTGTAAACATTCCTCCATATGTCTTAGTTTTGTGACTGTAGAGTCACTCCAATCTAGAAATCGAAACAAACATCTTCAGAATAGTTGTTTAACCCAGTGGTTTCCAACTTTTTAGACTGGACCAGCAAACCGCAGACCGGAAGTGACTGTGGACCGGCAAACTGCGGACCAGCATACTGCAGATTGGAAGTGACCAGCATACTGTGGACTGGCAGCCGACCCTTTTTTTATACTGAGTTTATACTGAGTATAAAAAAGGGTCGGCTGCCAGTCCACAGTATGCTGGTCACTTCTGGACTGGCAGCCAGCCCTTTGCAGCCCACTACCAGGCCAGAGCCTGGGGGTTGAGACTGTTTGGTTTAACCCGCTGATGGGCTAGAAGTTTTATTTTTTTATTATTTTAATTCCTCATGGAAAACGTCTTTTAGGTAACTAAGGGGTGGGGAAATGCATGTCTTAGTTTGAAGTTCAAATCTTTTATTGTGTTCCTAGTGGATGTTGTCCAGTTCTCCCCCATTTAAACCTATGATAGTTTATGGTACTTGAGTCTGTTCCACAATGCTTAAATTCTAATCTGCTTCCTACCTAAACAGTATCTTATCCATAGAAATACCCCGTTGTCTTACTTGTGTGTAGAGGATTTATACAACTAGTTATTATATAAGTTCTGCCATTATATTTTGAATATCAGACAGCCTAGATCTGTTTGTCTTCTTAATCTAGACCAGTAATTCATTTGAAAAAGTACTCAGATTTATCCAACAGCATTTAATTCTTCTGTATGACTTGTGTGTCTGTCTTTGTTTGTGGCATGTTATATGGTTTCCTTTACATTTCAGGCATTGTGCTTTTGTAGATGTGCACGAGGGTTTGAAGTGATTTTCTGGAATTCTTAACAAATGGTTGCCTGCGAGCTCAGGGACATGGACTTGGTGGCTTAGGAGGCCCGTTCCAGTCCTGCGTTCCTGTGTGCCTGTTTGCTTTCTAAATGTATCATTAATGCAGCCATAGAAAAAGTTCAGATGCTTCCTACTGTAGGTGCTCTACACTTGAAAAGATAGTAGCTCAGCTCAGTAGTATGTCAATGTAACCCTTTGCCCTTAAATCTCTCTTTATACGTGGGAAATATTTGTAGTATTCGTGTAACTCAGACTTTCTCCATTATCAAACATTTCTTAAAAGTAACTTGGGTAGTTTGATATGTAATTGTATATCACTACTGCTGCCTCATGAGTTGTGCATCTGTCTCGTTCAGGTGTTTGTTTTCCACTCTTATATGCCAATGACTAATGTATCCTTATTTGCCGTTATGGATGCATTCACATCCTCATTGTCAAATGCAGGTGAAAAGAAACTATTTACCTTTTCTGGCATTTCATTTTTTGTAAAAAATAATTATATTGCCATGTTGTTAATTTATTGTTCAGTCCTCTAGTATCTTAAAGGTTATCTTACCTAAATATCCTTAGGTACCTCTCTGCTTCTGTGTTTCTTTTCTTTTTTGAGGCTATTCCTTAAATCTGTCCTCTTTCTTAAAATTCAAACATTGCCAATTTTGCTCTGGATACTTTTTAGAGCTTTTCTGTTACTTGTTGTGACCTACTGGATTGTACAAACTAAAGCAGATGCTTGCTTTTAGATTTACATACTACTGCCTTCACAATGCCTAACGTTTTGGCACCTTATAGCTACAGCATCTCTTGCTAATAAATGTTGCTAGTTAATTTTGCTCAGTATCATCTGCATTTATCAGACTTAAGCTTTTTTTGCACTAGGTGTTTTGTGTGAGGTATTGAAATAGGTAGCTTACTGTTAGCCTCTGCTTTGCATGTCTTCCTCTTACTGGTTTTTGTCACAATCTTAATTACTTTGCTGTCACTATATTTTCCTTTAATGCTAGCTTTTAATGAGGAAGGATTCCTCATACAAATAAAATTGTTATGGTAAAGGATAGGCAAACAGTTCTCAGCATATACTATTATTTCCATGCTGGAGCAGGACAAACATTCAGGACCTTCACTTCTAGCCATCATGATGAGGGTGATTGATTTCCATGTTGATAGCCCAACGAATGGATAATTCCATAAATCAGTTTTTTGTACTGTTTGGTTCTATTAGTGGCATTCTGAAGTATAAGTATGACGGGATTCTTTATCACTCCTTTCTCTTCTCAAGTTATTGCCTTTCTTGATTTAACATACTTTTAGGGCTATTGAAATATAGACTGGCTCCTTGGGCATTTTTTTGTGGAGAATACGTTGTTGGATCAGGCATAGCCCACTTCTTAAGTTATGGTATATTAGGTAATTTTGAGGGCAGTTTATAAGACATAAGAATTTCCCATTAAAAACTTTTGTCTAATGATAAATTGAGACTATTGTGGCCATTTCAAAAATCAATGAAGGTAATGGGGCTTGGGGGGCAGTCAAAGAACATTTAGGGAGACTAGTGGGTTCACACTATGGGTTGTACCCATGATAACACTTCATATGGTCAGGGAGGTGTTGAACAACTTTTTGTGTTTCCCTTAGTTCAAGCTGACATGAGAAGTTGGAAACACCCAACCATCAGATGCCAGGGAAACAGGGTAAGCTTGGCAGTGGGCTTGAGGGGAGGGGTAGGGCAAAAACCATATTGTCTGTTGAATAGTAAAGACTGTCCAAGGCAGTGTTGTTAAGTCTGGTTTTAACCTCTTTATTTTCTGTACTGTTACACTAGTTCACAGTGCTGTTAATAAAAGAGAGTGTAATCTTCTAGGCATAAGTCCAGGATACAGATGTGCCAGCACAAAACCCCGTGTCTCTGTAGAGTCCCACTGAAATGAGTTCCTAAATCCACATTGTTTGTAGTACTGGTGCCTTTAATCTGTTTGGGGTTTTGAGGGGGGCTCATTTATTTAGACTGCTTTCATGAATGTCATAAAATTCAGTGAATTCTGAACTGTTTGGGGACAGAAAGACTATCCTTTGAGGAAAACCGTGAATTCTTTCTTACGGTATTATATTACCAAATAATAAAGCTGTCAAAAAATTGCATGGTCTATTTACTGTTGAAATCTTTTGTTTTCTAACTGTCAAAAAAACATAAAATGAGTATTGGAGAAAAGATTCTTTCTGGAGGCTGTAACAGTTCTTTATATATTAAAAAATAAGTTGACTTTCATCATGTGTTTGCTTGTTTTGTAGTTACCAATGGCCTGTTAGCATTGTAAATGTTTAGTAGTGTGGTGTCTTAAAGATCTTAAGGATGGGTGTTTAAAAAATTGATTACCAGGAAAAGAGGGTGGACTGAGTGAAGGAAGAACTGGTTGATGATCGATTTATTGATGAGGAACTCAAGAAAAACCTTACATATATAAGCAAATGGACAATGTGATTGATGACATTCAGTCTAGTATGAAGTTCTCATTAACTGAAGTTTAAAGGGACATTAACTTAACATCCATACTTTTGACTGAATGTTTTTACCTGTGGTTACAAGAAACACCTAGGATTCTTATCAGTGAAAAATACAGGACAAGGTTTGGAAATATTTCTTTATTATTGGAGGACCCATGCATATGAGGAAACAAAATAGGATTCTTCTCGCTAGAAGAGCACAGAGTTCTAAGACTTAATTTGTCACAACCAGTCTGAAGAAAGAGGTTTCCTTTGGATATTGGAGCTGACATCCATATTGATTGTGGGAACTGAACAGGTCATTTGAAATGAAAAAATAAACTAGACTAGTAAAACAAGTATATCTTTGTAGTACACAGACTGTTTTTAACTAGGAAGTTGTGAATTGTATCGCTTGACTACACCATCAGTCCTTCCATATTTTATTTTTAAAAGGAAGCTGTAATGCTCTGTATCTTAATCTGGGGAATGTGACATTTAGATTTGCTTAAAGGTAATGTTAGGTAGGTTGATGCTCATGTTTTAGTCTGGTGAAATGTGTATATTTGAATCTGGCATGTATATTCCAGACTGTACCAAAATTTGTTAGTGCTTCTTAGTTTTTATGCATTATATCTGAGTATAATTTATGTTAGCTGAAGGTGGATTTTTTTTCTCTTTCATTAAAAATATGTAAGAATATCTAGCTCTTCTGGAGTTTGACAACAGCTGTGGTAGACTAAGAATTGTTCTTACCAAGCTTATTCTTGGGCTCAGGCCAGCAGCTCAGTTACTGTACTAAATTTAGTATTGGTGGGGCATACTGAAGTGCTAGAAAATTGACCTTTGTAAGTGCAGTGTTTGCCATGGGAGTGAAATGCATCATATGCAATTATATTTGATTTGACATAATAGATCAAGGAAGAAGCAGAGGAATGTAAATTGGAGTCCTTTGATTTGTGCTACAGTATTTAGTCCTGAAACTATTAATCCTGCTTCCATACTGAGGCCATGATACTATAGATATTACACACCTTAGTAATGCCTAAATAATTTGAAAAACATACTAAAATTCTCATTAATATAAAAATCAGGAGATCCAGTTTTTCTGATTTGTGATTCTGTTCTGTTTGGGGCTGCATCTCCATCTTTGTTTCTTGAATGGTGAGGAATAGGCAGTGTCCACATATGACAGATCCATCTACAGCTTTGCATGTTGGTCTTATAAAAAGATGTCATCCGAAGGGCTGATTATAAGAAAAATGATTCGCAACCAAGTACAGCAAAGCTAGTATTTCGGTATTAAACATAAGCCACTCATGCGACAAAAATAAACATGACTTGCAGTAGGTGTGTGTTAACTACATAGTTTAAATAATCAAAGGGATTCAGTAAAATGTTTGATTACAGTTCTTTGTATCATGATTTCTTAATTGCTGGCATTTTTAGAGGAATCTAAGAAGGCTGAGTCATAAGCTCTTAAAAAAACAAAATAAAATCAGGTTTTAGTATAGTGATAAGATGAAGTTCTTAAAAATTCAGTACTTCATTATTGTAGGTTGGTGTACACTTAAAACTTACGGGGTTGCTGAAGTGCTGAGAACAGGCAATACTGGTATATCAAGAGAATAAATTAAATAGTTGACACAGATTGAAAATGCAACAACATTAACCAGCTGCCATTTTCTTTAATATATTAGTGTTGAAAAGATCTGTTAATATTCTTAGCGTTAACATCATCTACGTATGTCTTTGGGCTGGGATATTTCCAGTACTGAGTGGAGGCTGCTGCCCAGCAACATGGTTGCAACCACCAGTGGTAGACTTGAAAATGGACAGTCATTGAAAGTAATTAGGCAGATTTGTTTCCCAGTTTATTTGTAAAGATAACTGATAATTACCATCCTAAGAGTTAGTTTCACTGCAGCGGCCAAAAGAGAGCAGTTTTTCTATTAAAGTTATGAATATATCAAGCTTTAAAGTAATGCATCTTTATAGAGTGATTGGTTTAAGACAGTGGCTTTCAACCTGTTGTCCAGACTATGTCTAAGGGGTCCATGAAAGATGACTGTGATCAACAGAAACTATGTGAATACCCACACTTAGCTTGAAAGGGGTCTGCACCTCCATTCAAAATGTTTTATGGGTCTGCAAATGAAAAAAGGTTGAAAACCACTGGTTTAAGATAATACGTGATTGACACTGGGTTTCCAGGTCTCTCTCTCCCTCTTCCTTGTGAGTCATCATTCTGGAAAACAGCCAGTGTTGATTTCAGTATAGTACTTGAATTGTTTAATAGAAGGCAACAGGTTACGTAGAATAAATTAGTTTACACATGCTTATGGTCCATTCTGACCACACATGCTTGCTCAGTTCCCATTGCTTTCAATGGGAGATGAACTTGTATATCTGAAGACAGAATTTAGCCTTGAACTGAATGTTGCTACAAGGAATTTAAATGTACTACATGTTGTAAAGTGAATGTATTTGACTTGGTTGTTTTCAGAGGGGTATACAGTCATACTGTATAATAGTAGAAGACTAAAGGTTATGTTTCTGTAATGAACTGGAAATCAGGGCTGCCATTTCTGTATCTGATCATAATTCATAGGAAACGGGAAGCCATTTATCATTGTCTTATCTAAAGTTTTGTTAAACAGTGCTCATTTGTGAGGATTGTTTCTTGATGTTGTTTTCTGGCTTCTAAGCAGATTTAGAAGAAGGTATCAATGAACATGAATTGGAGCCTTCACCACCAAAAGGAAAGAGGAGGGGTCGGAAGGGAAAGCCAAGGAAAACAAATTTAAAAGGGCAGTCAGAAGACACTAGATCTACATCCTCACATGGCACAGATGAAATAGAAAGCAGTTCCTATGTAAGCAGTAAATATGCTAAACTTAAAAAAAACTGCATATATCATTTTTTGAAATTTAAATATTTTGATTTAACATTTGCATTTGTTTGAGCCTCCAGATGGTGGCTGTAGTCTTTTAAATTATGACCACACTTGTTAACCAAGCAGTATATTTTAGTAAATTGTTTTTCTTTCAGAGAGACAGGTCTCCCCACAGAAGCAGCCCCAGTGATACAAAACCTAAATGCGGATTCTGTCATGCAGGTGAAGAAGAAAATGAAGCTAGAGGAAAGCTTCATATATTTAATGCCAAAAAGGCAGCAGCACACTATAAGTGCATGGTAAGTCAAGCTATTGTTATTAATTAGCACAGCATTCTGATTCTTTTTGAAATGTCTTACTTTATTTTAATTTTGTGCCCTAGCATCTAATTATGCATTAATAAAACCTGTGCTTCCAGTAAGCTGCTAGTACTAGTGTGTTGTCAAATGAACAACTCATTTATTTTTCACCACAGGCAACAGTAGAAGTTGGCTATGCTTAGAGATGCACAGCTTCCTTATAAATATTCCCCTTTTCTGTAGCTACCATAGGCTGTGTTTAACCAAAAAAATAGTGTGAACTAAAGACTCCACCCTAAAGGAACATGCCACTGCCTTCCAATCTCATGCCTTTAGGCACAAGCCTGAGGATAGAGATGGGCTTTGTTACTCTCTGGCCGCATCTACATGAAATGCTTATGGCACAGCAGTGTTGTGGGGCACGAACTGTGATGCAATGCTATTCCACACTACTAATGAGCTATTGTGAAGTCAGCATCACCAGGAAGCCATGCAGGGAAGCTACTGTGCAGTAACACCTGTTACTGGGCAGTCATTTTAGTACTTGGGTATGCAAGTACTAAATGACTGCACAGTAACAACGCACAGTAGTCTGTGATAGAGGCTAAATGGAAGTCTTAACTGCATCTTAGCCTGCTGTCTTGGACACAGAGCTATTTTCTCTCCTGCCACGAAGGGACACGTCCAACCAAGAGAATAGATACGTCAGTAGAGCATTATTACCCAGCCTGGATTTTGACCTGAATTTTTCACTTGGCCTCGTACTATTGGAAAGTCCAGGGTAGTTCATATTATTTACTGAAATCTTCCAACAGCTATTTATAGTATATGCAGTATAGTCAAAGTAACACATGAATGGTGTTGCTGTTCCTATAACCCAAAATGCACTCAGCCAAAAAATGTTACTTATAATGAACACATGTTTTTCTGACTTGGGAGTGTCCTCTTTTCCCCTTCTAAGCCTTTCCCAGGAGGTTGAGTGACAAGACAAGTCAGTGGAATAGGTTAGATGGCGCAGCAAGGGGGATGAAATGCATGATCTGATCAGCATTTTCATTTATTGCAGTGCTTTTTTATTGCTGCATGTCTTCCATCTTAATCTTCCTTTTACTCGGGGGTGGCCAATCTGTGGTGCACGTAAGTGGCACAGGCAGCCCGTCTGTGGCATGTGGCAGATCGGGAAGCGGGGGACAGGCAGCACAGTGGCAGGTAGGGCAGGGAGCAAAAAGCAGAGCAGCAGATCAGGTAGGGGAAGAGGATCAGAGTAACACTTGGGGAGGGTGCAAGACTAAGTCATGGCTTGCCTGTCAAAAAGGTTGGTCCCCACTGCTTTACCTGTTGCTTTTTTTACAATAAATTTCTAAATGCACCAAATGAAACTAAAGCATAGACTGGGTGTTGGAAGGTATATGCAGATTGCCAGTATGCTTAGTGTGCAGTTTTCTCCCAAGTTTATCAGCAAGGCACCTCTTTCCTGTAGGCAGTTGAGTACAGAATGTCTCCTTCTGTTACCTCTGTACCTAAACCTTTTTGTGGTTTAACCTGACATTGTTCAAATGTATTTGTTTTATAGTTGTTCTCTTCTGGCACTGTCCAGCTAACAACAACATCAAGGGCAGAGTTTGGTGATTTTGATATTAAAACTGTACTTCAGGAGATCAAGAGAGGGAAAAGAATGGTATGTCTTTTGGGTTTGTAATCAATACCTTATTGGTTCTATTGAGTGTGTGAGAGATCCTGCTTATCCCTTTTGACCACTTTATTCCTATGGTTACTTGTAACATTTACTGTACGTTTTTACTACAGTATACCTCACGAAGGAAGCTTGTTGGCCCTTGGAAAAGAAGGGATTGATGGCTTGTTTTCCAGACCAAAAATGGATGTTTTGTGAAAACGTCAAAAAGGCCAAGGGAATAAACTCCTTCAGCAAATGACCATTAATAGTTTGCTCTCAATATACTGTAAAGGGACAGCGTGAATGAATCCTTTGCTTATCTTTCATGAATTCCTCTTTAAAAACTGCTTGGTTTCTCGGGCCTGCTGGTCTTCAGCTATGAGGAAGAGCTGTCTGCAGGGCTTCCTACATCTAGGGTTGCTAATCACCTGGGCACCTGCAGTGCCTGTCTTCTCCCAGGCCTTTGGGCCACAATAATCTGAAGTGTGGAGAGACTCTGTTGATGTGTCTGGTTGGAGAAAATACTGTGGCCTTTGTTGGCACATGCTTGTTTTTGGAGGGGCTCCAGCACTTCATGGTGGCATGTTAGTATGACTGAAATTATGTTAAAACCCTAGAGCAGGAGACAGGTTCTCAGGGATGTTTTATGATTACACGAAACGGCAATTTCTTGCTAGATCGTTGCCTAAAATTATTATATCGTACTGAGAGGATCCAGAGGAGGGCCACCCGCGTGATCCGAGGACAACAGGGCAGACCCTACAGTGAGAGACTGCGGGACCTGAACCTGTTCAGCCTTCACAAGCGAAGGCTGAGGGGGGACCTGGTGACCGTCTATAAACTCACCGGGGGGACCAGAAGGGTTTGGGAGAGACCTTGTTTCCCCAGCGCCCTCTGGCATAACAAGGAATAACAGCCACAAGTTGTTGGAGAGGAGGTTTCGATTAGACACAGTCAGGGCAGCTAGGATCTGGAACCAACTTCCAAGGGAAGTGGTGCTGGCTCCTCCCCTGGGGGTCTTTAAGAGGAGGCTTGATACCTACCTGCCTGGGATCATTTGAGCCC
>NW_017728916.1:9307201-9322234 GCF_001723895.1 Crocodylus porosus
CAGGTTTAGGCTAGATATCAGGAAGCGCTACTTCACGGTCAGGGCAGCTAGGATCTGGAACCAACTTCCAAGAGAAGTGGTGCTAGCTCCTACCCTGGGCGTTTTTAAGAGGAGGTTGGATGAACATCTTGCTGAAGTCGTTTGACCCCAGTATTATTTCCTGCCATGGCGGGGGGTTGGACTAGATGATATACTCGGGTCCCTTCTGATCCTAGAAACTATGAAACTATCTACAAGGTCTCTTCCAACCCGACTTCTGTGATTTCAAAAAGCCTAAGCTTCAGCTTCAGGAGCAACAAAATATAGTCTAGAACCATATCAATGTATTCAGTCCTGTAGTAACATATTAATTCAGCAGATGGATAAACTGTACTCTTATTCCTAGTTTAATTACTTCCATATTATGTTTCTGGCTTATTACAAATTTAATTAAGTTTGTACCCCAAGGGTAATATACCAGGTAAATTGCTGCTCTTGTTGGGCTAGCATTAAAATTTGGCACTTCATGATGACATGTTAGTTGAATGTCAGGGGATTAAGTTGAATGCTAAATGACTAGATATGGAAGGGATTAAGAGCATAACTTTGAGTGTTGCCTTCTTCATTTCAACAGAAATGCACGCTTTGCAGCCAACCTGGTGCCACCATTGGGTGTGAAATTAAAGCCTGTATCAAGACTTACCATTACCACTGTGGAGTAGAAGACAAAGCAAAGTATATTGAGAATATGTCACGAGGAATTTACAAGTAAGAATTTATACAGTTGTTAAGCCTGTATAAAGTAACTTTTTTCCTCTTCGGTGTATTTAATTTTAAAAGTCACTTTTCTTTTGAAACAGAGTACCAAGTATGCAGTAAGGGTGATTTCTGTGTCATTCAGCTGCACTGGAAGCATTAAGCAACAAAGAAACTTACTTGTCCTGTCTTTGCCAGTATTCAAACAAAGACCAAGCTTTTACATTCTAAAGACAAAACCAAAGGTGTGCATGTCTTCCCATATCTTTGGTTTTTGAACAATTCCTCAGAAATGTGGATAAGGTGACTAGTATAATTCAGTAGTCTAGTTCGCTAAAAGCTTGCAAAAGGCCAGTTTTAAGTACCCTAGCAAAATTAACTAACCTATTGTAAATAATCCTGAATCATAAAATGCCAAAAATAAATTTCCCTGCATGGAGCAGTCCAAAAAAATTTTCTTTACTCTCTGCACTTCAGCTTCCACTTCCGCTTGCATCATCCCAGCCAAATAAATGAGAAGAACTGGATGGGTGCTGCAGGCAACACTCCTTAAATTAGATGAAGGGCTTGTGTTCAGACTGTTTTCAGAGAGTTCTTAGCACTTAGGCAACAGCCAAACTGCACCAGGGATCTTGTGGTGTCGTAGAAATTAAGGTCAGAGGGACTGCTAAAGTCATCTGGTCTGACTTTCTGCATGTTACAGGCTACCAGGATTCACCCAAGTCCTTTACATTAAACCCCAAAACTAGAGGTCCAACTGTTCCAGTCCATAGAAACTAAACTGTGTGCCAGAGAGCGAGCAGAACAGACCAAGGTGTCTCGATTGCCCAAAGTCAGTGGCAGAGAGCTGATTAGCAGTCCGTAGCCTGTAGAGGAAGGCTATCCTTCTCCAGCCCGTATCAGGTTAGTACGACCTTGAGCATGTGAGCAGAACACACCAGCCAGCCACTGAGAGGACTCTGGGCCCCTTTGAAGAAGCACTGCCCCTTCATCAGCCAAAATCACCTGACCCCACAGCTTATGGCACTGGAGAGGATTGATGTTCAGCCCACTAGACTCATGCATTTCTTCTGATTTGTTTTACCAAATCAAGATGAGGATAAATGTATGTGCAAAAGTGAAAATAGTTCCTTTTTTATGTGTAAAACTGTTCACTGTGTTACTACATAGGAAAAATACTGTTTCAGTGAATATACTGCAGAATAACTGCTATACATATACAACATATTTTAGTGACTCCTTTAACTTCATTCAGAACGTCTGCATAGCTGCAAACAAACGGGTGGTTTTTTTATAGGAAGTATACAAAAATGTATTTCCTCCTGACTGAGCTGAAATTCAAATGACTGAAGTTGTTGGTAAATTTTTACTGTGTTATATTTTCTTGGGGATAACTGACATATCTACTTGGTTATTTCTTTACACTCCTAAACTGCTCCCTATCTCCTTTTCCAGCTGCTTCCGTCTTTTATTAATACGACCCTGCTGCCGTTGAAGCTGATGCTAATGTTGCACCTTGGTCTAGCCGCAAGGGGGTGCTCTCTGAGCAGTGTAGCAGTGATCCCCAAGCACTGGGATGGATCTTTTTCAGCATTTTACTAACGGCATTAGCTTGTGCAGGCTGCACTTGAACCTTGCTTTTCTTTGCTTATTTCAATGCAATTTAATGGTTTAAACTGATTAACCAGCTAAAAAATCATGAAAATAGTTCCCCTGTAGCATACACATTGCAAAACTCTTGAGAACCCATGTTCCCACTGGGATTGCAGTTGTTTCCAATTTATTTTTATACAAACAGAATTGCTGCTCCATTCTGTCATTAAGCTCCATCATATCATGGAGGAAATACACCACGTAACTTTTGAATTTAGAAAGTACTGGCCGTATTCACTCTCTTAGAAGAGCAGGGCTGGATGTAGTGCACTTATTTTAATCAGCTCAACAGTTCTTGCAGCATTTTTTAATCAAAAGTAAAAATCAGTTCATTTTGACATTTTCTTATTATTTGGGGATTAGACCAGTTTGCACAGTACAGTTATAGGCCACCAAGTAATGAAAATGCTGCCTTATCTATAGTGGTGCAGGCTCATTTCTGTAATAGATAATGCTTGCTCTTACAATTTTTTTTTTGTAAGTAGAATCCATGAATACTAATCATACTGCTACATCGAACCCTTGATGTTCAAGTTGTGTGCGTCTGCGCAGCCATTTCAGTTGGGTGGGGCTAGTCATGTAGGTCTAGTCTATGTAGATCCTTCTCAGTCCAGTGACTGGGTTTGGAAAGTGCTCCTGAAGGAGATCGGCATTTTTCTCTGGTCTTTAGCACATAATGCAGTTCCTGTTCAGGCACGTGGAGCTATGGCAGTTTGGTAGGCTCCTACCCAAGAGATGTTCAATGCCTCTTTATTATCTTCTGCCAGTTGGGAGCTGTTGCCTCGCTTCTTTCTGAATTATCTTGTACTTGTCCTTACACCAGGTCTTTCAGTCTCTGACTAATGATTCAAGCAAGGTAGCTGATAATTATGTCTGTTCCAGATGTTGTCTGATGCCTTGTACAAGTATCCAGTAAAATTCTAAAATGTGCATCTTCAGCAGTGGTAGAAGCCCAGTGTGTTCTAAAAGCACTCCCATAAAGTAACTTGTCCTGTTTACTAGTAATTCCCCCACTGTTTCTTTTATTATGTTAGACTGTATTGTAAAAATCACAGTGGAAACGATGAAAGAGATGAAGAAGATGAAGAAAGAGAGAGCAAAAGCCGTGGGAAAGCAGGCACTGGCCATAGTGACATTCCTCAACAACAGCTCAATGGAAACTAGGTATGGAAGTTGGTCCTGACAGATCTGTTACTGAGACTGAGACACTCAACGTACATTTGGCATACTTTATTGCAGTAAAATGTTTAAATCTAGCATATACAAATAAGTGCTTTTTATCTGTATGCCGTAGAAGAGTGGGGGAACATTTTTATTTGGTGAGAGGCTTTTGTTTTTGATTTTCTTTTTATTTTATTTTTTTATCCAGCCAGCTTTGTAAAAATATAAGAAAGGAAGCCCTGACTTTTGTCACTACCTGTAGATGTAATATCAGTTCTGTTAGTTGCTCTTCTCTTTGTTCTGTATGATTTTAAATTTACTGTTGTTTTCATCATTTTTTAAACAGGTTCAAGGGACAGAGTTAGAGAACTGGGAATGAATAAGACATCCATAACTACTAATTCTTTTAAATTGTTTTTCTAAGATCAGAAAAGGGTCAGTAACTTTTTACTGCCCAAATCTGCTAGAAATTTCATTGAACTGCCTGAAACGTTCATGTTTGTGAGCCTTCAATAAGTGGCAGAGTTTTACATGTCAATATTATGTAGTTTGTAGTCTGCAGTGTCTGGAAAAAATTGAAACACTATATAAATGAGATGTAATATGTACAGTGTCAAAAGTTAAGGCAGACATTGAAATGAAGTAAGATCTATATTTCTGGACTGAATAAAAATCTAAGATTTGGAATGTGTAAGTTGTTTAGTGGATTCATGCACCAGAGAAGGTCTTAGCAAGTTCAGTTCACAACATGGACACGTCCGTGTTGGCCAGAAGCTGGTAACTTGTGCATTTCACGTTTTCTTCGTAAACCAAGTATGGAGGCTGTCTGTGGGGAAAAGCTGCTCTCTGTTTTGCTTGCAAAGCACATAGTAGAAAAAGAAGTCGGTGTACACAGAAGCACGCTTGAACCTTACAGTTTGTTCCTGCTGTGATTGCTCATACGGCCCGGCATTCCTTGCTGGCAGTTTTCTTGAGCAGGTGTTGGTTATGAGCTGTGAGCTGCAGCACTCATGCCAAAGCGCTGTAGCTCGTTCCCCAACGATCCACCTCTTCTGCTTCCCTAGTATACCAAGAACCTTTCACTGAGTGTGAGTGAAGCCTTTATTATACTCGTTTTTGGACACTGCAACCCAACCTCTTTACATTTCGAAGAGTTACTCTTTTTAACTCGTTATGGAATTTAGCCACCATATCTGACATCCATACCTCAGATGTTCTGTGTTGTGTGGAACATTTCATGTTTTGTCCAAAATACATATACAGGCTGCTCCCGTGAAGTAAGAAGAATGAGAATATGGCTTTTCCCATAGATCAATATTTATTTTGAATCTTGTGACCACTATATGAGGAAACTCTCTGCTTAAGATTCTTAAGATTTGTAGAATTTAATTAATCTTGTCATGGAGTGACACATGCTAGAGCTTGATGTTCCATTTGAGAATAATCCAGATTAGGTTCAATCAGACCTAGCAGCTCAGTTCCTTAATTTTTGTCATTAAACTGGCATTTTTTTAGTTCCTAGTAATTTCTTCCATTGGTCTGTTAAAGCACATTAGCAGATTTATTTGAAATAAAACCAAAAATTTAATCTAATGTGCAAGTCTTTCTAACGCTATCATGCCACCTCATTGTTTAGATAGGGTTCTGACTTTCATTCTAGAAACCCAGTAAAACCTCAAGATTTGAAGTAAAGCTGCAAGCAAAATACACTGAGAATTTGGCTAGAAACCGCAAAGGTTCATCTGCAGTTGACATTACAAAAGCAGTTCATTTGTAATATAAATTTCCGTAGCATTTTTACTTGTGTTTTTAAGATTTAGCGTGTCGTTGTCTTTTCACATTTCCTTAATGTCTCAAGGGACTCAATTGTTGTATATGAGAGTTTCTACACGTTACTATGTTGGAACTCCCTCCATTTTGTTTGTTTTCTTGGGGAATAATGCAGTTTTAGTAGAAAAATTGCAGTGTACAGAAGAGATTCAGTTACTGCTCTAAACATGATGCCATTGACCATTTTTATTTTGTATTTGTAACTTTCAGAATTAAAAGTGTGACTTGAATTGCAATGACAGATCGCTTGATGAAATTGTTTACCAAGATGTTTGTTTTTCTAGACAATGAACGTTTTTCAACCACACAGAACAGTTTCAGAATGCAAAATAATGTGTCTCTAGATCGCTTCTACGTTGTGTGCCTCAGACATGAATAAAGGCACTTTTCATTGTTTGCAACTACTGTATTTTTGATTAATGAAGGATGACAGGTACCTGGAGTAGATATGCCAACATAAACTTTTCATTTTTTTGCCTTGGTTCTATTTCATATTGTGTCAGTTGTTGGATTTGATAATCTAATAATCCATTTGATGTGAAATCATTCCCTTCCATGCCACTAGTAACCATAACAGCACTTTACCTTTGAGTAGCAGAAGAGCAAGTGGCTGGTGACCTGTTATCTCACTGTGTTGAGATGGGCTGGCTAACCCCTCATTCATTTAATTTCATGGCAACTGAAAGTCAGAAAAGTCATTTTTCTTCTTTTTGTTACAAGCCTCAAATTCATGTAGTCATTTACTTCATCTTGTCATGTATGCTGGGTAAAAGTGCCTTACGATGTAAAAATTGTATTTATATGTTCCCAAGTAGTATCACCTGCTGGGGAGTAATTCTGTGATGGTGTTAATATTTAGAAGAAATGTACCTCAGCAGTGTATTTACTGTACATCTCCTATGTCCTTAACTGTAGTTTTAATAAGCATGAAAATGTATGATAGGTATACAACATTTGCATCATTTTTTAAAGACAAAATACTGCCATTGCTGTCTTTTTATGCGTATTTTAGCTTGGAATTTTGGACGGTCTGTCTTTTTTTGTAAAGCAATGTAATCTTCGCGAGCATATATTGAAGATTCTTCTGGAGCATTTACTGCCTTCCCGGAAATGTTAGGAGTGCTTTATAGGTGAAATGAAAGTGCTTTATAGGTGAAATAGATCTGTTTAAATTAACTAGTTAAATTAATATCAATTTGTTCCTGCTTTTTCTTTGGGGGGAGGGGGGGTTGTTTTTTTTAATAGGGACCGTTTTGCTTTCATCTCACAATTAGAAAACAGACCTAAAGTTAAGAAACTTGTCTTCTCTAAATGATTGAAGTGAACTGAGTTTTACCGCTTTTGGGACCATTTCTTCTTTACAAGAGCAGTACATGCTGTTAGAGACTCCTCCAGTTGTGAAAACTAACCCCCACAACTTCCCCTGACAAAAGCCACAGAGTAGTTTCACAGGAAACTGCCCTTTCAAAAGATCTGTCCCACTGCTGGCAGGGCTTCTCTTTCCCACAGAATTCATAAAGTAATGCAGGAGGGAAGAGCCCTAGAAAGCTCTTGGACTAATTACTAAGACTCTGGTTCACGCTAACATACTGGCACAGGTTCCACTTGGTGACCGCAGGAGGCTCAACTTTGGTTCAAGGAGACTGAAATGGTCCAGCCCAGTATCCATGTATGTGATACTAGCTGGAAGGGGGCTGTGGCAGGGTGGTTAAAGGGTCTGCTTATTCAGCAGGTGCGTGCCAACCAGAGATGCTGTGCTCATGGCCCTGCTAGAAACTCCACTTGCCAAGCTTCAGAAGGCAGTCACGGATGCACCGCGCGCACTCCATGATAAAAATTCTCCCCGCCTCCCCCCCCCAAGGTACAAAGAGCCATGTTGCTACGGGGGGGGGATCCAAGCGCAACTCCATGCGTTATACAGAATTTGTCCCCGGGTTCACTTATTTGTTGACAGAAGACATGGCGAGACTACGGGCTGGGGCTTGCTGCTTATTGCTGCTCTTGTGTGGAAAGGAGTAACTTCCTGGTGAGCCAGAGCAGAGGGGAAGAGGGGGATTATGATCCCCTTGAAATGCCACCCTTGGTACTTAATAATTGCCAAGGAGATTTGCGTGGCAAACCAGTATTCTGGTTGAATTAACCCTCCTTATCATCACTGTGAGGTTTAACTCATAAGAAGGCTGGAAGTACGTCACAGCCAGTCCTTGCATGTCGCTATTAGCAGATCCCACTGTATTAATGATGAAGGTTACAAAACAGAGCACAGCTCTTGATCATATATATATGACCTTCATCATTAATACAGTGAATATGTGTTATACATTAATATGTGTATATACACACACACACACTTGTTGAAGCAGTTTCTGTGTATGCATATGTATGCACACTCGTTAGTCAGCAGTGACATCTCAACCCTTAAAGGATCCTGGACGACCCTTGCTTGTTGAAAAGCGCTCAGATCAGGCCCACATGTTTGGCTTTTGCTCTCAGCATACATTTACACTAGATGTAAAGACAAGGAATGTATCAAGAGGGTAAACACATTCCTATCGACTCTGTTATGTATATTTTGTTCCTGTTATATTGGCTTTACTTCCAAAGTTGTAGTTTGCAGTATTAGTTTCTTTTTGTTGGTATCCTTGCATCTATATTCAATAAATGAGTTCCGAATTTCATGTTTGCATATCTGTCCTTCTTATGAAAGCATAATGTTAAAGCTGGATGCTGTTGCATGTTATGTGAATGCATAACTACAGTGTATCTTGTTGACGATTGTTTCATAGTGAGGGGTTTAGAGAGCTGTTAACCCTAATTTAGGTGCACTGAAGAAACTACCAGCTAATTGAGTGTAGGGGGAAGTGCACATTCGAGCTGTAGGAAGAAGTGCAAAATAAAGTAGTCCTGGGAGGAGGGTGGGGGACATTTCTGAAACGTCTTGGTTTGTTAAGCTGTATACTTCCCTGGAGATAAGAGGACCACACCTTTTTAATGTTCTTCTAGGTCATACTTCAGGCAAGCCCCACAGGAATGTGCTTTGCTAGTCACATTGGTGTAAGCTTTTGCCTAAAATAAACTTAATTTATTTTGTCCTAACTCATAAATATGCAGTGAAAAAAATCCAAATTAAAAGGAAAAAGTCTGAACTGTAACGAACTAACTCAGATAACTCTCCCGTGGACTTCAATGAAAGTTGAACCTATAGCTCCCACGGACTTGAGGGTTGGCCCCCAAAAATCCCTGCACCGTAATCCAGTTTGATTGATAGTGTGGTTGACGTTGACGCTTGTGAAACAACCTACTGCTTGAGTTGTGTCCGTGGGGCATGTGCACCCCAGGCGCTTGAGCTCTTGTGGTCCACAGTACTGGTATGCAGTTCAGTGTCCAAGACCCTTGTTTCACAGAAGATACCTGAGGCTTTAGATGGGCAGTTTCATAGTTTCTAGGGTCGGAAGGGACCTGAGTAGATCACCTAGTCCGACCCCCTGCCATGGCAGGAAAGAATACTGGGGTCAAATGACCCCAGCAAGATGTTCATCTAACCTCCTCTTAAACACCCCCAGGGCAGGAGCCTGCACCACTTCTCTTGGAAGCTGGTTCCAGACTCTAGCCGCCCTGACCGTGAAGTAGTGCTTCCTGACTATAGGATACTACCATTCAGCTTGTCAGCAGCACCAGTGGTATTCCCACAATGTCTCCAGGGAGATGCATCTTAGCTCAGGAAACAACACCAGTCAGTTTACCTGTACTGAGCTGACAGGCTCGTTCCTAGGCAGTCTCAACAAGCAGTAATCAACTGACTTGGTACAACAGACTTCAACTTTTCACCATCCTGTGCCTAAACATAAACTAAGAAAAGCCAGTGCTGGGTATACCTCAGAGGATGGAGTTGATCAGATTGGATTATTGCTGTCCTGGGTTTGGGTTCCAGGATGGCAGTAGCCTTTCAGTTCCAAGCAAGTTTTCAAGCCATGGTCTCTTTGACTTCTAGGATGCATTTCCTGCCGCCCGTACACAATGCAGGTTTCACGTTTGTAGTGCAAAAGGATGGATGAAGTCTGTGTATCAGTGAAGCAGGCCTTGCAGGGGTACACTGGTGTGCCCTACAATTCAAGTAGCCATCAAACTGAGAGAAAAGCTGTTGTCTCCACCACTGTCAAAAAGGTGGTGACACCAGATGCAATCAGACTGAGCAAGCAGGTCCACTGCTATGCACCTGGAGACAAACTCAAGAGACTCTTCATGTAAAAGCTCTCAGAGTTGAAGGCTATATGCCAAGCAGGTGTAACTGTCCTTAGTTCTGATGCTTCCTCTTTTCCTGGGTGACCTTTCAGGAGTCTTGCTCCAGGGGAGGACAGTGTGAGCAGCTTCTTTCAGATGCATTTCTCAACTCCTGACCTTCAGGTCTAATGACTGCTTACTCGCTAATTCTATGAATCCCAAGACTATTCAGGCAGGATTCAACCAGGATAGGTTGGATGGCTCCACCTAAACCCATCTCTTCATTCAGTCCTCCAGTCCAGTCATCCTTCTAACCAGATGTGATCTCAGGGGCAGACTCGTGGTGTCTCACCGCATGAATGGTGAGTAATGGTAGTTCAAGGTAGCTGACTCAATTCAGGAAGTGCCTTGCACAAAGAGTGCCTTCACACAAATTCCCAGTGCAACCATGTAGGGTAGTTAATGAATGGTGATTTCCCCACCCCCCACATGTACTGTGCAGATGCTTCCCTATGTAGTCCCATGGGAGTACCATTTTCTTCATTTAAAAACTCAACACAGGGTCAACTTTATGGACCCTGTGAGGATCCAGGCAGCAGAAGTCGTCTCCATTTCCTGGCCTATATGCTGGTATCTCCACCAGTTGAAAAGATACCCCCTTTCTCCTGCCCGTAAATATTGTACAGATAAGGTTAATGCACCCACCCTTTTAATCAGCACCTCAGTGTTCCTCTCTGTTCAGCTTTTCTGTGTATAGCAGTAGCATCCGCCCCAGATTAGGAGAGATGGAAGCTTGTTGCATAATCCTGTCAAATGCCTTGTTCACAAAGACGGGATGAACCTAAGGCCTCATCTGAAATCTTTGCCAATGACAGTCTCTGACTTCTGCCTACTGGTATTTTCACCTAAACCCACATTTGAATATAGGTATAAAACTCGCTTTGCACCCTCCAGCTCAGAGACCCTGGAGCATGCCCTTTTTGCCTAACTTACAGTGATATGGTGAAAGATCAGGCCATGTTGACATGGGGCTTCTCTAGCAGGATTTCCACTTAAGCTGTATTGTGAAATGGTTGACTCGGATGTTCCCATGAGACCAACAGCTCATTTCGTGCAAGTGGCTTCTGTAGCTTCTTTAAGACATGTTCCAGTATTAGGATGTATGGCAGCTTCTTGGGGTTTGGCTTCATACAGGACCCCAACTGTACTCCAAAACATGAGCATCAAGACCTGGATGTATTTTAGAAGGACTACCTTGCAACCCATTTTTAAGCAGACTCTAGCACCCCTTTCCTGTGGCCTACATCACTGCTTGCAAGTCGCCAACTCAGAGAGAGAGAAACATCTACTTCCAGTAACTCGGGCTCTTTTGTGATGGGTGGTTCTTAGCTAATTCATGCCCTCCCTCCTTTCCCCATTGCCAGGGAATTGCATAACCCTGCTATTTTGTGCTGGTGAAAGAACTGAAGAGTGCTGAAGGTCACATTGCCCTTCATGCTCTCAACTGGAAGAAAGTACTTGAGGCATAGATGCAGCCCTAGAAGATACCACCAGCTAAAGGACTTGAATTAAAATGCACTGACCCAGCCACAGAGGCATACTCTGGACCATATCCCTCTTATACCTCACAAAGTAAACTGTTTCTGGAGTCAGCAGCTACAAATAGGCTAATACTGTCCAAATAACTTCACTCCCCGCTTCCTTTTGGAGTGCAGCCATGGAGCTGAGCTATAACTTCAGGCTAAGGTATCTCCAAGTAGCAAGCTGCTTAGACTGAATGGAGGCAGTAATGCTTTTGTGCTCTCTGCCCACTGGTGTGTCCTACCAGCATCTGCCATTGCCAGAGTGCAAATAGCTCATTCAGGATTTAAGCTGGTGCTTAGACTGGAAACATAGCAACGACTGGAATATGTCGTTAGCTCAAAAATCTGTGGCATCTTATCTAAGGAGTGGCCCCTACGTTTAAAGCAGAAATCCCTCAGAGACTTTTCCCATAGAGTAACTACTACAGATGGATTGCGTTGAATAAACAAAGATGGTTGGCAGCCTGCTCAGGCAGAGATTTCAAACTTTCAACCTTCCTACTTGCTAAATACAGTCAAGTGCTAATGCACAATATGAACAGCTCCTCACAGGAGATCCTCCTGAATAGAACAGGCCCAGATACTGAGGATTTCATCAGGGGATAGGGTAGTCTGTTGTGATGGCTTGTCCTGTCCTGACCGTCTGTAAGGTTTTGCTTGATTTTTTGCTTAAAGAATACGACTGCCTTGTTTAGGAGGAAATTCTCCAACTAGAAATTGCATCGCTTCCTCTGTATATTTTAATTGTAAAAATTAATGTTCACATTTAAATTTATTGGGCATGTTTATCTTGTTCCCTTTGACAGCACTTGTTCATAGTTTAGACTTGCCGAGCTTTAACCTTATCTGCGTATTGATTCTAGTACAAATATTTGCTCAGTATTTCCAAAAAACCTAAGTGATCCCAAGACTTCATCATCCTTGGAACATAGTAAACGTTCTATGATAGATCTAATATTTTCAGTCAATGCTGGATTTGTTTTTTTTTCAGTTCTTTAATGAGTAACTTTCTATGTGCAGAAACTATATCATATCTATCAGAGAGCAGGTGGGATCTCCATCCTTGGAGGTTTTGAAGACCTGACTAGACAAAGCCTTGGCTGGGATGATGCAGTTGGGGCTGGTCCTGCTTGGAGCAGAGGACTGAACTAGATATGACCTCCTGAGCTCCCTTCCAACCCTTAACGACCTTGCCAGTATGGAGAGACAGTCAGTGGATGGGGAAGGACAGCAGGAACATGGAGGAATGGAAGGGGGTTCCCTCTACAGCCCCCCTTTGGCTGTACCCCAACCCCCTGGGCCTCTCCAGTGCAGTGTGTATCTCTTCTGCCTTAATTTCTGCATGAGGAAGAAGCTAGGAGGGGGCTGCACTGCAAAACAATGACTACATATCCCCCCACGGATGGCCACTCTCCAGCAGGTGCAGGCTGGGCCTTTAACCCTGGCTGCTCCTCCTGCACCTCCATGTGGTGATGCTGACACTTTATCTGCAGCAAATTTACCAGCTCATTTCACAGGCTGTTTTGAACAGCTGCAAGGTGGTTGGCGGGGGGGGGGCGCTAGTAGGCTCTCTAAGCTGGTCCTGAACCTGTCTGAGGTGGGAGGAGTTGGTAATTGGCTATTTTTAATATCTGCTGACACAGCCCACAGGAGAGATCTTGACTATGTTTTTCTCTGGCCTCCAAACGACTTCTGCCAGATATTTAGAGCCCAACACAGTGCCCCAGCAATGTTTGTCTCTCCCGTGTTATCCCCAGAGAAGACCTGCTCTGTTGCATCCTTTTCACTGCAGCAAATTTTGCAACCAAACAGGGCACATGAAAGAGTCCCCATGTCTGCAGGCCTATGGAAACTCTTCTGCTGCTACTGAGGAGCAGACGGGCACCAGGATGGAGGACGTGGAATTTGGAGCCTCTCATTTTTTTGCCAAGAGATGCATCTCATACTGGTCCTTTTTTGCTGCACGCACAGGACAGAATATTCAGAGCCTCATGGCTGATCACAGGCAAGCTCTCCATGCCTCTGTCACCTACATGTGTCTGTTGTCAGCAGCTAAAGGTGGCCCAGCAGCACATGGGCTGCCTGGGCGGGGAATGCTAAATTCAGGAAATGAGACATCTCACATGGCCCCGGCGGGAGCCAGTTTGGGCTTTGCTTTCTATTCTCAAGTGTCAGTTTGCACAACCACGTGGGGCTCGCTGGCCCTCCCACTCCCATCTCGGCAAAGCTTCTGTGCGGATTTGCAGCCATGAGGTCATGCTGCAGCAGCTCGGGAGACTCGGCCCAGAGTTGTTTCTCATTAACCCAGCTCCTGCCACTGCCTCTTTCAGCTGCATGACAGGGATAAGCAAGGAGTGACCCAAACAGGCCTGGCCCTTGGCTGAGGCACTGTATGGCCCTGCTGGCTGCTGGAGTGGAGTCCAGTGGGAAGTCCAGGCTTACTGTTGCCCAAAAGAACAGCACATTTCCCGCAAGTGAATCAGGTTTCCACTTCAGTCTCAGGGCTTGTTCAGACAAACGTGGTGCCCTCCAGGCAAGCCCTTACGATTCAGGACACGCCTCTATCCGCACATAGCTCTGCCTTGCCCACCGATACTAGTTCCTTCAGCTGGGAAGTGAGCTTGGAACAGGCCCAGACTGTGAGGCCCCTGGGGAAGAGCTCTATGCCCCAGTGTAGATCCACCCACCAACAGCAGGCCCAGAGTTATAACCATCCTCCCTGTCCGATGCGTGGGGCCCTGTGACATAGGTAGCCTGGCTGGGTGTGTGCTCCAGGCTTGCCAGCATAGGGTTACACCAGTGTCTGTCAGCTCATGTCGATGCTACGTGAATGTGTCATGAGGATGTCCCTCACCTGTGTCAGGAAGAACCTGTTTTCTTCCCTTTAATTCCTGTTTTCACCTCTGCTGCCTAGTTGAGCCACAGCATTACATAAAACCCTTCCAGGCACTGCCTGCATCTGCTTTTGTGGATGCACACAGCACCTAGCACCATCCTCTCCGTAGTGTACAGTACTACACAGTAGTGCGCCTGATCCCACGCTCTTTCATCCTGAATTCAGAATGGGGCCCAGAAAGGGACTTCTTGGTGGAAGTGCACGAGAGTACACTCCAGTAAGTCCACAAAGAGTGTGTCTAGCTATATATGCAGCTTTCTCACCATTGTATCTAAGCATCCCCTAGACATAAAGCCAGTTTGCTTCTCAGTGCACCTGTGAGGCAGGGATGTTTCCTAGTTCAGAGAGTTTTCTAGGACCAGGGTCACAAAAGGCTAGGCATTGCACTTGTCTCTCCCAGGTCCAGGAGCTGCACCCCATGACAAGGCCTTCCCACAGTCCTTGGCTAAGTCTAGGCTCATGAGGGCATGTATATTGGGGGGTGGGGGGGTGCGTATATATGTACACCCCTCCCCCCCAATAATAACTTCATGTTTAGGTCAGCAGCATATTCATTGCTTTGTGAGCTGTTCCTTAGCTACTGGTTTTCCTCTTGAATACAAAGATTGGTATCCATCTCAGGACCTCTATCCTCCACTGCTCACTGCTATCACTCTCTCCTTAATAAAGAATATGCTGCCTGACTTCTGACCAAAGTGAGCTGCACTCCCCTCCACCATTGCTGTTGCAACACTCATTTTTTTTCCTCCTCTTTCAGATGTGCAAACATGCAGGAAAAAACAGATTTCTAGGATTGCTAATCTTTATCACATCAGTCAGCAACAATAGAAACAGAAATGGAAATTTGGGTGAGGCCTGAATGATTTCATAGATTTCATAGACATTAGGGCTGGAAGGGACCTCGGGAGATCATCGAGTCCAGCCCCCTGCCCAAAGGGCAGGAAGTCAGCTGGG
>NW_017728916.1:9322245-9326321 GCF_001723895.1 Crocodylus porosus
GGGCTGTGATCAAAGATCAACTATCATAAATAATTTGTATTGCAAGGGACTTCAAACAGTCTAACCCTCCCCGCACATTAGATGCGGCCTCTCTACAGCCCCCCTTTGGAGGTGTGTGAGTTAAAAAATATGATCCCCTGGTCTCAGATTTGGGTGGGTCTGGTTGCCTGGGTAGACAGTGGTTACACCCTGGTCAGCAACAGTGGATGGAATGTATATGATATTAGACAAGTCCCCAGCCACAAAATGTGTTGTTTAGATATTTTTTAAACATATTCAGTGTTAAAATTCAATGTTTCTCAGAGCAATGGATCTCTCAGACGTACAAGCAGGCTTCAGCAGGACAGTGTACTGGCTTCCAGGCATCTCTGAATCTGTGTGCATCTCCCAATCTGAAATCCTCAGTGATTTCCACACTAAAGCTCTAAAAATCCTCAGCTCAGCAACTTCCTGTAATGTCAGCAAATCTGTCTGCTGTTGTAGATCTGCCTTCTCCCTATTTGTGTGCCACCAGGACCAGAAACTCTTGGAATCTGGAAATCTGCTGTTTGGCAGGAAGAACAAAGAAATTACTCACCCAGAAGGGCAACAGTGGACTAAGGCTTTAGCGCTTCTGTTCACTCAGGAGAAATGTCACATGAACTGGCAGCAAGTGCCACATGCAGTGACAAAGGGTGGATTTGACATTATTTGTTAATGAGCATTGCTAATATCAGCTATTAATAAGAAAGCTTCATCAGTAAGCACAACAAGCAGCACCTGAATCCCCTAACCACTGCCCAGCACAGTCAGGCATTTAAGGAGCCTGTCGGAGCTTCTTTCACCTCTTCCATATTGACCCAGTCTTTCTGCTGAGCATGAACTAGAGGAATTGAGGGTGAGGTTGTGCCCAGGCTCATAGGTGTGTGTGAGGAGGGAAGAGTATAAATGTGGAGCCAGGCACAGTCTCAGTTCTAGATGCAAACCCTGGTCTGTGCTACTGCTAACCTCCCAAGGGCCATGCTCCTGCCCTGCTGCCTCACAATTCATTATAGCTGCCCCTTACAGAAGAGGAGGAGAGGCAATGTTGCACCCTTTCCAAGGATGGTACAGCTGCTCTTCCCTGCCTCTGCATGAAGCACTGACCTGGGTGTTTAGACAAGGGCATTTAATTTAAAAAATAGCACTTCTGTTGGCCCAAGGGGTTGCACCTCTTCATGCAGGTAGACTCTGGCTGTAACAGTGGACCACTCTCAGCACAGAGGTCATATAAGGTACAGAGCAGCCTTATCTCCCCTAAGCTGCAAGAGGTTGGATACAATGGTTGGGAACAGTGAGAACTGCCCAGTGCACGATTCACGTAAATGGGTTAACTGCAAAGCCATTTACCCACCCCAACCTGCCCCTTCTGCAAACCTTGGGCTAGCTCACACCACTGTCAACACAACGATCAGACAAAACAGTTTTATAGCTGTAAGGTTTTGTCTATACGGGGACATGGGACATTAGCTGTACAATGGCACCAATATAGTGCCAGCAACATAGCTTCCTCAGTGGAGGCTGTTAGTCTAGAAGAAGCATGCTTTTTGATTTAGCTTATAACACTTGGGGGAATGAAATGAGCCATGCTTGCAAAAGCAGTTCTGCTGATATAACTGTGTACACCAGGGGCTCTTGCCACCACCACAGCTCTGTCACTTACAATTCACACCTGACTGCATCCCTGGCTGACTCCTCAAAGGGAAAGGAGCAGGCCCAGGGCTGCCAACCTGCTCAGAATAACAACGTGACGTCTGATGCATGACCCTTCTGCTGCACCTTCTGCTTGGAACCGGACAGGGTGTTTGTGAGTGACCCTACCACTGGTCTTATAACAAGAGCAGTGCTTTCCTTTCTACTGGGAAGGTGCTGAGCATAGGCAATTGTCCCAGTTACCCCTACCCCTTTCACTGGGATAACCCCCAAGAGTTCTGCCATTCCTCCAGAGCTCCTCAAGTTCTTAATCTAAGAGCTGTGCACAAACATTAACTAAAATGTCCCATTATAAGGATGTTTCTACCACTTATATTAAGCATGACATGGTGGAGCAAACCTGTGTGTTTTACAGACACAGGATCCTCCCCTTGCAACAAAACTGTGTTCCATAATCCGTGTTTTTATTAAGAAATAAAAGGATCTGCTCACTCTCAGGGCTGCAAAATATTGCCTTGAAGACATGAACTGCGGTCTTACTGATAATGACAGAGATTAGGCCTGATTTTAGCTACTGCTGACTAGTTTTTTTGATGCAAACAGTAAGGTGAATGAAGACAGATGAAAGCTGCACTGGTTGTACTTCCTCCAACCTCAAGCAGGGGAAGGGACTAACCAGGACAGGGCTAATTAATATGTTTTTATTAAACACAGTAATCGAGGTCCATAAAGCAATACCGTGTTTAATATTGTGCCCTTGACTAAAATAAGGATTTGAAGGAGTCATGTCAGCAGATGCTAACATGGTTTTAAAGTCAAGTGTAGTGGAGTAAGACTATCATTAACATGCTGATCTGGTCAAGCTAAAGCTTAGTGTAATGCGTTTTCCAAGCATAGACAAGACCCTTGCATCTGTAGCAGGCGCAAATAATGACTCTGAGATTTGTGAACTAAATCATCACCACAGGTTAACCTCTAAAAGCAGGAGAGGACACTCCAAATGTCAACATTGTTATCTATTTCACCATAATGGAAATATCAAGCAAATTATCTTAGTCTACCCCCTAAATCAGCTCTTTTTGTCACTGTGCATTTTCTAAAAATCCCAGTTACTAAAGTTATCATTCATGCAAATACTGCTACCAATCACTGACCTCTTATATGGTACTGCTTGTTCACAAATATACAAATCTGCATCAGATCAAAGACGAAAATGTGCACCTAACATTAAACAATATAGTAGTGCTAATGCAAAAACTGCCCAGGCAGCTGTGCTTCTTTTATTATTAATGTTTCTATTCAATTATGATGTCTAGTTCTTTAATACACTTATACATGCTGCATAATCCAGACCTTTTCTCCCGAAGCTAGGAACTGCTTACTGAGGAGCACCTGAAGTTTGCCAGATTGAAGCAATGATGCAGTCCAGCATTCAAGGAAGAAATCAGTTAATGATTAAACAATAAAAAAAATCCCTGAAACAGTATTTAAATCTAGCATCATCCTGAAGGGAAATATGGCATAATTATGCAAACTAAAGAACATGGGACAATCAGTATTCCAGGCAGCCTGAAAGAACATAGCGTTCGTATCTTCCTAATCTATGATTCTATTCACCAGGCCCACTGTATGATTAATTGTTCTGACTTAAACCATTAAACATGGTTGAAATGCAGTGATGTTGGGTCCATGTGCAGGGAAGTTCACTGAAGTGAAAGGTTTGGCAATGAGGCACAGCCTCACGTAAGTGAAACTCATTGCTAGTGTTAAGTTAAACTGTTAATTCTGCTCTCCATAAATTCTTTGGGTCAGAGACCATCCAGTGGGCCTTGATCCCTAATTAGGTCTAGGCACTGTAGCAACAAGAACCACAATCAGAAATACTTGACTGTGTTTGCACGGCCCTGCACTCAACCTGACAGCATTTGCCTGACTGTGTCCTGTCCAGTGTCTTCAATCTGCAGTTTTAGGGAATGTCTTAGCATCCCCAAGGGGAAAACAAAAAAGACTGATTTGGAAGAAAGCCAGAAAATTGGAAGTGGGACAATGTGGGATATGTGGAGCACCTACCATAAGGTTAATGTACTCACAACGTCAAGTACTTTTACAGCGCTCTATAGCACACAGAGCTAAATAATGGCAACTCTCCACACTTTCTACCATAATCAATGCAGCTATTTAATCTCTGCTCTCCCTGCCTCAATAGTAGTGAATACAAATCACTTCTCTCCGAGACCGAGTGGCCAACAGGAGATAGCAGGTATGAAGAAAAGAATTGTGCATGCAACCCCTGGCACGGTGGGGAGGGTCTGCAGAAACTGCACCTACCCCGGAGAGAACTGGGGGAGCTGATATGGGAGAAATCAGAAGGGGACGGAGGCACTTAACATGGAGGGGAAGGGGAA
>NW_017728916.1:9326332-9327841 GCF_001723895.1 Crocodylus porosus
CCCTGCACTCAACCTGACAGCATTTGCCTGACTGTGTCCTGTCCAGTGTCTTCAATCTGCAGTTTTAGGGAATGTCTTAGCATCCCCAAGGGGAAAACAAAAAAGACTGATTTGGAAGAAAGCCAGAAAATTGGAAGTGGGACAATGTGGGATATGTGGAGCACCTACCATAAGGTTAATGTACTCACAACGTCAAGTACTTTTACAGCGCTCTATAGCACACAGAGCTAAATAATGGCAACTCTCCACACTTTCTACCATAATCAATGCAGCTATTTAATCTCTGCTCTCCCTGCCTCAATAGTAGTGAATACAAATCACTTCTCTCCGAGACCGAGTGGCCAACAGGAGATAGCAGGTATGAAGAAAAGAATTGTGCATGCAACCCCTGGCACGGTGGGGAGGGTCTGCAGAAACTGCACCTACCCCGGAGAGAACTGGGGGAGCTGATATGGGAGAAATCAGAAGGGGACGGAGGCACTTAACATGGAGGGGAAGGGGAATGGGGGACGAAGAGAGGCCAAGGCATGAGAGAGGGGCAGATGTTGTTGAACAAAGAAGGTGAGAGAGACTGTGGGGTAGGCAGGAGTGCAAGGAGCCCTCAGCACTGTGCAGTGAGAAGCTGCACTGCGTGTGACCCCATTGCAATAAAAACAACGTACCAGAAGCCTATCCCTAACCAGCCTGCACAGCAAGCGCACGGGAAAGCAAAACCACTGCGAGAGGCACACGGGCGTGTCACGATATTTGAGACTCGACGTGAAGTTATGTGTGGGATTCACCTTGTCCGCAGCACCAGGAGCCAGAGGGTGCCTGGCCTTGAGCAGGGTCTTGGGTTCGATGATCTCCTGCAGTCCCTCCTCGTCGAGGAGAGGAAATCCTCCCTGCCCCTCGCAGCTGAGAGCGAAGCCCTGAAGCGTGGGATTTGGTCACTCGTCATCCAGATGTAGAGCTGCAAAAGCCATGCACCTGTTGAGGACAATACAGGCAGTCCGAGAAGAGGATGAACCTGGAGAGGCAGGGGTTCGGTTTCCAGTGTGCAACCACCCCTGGCGCACACCAGGCCTAAACTTGCCCCCCGCTTTTTAAGCGAGTCCCTGTGCTTTCCAAGTCAGCTCTTCCAATGCGTAACGTCATGGGCGCGCACGTGTGCGTGGCAGGCGAGGAGCGCGCGTCCTCCTGTTTCGCAACCCCCTTGTATCGTCTCTGAAAATATCAGCCTCGACGTGTCGTCCAAGCGTGTGTGCGCGTCTCGCTCGCCTGTACTCGATCCCTTCCACCGAATTCTCCTGTCCCCCCCCAACAGGGTAACACGTCCATCCGACACACAGGTGGGCCAGGGGCCGGCTCACATGTGCGCGCTGCCGGTGCGAGGGAGGGACGTGAGCTGGGGCCCGTGCGTCAAGCGTGGCAGGCCGCCACTTCTCTGGGGCGCAGGGCACGCGCCACCAGCGAGGGGATGCGGCAAGTCCCCTCTGCGCAGCCGGCCTGCTCTGACCCCCCCCCCCG
>NW_017728916.1:9328032-9341856 GCF_001723895.1 Crocodylus porosus
CGAGCCGAGCCGAGCCGATCCGGTGGCCGCGCACCAGCTCCATGGCGACCCCCAGCCCCTGCATCGTGGTGAGCGCCGCGGCCCAGCGGCCCGGCCCGGGGCAGCGCGGCCCGCAGCCGAGGGGCGCAGAGGTCGGGGTCGGGGGGGGACACGGACCCCAGAGATAGCGGGCCGGGCCCTGGAGAGCAGTGTTTGGGAGCGGGGGTGCTCCGCGGGACACGGGGGAGCTGACGGGGTCCCGGAGATGGGGACTGGGGGGGAGTGGGAGTATCTGGGAGTGACAGGGCCCCAGAGTTGGGGGTGGGGATGTGATGATGGGGTATTTGGGGGAGATTGGCGGGGGCTGATGGGGGTATCTAGCAGTGACGCGGCCCCAGAGATGGGGAGGTATTTGGAGGAGATTAGGAGTATTTGGGGGGAGACTGGGAGTACTTGGGGGTGATGGGATTTTGCGGGGGGGTGATGGGGTATCTGGGGGTGACAGGGCCCTAGAGCTGGGGAGGTATTTGGGGGCATAGGGCAGCATATGTGGGGGTAGGGGAGGTGACAGGGTCCCCGAAACAGGAGCTGTTTTGGGGGTGCTGGGGGACATGGGTGGGGGAGAGGGGAGGTAAGGTGGGTAGGCACCTGGCTGGGGTATTACAATCCCAGCACTCATTCCTGCCTGGGGCAGGGAGTGGGCCTTGAGGATCCATCCAGGTCCCTTCTGACCCTAGAAACTTTGAAATTACGGGGGGTTTGGGGGTGCCTTGGGGGAGTGCAGGGCGCGACGGGGACCCAGAGGTGTGCGTGGGGGTGCAGGTCCCTCCAGGTGCCTGGCCTGTGTTGTGCGGCAGGGGAAGCGCGAGTGAGGCACTCGGGGGGCAGCCCCAGCTGGCCCTGGCAGGGTTGGGCCCCTTCGGCGTGCTCGCCCCCCACATGCCCCATGGACCGGAGGTTCAGAGCGACCCACGCGCACCCTGCGCTTGTCCAGGGCAGTCGCATCCCTCCCGGCGGAGGTTGCAGAGGCCCTGCCAGCTGGGGGAGACGCCTTACCTGCATGCTTAATGTGACTGTGAACTCGCCGGCGCTGGGCGTAACCTTGAAGTTCTCATTAAACCAGTTAACAGCCATGGTGACTTTCTGTTTGCAAGGGCAGGGGATGGTGCTGATTGTGGAGTTCACCACAGGTGGTATCTGGTTCTTGTCCCTGCTTTCTAGCGGCTGATCTTCAGCTCTGAAGGGCACTTTTCCCCACCTTATTTAGAATAATGTAAATTAGAAAAAAGGAGCTCATTGTCTTGGGGAACATTTCTCAAGAGACTTTAAAACTAAAAACAAGACAAGCCTGCAGAGAAAGGCAACCTCCTTTTTTACCTTTGCAAATGATACCAGCATGAAATACGTTCTGATCTCCATTGCTTTGCAGAGTATGCAAACTAATTAATACATTTGTATAATAACGTGCAGGAGGGTGGTGTTTAACTATAATCAGCTTATGTGCTTGGGTTAGACCTGATTTGGAAGGCACTGAATTCCTGTTTATTTTTAAGAGGCTCTAAAAAAATACCCATTTGAAATGTAATTTTGTAAGAATCTTACAAATTCTTAATTAACTCCCCCCCCCCAAAAAATATAGCAATATCCCCTGGCTCAAAATGCTGTGCTCTTTCCTTACCCCCGACCCCTACAGAAGTATGTAGTTTGCCATCCCTATTTAAAAATGTCTGGGTTAAGTTTTTAGGATAGAGCCATTTTTTCTCTGAATATGGAAAGAAAGTTTTGTTAAATAAATTAAATATAATTACAGAGTTGAACTATAGGAAAACCCTGTAGCTTTTAAAAGAGAGGGATCTTGTCTGAAATACTAGCTCACTAAAGTTTCCAGGGTGCTCTCATCCAGTGATTGCTGAGTTTGGTGTACCAGAGGGGGAGGAGTAGTCTTATAACTTCAATTCTTATAGGCTCTCATGCTACTAATTCTCATATGAAATGATCCTTAGCGAGTGGCATAGCATAAACCTGAGCAGGTGACAGCTTGCAAGGCCAGGTAAATGCTTTCTCTGGTAACAAAATGTTTCTGTGTATTTTGCACAGACAACAGGAGTTGAGCTGGATCGTTAAGAGCCACGGGTTGGTGAATTACCAATAATAGGCTTCAGTTTTCTCCACAGACATTTAACTACACTTTGCATATAATGGGATTCAGTTGTAAAAGCAGAAATGAAGATAGTAAAAATTACATTAGTAACTTTAAATGGTAGGTAGGTAAAAGTCAAGAAAGATCAGATCTTGATGCTTTTGTAATGGCACATCCTAAACCTTAATAGTGCCTTGTGTAATTACATGTCTGCTAATCACATGTCATAATTAACACATACTTGAGTGCTGATCCTGCAAGCTGTTCCGTATGGGTTCCTGCCCATGCCAAAACAGCTTGCTGAAATGGGACTTTCATGTCTGACGATGAGAGGTGTTGAGCACTTGCAGTTCCCAGGATCCAGGCCGTAGAAACATGCTGAGCCTCTTCTTGATGTGAACATGTAACTGGGCACATTGGCAAAGCTGTCTTGTGTCACAGTTATTGGAAATTGGCTCCTGGATTTTGTTTGATTTGATATTGTGTAGATTTGGAGGGCTTCCATGTTATAAAGTACACTTGATTAGTACCTTAGCTTCTGCATTGCCCTTGTTAGAAATAAATGGAGATTTTTTTTTTCCCTCTAAAAACAAATAGTTTGTAGCACAGGGAATGGAATCACAGCTGGAGGGGAATCATTTCACTTCCTGTTCTCTCAGCCGAAAGAACTAGTTAAGATTTTAAATAAATATCTGCCCTTGTTTGATGTTTTATTAAGCAAGTGCTCATTCGGCATGTGAGATGGTTCTCATGTGCCATAGATGGTAATACTAACCTATACTTGACTTCATGTTTAATGCGGTTGTTGCCTTAATATTGGGGGAGGATAAAGTGATGGTTGAAAAGCTTGTTGAAAAAGTCAGGGTTTGATGTTTTACTTCACAAGTCGTTTACTTGTCATACCTGAATTGTTCTAGGTCATGGTTTCCTCAGAAAAGACCTGTTGATGGTACCAACTCTCATCTTTCATATTTTCATTTCAGATTGGCGATGATGAACAAGGTTATGACTTGGACTTGTTCTGCATACCTAAACATTATGCAGATGACTTGGAAAAAGTCTATATTCCTCATGGGCTTATTATGGACAGGTTAGTTTGACTTCAAATAATGTGTTATGCCAATTTAATTTCATGAAATTGGGAAAAATGTCTACCAGTAACATTTTTTGTTAAGCCTTGTAGCTTTTTGCTATCTGATGATGATCTAAATAGAGGACCTTGTGGAAAATTTTTAATTAGGAGCCACATACTGTCTTCTAGAAAGAAGTGCGAGCACTAATTAACTCTCTTTCACACACAAGCCTCTAAGAATTGGCACATTTGCTGCTGTGGTCATTTTCAAAACTACAGGATAGCTGTTAGGAGCCACTGTACTAGTCTTAAGAACTAACCAAAAAGGCACCTTAGTTTAGATTGCAAATGGAAAACATTATAGCTTTTTAAATTTTATCGCGAGATTAATCCAAGGACACTGGAGACATTGTTTCCGTACTTTCAAGTTAGAAAAATTTAATATCTTAAGTTCTTTTCCTTTCTGGGAAATGCATCATCAGCCTTTGCAAAATACTGGTCTATTGCTTCTCTACAGCCCAAACCCATAAAACTTGTATTTTTTATTTCTGTTCTCAGAGGGAAAAGCAGTTTCAGTGGAGTGATTACCAAAGAAAACATCTTTCAAAAACTACCTTTGTACTTGAGAAAAGATCTTTTCGAAGTAGAGATAAGGATAGCCCTAGAGTTCACGTTGTGGTAGTGAATTCCCACTAACTTAATAGGGTATTTTAAAATATTTATTTGCAGCATTAACGTATTTATATCATGGTATTATGAGAGCTACTTATGGATTTCCAATGTAAGTTGAAAGCTGACTAAAATACATAGCATTTGAATAGTATTTTATTAAATGAATGGCTCTAGTTGTAGCCTCTTCCTAACAAGTCTGTGGCTGGCTGAATATGCTATAAATATTACACCATGCTTTTCTAAATAAATGAGAAGCTAAATTTAGAAATGATTTCCTTCTGAAAGATGACTGGTACAAGTAACGTGTCAGTCAGCTGGTTTCTGGTGTCTGTGTATTATCCTTGGTTTTGGAGTTAATGCAGGGTCCTTGTCACTTGTGTTTTAACCTGGCATAAAAGTAAGGCACTAGTTTTCAATCTGAGAAATGCCTGTCTTTTGCCTGATTTGTCTAGGACGGCTCTCTCTGCTTGTTCTACTGGTAAACAAATTTATATTTCTCTGTGCCTGGGGAACAGAAAAGCTGCAGAACATACTTTTTTTTTCAAAATCCACATGTGAACAATCTACTAACTGAGCAAAGATTCAGATTTGTTTTGGCTGATTGTGACCTATAAAGCTGGCAGTATGTGGCAATGTTACTGTTAGATTAACCTTGAGAAGTGAGAAAAGCAAAAACCTTACTGACGAGTAAACAGTAAAACTGGCTAAGAAGTGCTAGGCAAATATTTCATTGAGCAAGGAAGATATGTTCTAGTGCAGCATGTGTATTTCCCACTGCTGGCTGCAATACCAAACCATACTGCTGTAAGAGACAAATGAGCCTTGTCCAGATGAGCATGGCTGTGCAGTATAGCACTGCAAATATGTCTGCAGCGCCACATACAGCATGTTTAGCTGTTCTCCAAGAGAGCAAGGAGCGGGGAAGGTGGGGGTTGACCCCTGGATATCCAGAGGTCAAAAAAAAACATGCAAAAAAAAAAAAAAAGTGGAGTAGCACTGCTCAAAACCAGAGCCTGGCCAGCTAGAGCCATGCTGCGGCTGCTTGCCTGGCTGCGAGCAGCAGGATTGCTGCTGCTGCTGGAGCCCTGGGAGACCCCCAGGATCCCAGCTAAGGTTGCTAGGGTGAACCCAATGCTGGCCCTAGCCTCTCTCTCCCCATACAGGGGAATCTGCCTCACACCAGAATGTGTGTGGCATAGGCGTTCCCCAGGGACAGCTAGCGGCAATGCAAGGTGAGCCACCGCTAATTGTTCCCAGGGAACCAAACTTCCATGCTTGTCTGGACACAGCCTTGAGATGCATTGTGATAAATAATTAATGTTGGTTTGTTTTCTCCCTACAGGACAGAAAGATTGGCACGAGAAATCATGAAGGGCATGGGAGGACATCATATTGTAGCTCTTTGTGTACTCAAGGGTGGCTACAAGTTTTTTGCTGACTTACTAGACTATATCAAAGCACTGAACAGAAATAGTGATAAATCTATACCCATGACGGTAGACTTCATCAGGTTGAAGAGCTATTGTGTAAGTTTACTTCATGCTTTGATAGAAAATTGAATACGTTGAAATTATTAAATGATGTTGTTTTAAGCTATTATTCATGCTGAAATATGCTAGGTAGTGTAGAAAAAGAGAGGAAATGATAGTCTCATATAATGCATAGTGACAGCTGTGACCGGTGGGGAAACAGGAAGCTAGTGGAGGACAATTGGAGAAATAAAATCACATGGTTGCTTGTTGACGTGCCATGTTACAAAATATAGTTCCTGTTATGTGTACAGACTTTCTTTCTCCCTTCCCAGGCCACTAAAATCCTCTTTCAAAGCAAAGCAGCCCTGTTTGTAATTCTCAACTGCCCAACCATTCCTTCTCTCCCCACATCCACAATCCAGTGCTATTGTTCCAGGGCAGGTAGGGGCAGTGGGGGCAGGTTAAGGGGAAGTGGATTCCTACATTTTACAAGCTATCACTGGCAGGAACTTTCCTAATGATAGGATACCACTAGCTGAGTAGGGGAAAACTGCAAATATATTTGCGTCGGAATTCTAATTTACTTGCACTGAATATAGGCAGGATGATGGCACTAGTAGCCCTTGTATTCTTTTATTTATCTCAGCTAACCAAATGTAACTAAAACTAATGGCGTTTTTAGCATTGAAAAAAAAGGTTCAGCTTTAATTTACAGTCAGTGGTTGATGAGGAGCCTGCTACCCTTTGGAGAATAGATGGAGGTTGGTTTGATTTTGTTTTTCTTGGTAAGATTAATTTCTACCCAAACTTAAGAATTTAAGTTGCAGAATATTCAGAAATATGAAGTAATGCTTAAACCTCATGAGCATGAGAGAAAGCTATGTAGGTTAAAGGAAAGAATTCATGTACACAAATGTTACATGTTTCCTGATCTAGCAAGTGCCCACTCTGTTTCCTTGAAGTAAACTCAAAAGGCTGCTTTTTGGATGTATTCCATGGGACTCGTGTAGTCTAGAAATAAGGTAATGAAATGAGACTTTCTAATAATTTTAAAATAGATTATTTCATAAGGTTTTACTATTAGCTGCATGTCCGAGGATCTTCACATTCCAATTAGCAGCCCAAAATAGCTGAGTCTTGGAAGAGTTCCTGTTCCAGTGCACAAGTAGGAAAAAAATATGGAGATTACTACATTGGAAACAACTTATTCATTCATTTGATTAGACCATGAAACCAGTGATTCAGTTATTTGCAGGGTTAGTTTTGACAGTAGAAGGACTCTGATTTGTTTGGTGGTGTTGCCTGACCAGGTAAAATCTCACTTTTAAAAGGGCAAAGCCACGAGCTGCGTTCTGGTTTGCCCATGTGCAGCTGTGCAGTGTGTGGGGTGGGGGTAGCACAAGTTGCCCTCTCTAGTTTTTCTTCATGGACACTTCTGCTGGGTATGAAAGGGTTGTATGCTGCAGCCTGTTGAGTTACGCACCCTGGAGGGGTTGTGTGTGCAGTACATATTTAAAGATACTGTGTGAGAACTGCTTTAAATATTTGACTCTTGGTCCTCATGGAACAATTTGGCCCCCTCCCCTTGTAAGCACCAAACCACTACACGCACGTGCTGTACCTGTAAAAGCCACAGTAAACCTTTGACTATCTGAATTACAGGAGGGGCATATTAAAGAACAGGCAGTGTTGATCCCTACCTCCTCTAGGCTGAGCACACCATATTTTACACTGCAAGAGAGATTTTGGGGGAGCTTCTGTGGTTAGTTTAAAAAAACAAACAAACCCGTAGCTAAGTGGGAGACTTGGTGACGAGCCTAGTTGGAGAATGTCTGACAAAAATGTTTTTTAGAAGACAGGGCTGCAGTCATGGTGTGTATTCTGTATTCCTTTTTCTTGTGTATTACTCGTATTTACATCAATTTCTTTTGCCTATTCTCCTCCGGTTTTGCCTATTTCCTCCGTAATTAGAGTCCCCTGTCTCAAATCCTCGTGCCTTTAAGAAGGGAACAAGGAGCAAGATTTAATAAAAAATGTTCATAGTAATGAATAAAGGAAGGGAAATACAGAGACTGCTTTTTGGACGGTATGCTTTCTTCATGTGTTGTGTGTTTAGGGGAGTTTTTATCAATCAGGCAAATGAAAGGATGATTTCTATTTTAGATCAGTATAGAGGTCTAATCAGCTGATGCACGGTAGTAATTACCAAAACTTACCAGCATGTCACTTTTTGCAAGTACAGTAAGATGGTTATTAATGTTCAGGCTAGGGTTCTTTGGATTATTAAACATTGTAGTCTCCATAAAATTGTCTTAACAGGGACATCCGTGGAATGAGTTGACTAAAATTATGATTGTTAATACCGCACAGGTTTTGGAGTACTTTCTTATCCCAGGTTCTCAAAATGCTTTACAAAATGTTAACCATACAATTTCATGATAGAGCAACTAGGGCGCATTAGTTAATAGAACTCATCTGTGTTCAAAAAATGAACTAATGCAGTTGGAAAAAGAGCTTACAGTGCTGCCATTGAAGTCCTTGGATAATGTTACTAAGCCATACAGGCTTCCTGATACCTTTTCATCCTGATGATAAAAATCTATTGTTAGAAGTGCTGTGATTACATAAGCAAAACAGCTGGACCATATAGTATGTTTTGCTCGCATACAACATGCCCCAGAATAAGACTTGAATCTTGGTTTTGAAAGGCGTGAGAAGAAGAAAAAAAGATCTTTCCTTTTGATCCACTAAGGCCCCTGGCATATGTTCATTTAATGGCATGATCAGATTTGATCCCATCTTCCCAGCTGCTGGTTCCACAGGTGCCCTGGGAACTGAAACAAGCAGGTATACAGGTGGGGCTCCCAGCTGCACACTTGCTTTTTAAAAAAGGTTTGGGATGCACTGAACCCCAGATTGAAGAGAGAGTCCCTGATGTCAGGCTCACAGCATTCCCCCTGCATCTGCCTTTGAGGATCAGGTGGGGGTGCCTGGTCTAGGACCCAGTGCTGTCCCAGTTCAGTCTCACCATTTGGGTAAGGAATGGCTGTGTTCCAGACTCCGGGGCTGCCCCATGCCAGATCTATACACTCAACTGAGCATTAGGATCTGTATGGATTAGCAATGTAGTACAAATAAGCCACAAACATGTTAATGTCTGTGGTGTATCTTTGTGGCTTGTTTGCTATAGTATCACACGTGATAAATTGGCTTTAACATATGGCTGGTTTACTATTTCTGAATCAATTAACACTTTAATTGCATCTTAAATATAGTGGATGCCAGAGCCCTGAGTAGTAGCAGCTAGGGATCTGTGCCTGCTCATCATTTTGCTTCCTGTGGATCATGTGCAGACTTTACTTTCGCTTTTGCCCAGCAGAAGCTGCTGATACTGTACTTCCTGGTATATAATATATGCCAATTTCCAACAACTGTTTTTTTTTTGGAAAAAGGTGTGTATTGCATGCAAGAAAATACCCACTGCGCATGTTAATGTTTAGAAAGCTACAATGTCAGAAGGGCAAGCTCATACTGTAATTGCATTCAGAAATGTTTCTCTCTAAAACAGAGGCAGTTAAAATATAATTAAACTTCATTTATAGCTCCTGCTTTCCCAGCTTTGTTTTTGGGTTGTTTTTTTTTTTTTTTACAAATGAATGGTTCTAGAAGGAGCTGGCTGTGATGAAATTAGAAGATAGAACTTATGAACAAGCCGCACGCTTGTGTATAACATGCCCATTTTATTTGTGTATGTCTCCCATTTTTAAGTTTAGAAATGAGAAGAAGTTGCTTGCATAGACATGAAGAAGAGCCAAAACAGGGATACTTGATGAGGGTGTATGGAGAGCAGGAGTGAGGATTTCAGGAAGACAGTGAGCCTTAGAAAGGGGTTCAGCCTGAAAGTTAAAATGGATTTCAAACTGTATCCAGTCTACTCAGTGTCATGAGGACCGTCCTGATTACATCTGACAGTTTCTGTTAAAGTCATTTCTGGCCATTTGCTAGTGACTTCTGTCTTGAAAAGCATTGCTATTCATGGAAATTGGTTTGTTGTTTTAAACTAGATGCCATTCCTGTTAGAGTTGAAAAAGCTTTAGTTTTTTGTTATTCACAGCCTGTTTAGAAAATCTAGTATACATATAGAAGTATAGGTATACGTGCTAGTTAGTGCTTGTACTTAGCATTCAGAAATGTAGGCATCTGTGTAGTGAAAGGACAAGTCTCAGAGAGGGTGGTGAACTGTTGGTGCTGTCTCCTTATCATCCTACTTTGGCTATACATTCCTGTCTGCACTTTGTGATATTTTTTCCTGGGGTACAGAGTCCTGTTTTGCACCTGACAGTTCTGACTTCAGGAATTTGACCTTGTGATTGTGCTGGATGCCGTTCTTGGGGGGGGAGTTTCAGCTCAGCTCTTGATGCTCAGCAGTATCCTTGTGACCCTGAAATGTAGAAATTGCGGTAAGAGAAGATGTAGGGAAACCACAAAAGATGATGGTATTTGTTTCTTGCAATGCAACGATTTTGGTAGGCAAAATTAAGACTTTCAAAAGGTGCACTTAAAAATGTATGTACTCTAGGTGTCAAAGCATTGGAATAATTTGTAGAGTGGCTTGTTTTTATATACTAAAAATATTTTAATTGCGCACACACATGATAGTTGAAGAACAAATACTTTTTCCCCCCATCAGCCTTGTTTTTGTAATGAGGTATGTTTGTCATCTTTTTGTGGAAGGAAAATGGAATCTTTACCATAGGAATACATGAGAGGATTATTATTATGGTTCTAAAAGAAAGCAAGAGTAAAAGGTACTAACGTAAGTTTAAAAAAAACCCCTGACAATTAAAAAGCAGCTCTTATCTTAATAATCTAGTGGGGTACATGAAGGAAATGCTTCTCATCATGTGAAGTATTTAAGACTTTTACATGCTGTGAATTAAACACGTTTTTATGGTTTAACTACTTTTTCAAACATTCACTCTTAGAATGCATAGTCTCTCTCGCTCGCTCTCTCACTGCCTCCTGTCACATCAGCTCAGACATCTTTTTTTAGATTAGTTTAAAAAATGGCAGTCTTTGTTGGGCAGGTGTGGCTCGGGTCAGTTATGAAAGTATTAAAACAGTGCCTGGGATTTCTTAAAAAAAGAATTACCCTTATTTACTAAATACGTTACTGTTCAAGGGGGTAGCATGACTTTAAAAAATATATGAAGACATAATGCTAACAAAATAATTGAAAATAGAGATTACTCCTGGTTTTACTTGTGCAAGACTGTACTGTACAAGTTAAAGTGGAAAAGATTGAATACATTGTTCAGTCTGATGTTTACATATCTCCAGCTATTAATGCATTTTTTTTAGGAGAATACTCAAGAGTTCAATAATTTCAGAATTTGTTTAATATGTTTTCTCTTTCTTAACTTTGCCATAATATTCCTAGTTGCCTAACTTGATGTGGGTCACTAAGCAATTCCCTTCACACTAGCATTTGTATCTCCTCGATATTCATGTGTGAGAGTATTCCTACTTTATGATGGCAGCATGTAATGCAGGATGTATAATGTAGGTAAGAGCTGACTCCGTCCTATCAAAAAACAAAAGAAAGAGGGAAATTATTACAATTTGTCTATCACCTGTGTTCTTTCATCTATTTGTTGTGTACACCTTTTTCTATATGTTTATATGGGGTTTAGTACAAGATAACAGGGGTTATATTATCAGAAACGTAATAAAAAGTACAACTGGAAATAGATGGTAAGTAGGTGATGGGGGACAGGGCTTCCATAAAGGATAGTTACCTTAAACAAGCAGAAATTAAAATAAAGGATTATGAGAAGTCTGTTGGTTTTTTGGTTTGGGGTTTTTTTTGGGGGGGGCTGATTTTTTTTTCTTTTTTTTTTTTAGTTTATATAGTAATGAGAATAACTCAGACTTAATGTTGACTGTGAGAAAAGTTAGGATTATCAAAGTCGGTTGGAAGCCGGTAAATAAAACACTGATGTCCTTGAGGGACCTGGCAGCATTCCTGTTGAGTTGCAAGTTATCCCAGAACTGCCTACTTGCAGCTTGTAGGAGAAGCTTCTCTTCATTGAAACAAAATTCTGCATTGCTTTGGTAGGGTGGTGAAATCATTGTCAAGAGTGATTTGATTAGAAACTGTTGCAAAGCAGGGAAATTCTCCTAGCTCCCATAGCTCTTCCTGGAGTTTACATTAATTGTGACTGATGTTAAACATTGTAACTAGGTGAGGTCATACATTGTGTTTGACCTGTTTGCTGACTTAGAATTCTTACTTTTTTTTTTTAAAAGAGTAATATTTTATGAATAGACAGTTTCAAATGACAACTGTCACCCTATGGCAGCATGAAGATCAGAAACCACCGGTTTTTGCTTGTTTATGTCAGCATCTTTAGTCAGCCCCTACCATGCCACATGTGCCCCTATTTTGATGCCAGCATGTGATGCAGGATGTTTTCTGGAATAGGACTAGAATGCTAGTCCCCTGTGCACTGGCAACCATTTACCCAAAAACACCCTTTCTGATTATTCTTGTAAACCACAAACATTAAGCACCCTGAGAAAAATGTACCTTATAGTGTGCTACAAATGTGGACCACAGAGGAAAAGACAATGCTGCCAAACCTTGTCACTGCCATGGCAGGGAACTTGCTAGTTGAAAATATATTGAGGTGACTCTAGGAAGAAGACTATGCCCTGGTCTACAGAGGAATGCAAAACAACCCATGGTCCTTTGTTAAACTTCCAGACCCCAGATCTGGTGATTGGTTTGATCCTAAGTATATGGGCAAGATCCTCCAGCCAGGTACCTGAGAAGTTTCTAAATACTGTGAGGATGACCATGAGTCCTTGGATGAACACTTATGAGTCCTTGACTAATGAGAAAAGATTGAGGAAACTGGGCTTATTTAGTCTAGAGAAAAGGAGACTGAGAGGGGGGCTTAATAGCAGCCTTCAACTATGTGAAGAGGGGTTCAAAAGAGGATGGAGCTGGACTGTTCTCAGTGGGGGCAGATGACAGGACAAGGAGCAATGGGCTCAAGTTGCAGGAAGGGAAGTTGAGTTTGGATATGAGGAAAACTCTCACCAGGAGGGAAGTAAAGCACTGGACTGGGTTACCCAGAGAGGTGGTGGAGTCTCCATCCTTGGAGGCTTTTAAGACCCAGGTAGACAGAGCTTTGGCCAGGATGATGTAGTTGGGGCTGGTTCTTCTTTGAGCAGGGGGTTGGACTAGATGTGACCTCCTGAGGTCCCTTCCAACCCTGACTTTCTATGATTCTATGAGTCCCAGTCAAACTTCCACTGCTAGCTGTTGCCAATGTCCAGTGTTTTTAGAGGAAGGTGGAAAAAACTCCCAACAACCTAAAATGAATTCATACAAAGGGGGAAAATTTTCTTCCTAACTCCTGCAGGCTTCCAGCAGAAGCTCCAAAATGTTGGAGTACCAGATGCCTCCCACACAGAAGAGCTTTTTTTATATTTGATATATAAATCTCAAACATTGTTTGACCAGAAACATTAACTTAAATCTAAATGTAATGACCTGTAACGTGCCATTTAACAGATAAGCTTTTAGATGCTCTGTACTACAAAGCATGTTTTTGTGTGTTTTCCTGTCACATTTTCAGGATGGTACCATGGTTTATAGTTTGGATAGCTAATTGGAAAAATAGATATTTTAATGCGGTCAAACTAATCCTTTGCTTTTCTCACTTTGTAACTAGAATGATCAGTCAACTGGAGATATAAAAGTAATTGGTGGGGATGATCTCTCAACCTTGACTGGAAAGGTATGTCTCTTACTGCATAACAAAAGAAGTAAGTGTCTACAAATTTTTAAGTTGCTCTATTATTTTTCTAACTCTGTGAATTTAGCAGCCCAAAGCCTATGATCCTTTGTATTCATTTGCATAGTGATAATGGTCTAGCTAATCAAGGTAAAGCTAGGTGGCAACCTTTGGCTTGCTTTTATGTTGTGATATGTTGGAAAGAACCGTTCTGTGTTTCCTGCCTATGACAGAGATTATGGCCAGTACTTAAGTTCACGCAGACTCTGTCTTCTAGTACAAGAAGTATCTGTGTTTCTAGCATATGTCACAGCTGCTTCTTTTAGATTGTGTATCTGGTCAGTAGTTACCAAATATGCTGTAAGTATAAGTTGTAAAGCAGTTACTGTGTTAATTTACAAGCAACACCCGCTTATCACTGTTTCACTAAGCGCTATTTTGCTATAACACTCATTTGAAATTGATACCTGTGTAGCAGAGCACTAGGGTGCTCGCTACTAGTAATAGTAATAAATAAGGACAGCTGCCAATCAACAGGGCAGCACAGGTGAGGGTTGCTAGGGCAACTAACATGGGTCATAGTTTCATAGTAGCTAGAGTCGGAAGGGATCTAGGTAGATCATCTAGTCCGACCCCCTGCCTTGGCAGGAAAGAGCACCGGGGTCAGATGACCCCAGCAAGGTG
>NW_017728916.1:9341956-9353590 GCF_001723895.1 Crocodylus porosus
TGCTAACCTCCTCCAGGAGCCCCCGCACCCGTTCCTCCAGGGTCCTAAGGCGGATACCTACAGGACAGGTGCAGGAGTCCCCAGTCCCTGCCCCCCCAGACCTTGCCGGGCAGTTCCCGCAGGCCAGGGGGTTGGAGGACGGCAGCCCCCCCGAGGGGGGTCAGCCGGCTAGAAGGGGGCAGGGCCTGGCCTTTATAAGCAACCAAGCTGAGGCCAGAACCAGTTCCTTTCTGGCAGCTGGAGGTGCAGGAGCTCTGCAGAAGAGCCCAGCAGAGCAGAGACAAGCAGTGCAGCCTGAGCACCTAAGGGACGCAGCATGGTGAGGGCAGAGGGAATCCTGGCGGAGATGCCTCTGTGAGAGGGCCAGTTTGGGCCTGGACCCTTATGTTATAGCTGGTAGGGTTATTTTGAGTTAGAGCCGGTTGGCTAGTAGTTTGCTTTGCAGTAGGGCTGTTTGTGTGAATACCGGAGGACCGGGTGAGGCTGTAGGGGTGCGAGGAGGCCTCACGGGAGCTCCCCAATAATCCGGGAGTTCCTGGTGCCCAGTAAGGGCACAGCAAGCGGTGCAAGGGTGGCGCAGCGATTGGCGCCATAGCTGGCACAGCGGGTGAGCGCTGGAGAGGCGCAGTGTGTGGGGTGTTGAGACCCCAGCCCGTGAGGGCGGTATTTTGCCCAGTAGGGCGTACGACCCAGGAGAAGGGTCAGGGGCCAGGCATGGCTGCGGGCCACCTGAGCCCCAAGCATGGGAAGCGCGCAAGTTAGGCCCGAGAAGGTGGGTCTGGGGGCCAGGTAAGGCTAAGGCCGCCTGAGCCCCAACCACGGGAAGCCCTGAGTGTGGGTGAGAAGCACGGGCAGCGCGGCATAGGCCCCAGGGAGGGCAGGCATACGGAAATAGGAAGCCTGGGCAAGCGTGCGGTAAGAGTCCGGGAGAGAGGCTGGCACGCGATAACAAGCCCGGCAGGCAGGTTAAAATAAGAGGCTCCAGGGTCAGCGACTAGCACCCTACTGACACTAAGCCCGGAGAGGGGCAGATATGCGGATAGGGGCCTGACCAATAGGAGCTCGACAGAGCCGAGCGCGTGACTAGAGGCCCGGAAAGGGCGAGAGGGGGACAGAAGCCCGGGAAGGGCCGAGTATATTGGGCGCGCGTACGGAGAAACCCCAGAGAGAGGGAGCGCGTGTATCGAGACACCCCGGGTGGGGGCGAGCATATGATACGAGAACATTCGGTACAGCTGTGAGGCTTGGGGCGTGCTAAAGGGGAGGTTGGAGGCATGCATAGCCCTTAAGGCTGGGGTGCACCGAGTCACCCTATACAGAACGGGGAATAGTTCCAGCATAACACTGTGTACTAGGGGATCAAAGGCAGCCTCCCATATAGAACCGGATATCATCAAAGACGTGGCGGGCGAGATAAGAAGGTGCTGGATCTCCTACTTAGCACGGTAGGGGGGCGCTAGAGGGATCATGGCCGCCCCTGCGCCCCGCCCCGTGACAACCTGACTTCGCTTAGCGGTCAGCAAGTGTCATTATGATCCTCATGGTCACCATCTTCGGTCATTAAAAATAATTGTGTTCTCCATCTTGTCATCAAATACTTTCAGTTTCGCTTAACACTCTTTTTGCTTAATGCTCCATTTTTCAGGAACTAATAAAGAGCGCTAAGCAGGGGTTGCCTCTACAGTGCTGATTTGTGAAATTGCCAATATTAGTATTATTGTCGTAGTAATAGTTCTGCAACTGAGCAGTTATTTGGTGTCTGCACCAGTATTTTTTTTTTAAAGTGCCCGAAAGGAATAGTCTTGTAGGATTAGTTATCTTCACTATTTTATATTTGATAGCAAAGTGAAAGATAAACAAAATATAACCAGTCATATAAAACCATGTAACGGGGAGGGCAGCGTTTTTTAGGCAGAGTGCCAAAAACACCCAAAACCTTGACTTTTTAAGATGTTGGCGTGCCAGGGGCAGATGTGTGGGGAGCTGTGAGGGGCCCGAGCCTTGTTGTGGCAGTGCAGCTTTGGCCCTTTCCTGCTGTCTGCCTTTTCATGCCGCATTGTGGCACCAGTGTTGCGGGGGTTGCCTGCTGCCATATAATAAAACATAATACCAGGCATATAATCAGTCTGTAAGATGTATATTCCAGAGTATAATATAGAGGAGAAACTAATGGCAGAATTCTGAACACCTAAAAAGTGCCATTGTGATTAAGATTATTTCATTAAAAGCAAGCAAAATGTGTGTGGATTGTTTCTTGTTCTTATCATCAGATGAGAACAACCTTATGTTAGAAGTTTGCAGTCTAAGACTTTCACAGGCCAATTAATATTCAGCATGTGGTAGACAGTTGTCTTTGAAATTTGTCTGGCCATCATATTAGAAATGTTAACCTAATATAATTTGCAAAGCGTAGCATAACACACACATACTGGTTGCAGGAAGTTTACAGATTTATTCAGGTTTTCAACTTCTGAAAATGTGCAATTATATAAGTAGTGGTATAAACGTTTCATTACATTGCTAGCATAAGAGTTTATCAGCATACTTTTCAACTAGATACTAATTGATTCTTATCTTTTTTTCCCCCCACTAGAATGTCTTGATTGTAGAAGTAAGTATTATGCTTCACTTGGGATTTCTATTGTATGATTTTTCATAATGCTCTAGCATGGGTTCACCCTGAATCTGAATGTCTTTATCTTACAAATAGCCCTTAACTTTTGTGATGAGCTGCACCCCCAGATTTAAGCAGATGCAAAATCCAGAGCTGAACTTTCAAGTTGGCCCTTTCTCTAAGGATAACATGCTAAGCTGTAGGAGGAAGTGTCCTGGTAGAATGTTTAACTCTTTGTAGTTGTTACCTTCAGTTTGCTGGGACCTTATTTAAATATATGGTTTTGTATACAGAACAAAGTTAAATTAAACACCTTTGTTCAGCATTGCAACTATGGTACGAAAAATAAAAATGCTGTGGCTTTAGAGAAAACAATTCCTTATATTTTAAAATCATAAAATATTAAACTGTGCCCAGTGTCCCCATGCATAATTTCTGAAGTAAAAATAAAATGTCAGCTTATCTTCATTGTAGAAATACTTTTGCCTTCCACAGTGGTTCATCATATTCCTCTGGGTATTTACATGGATTCAGAGAGAAATTAGGGCTGGAAGGGACCTCAGGTGTCAGGTAGTCGAGCCTAAGGCAGAATCAGCCCTTTCTAAACCATCCAGATGGATATTCATCTAACCTACACTTAAAAGCATCAAGTAATGGAGATTGCACAGCCTTTTTTATGTAATGTGTTCCAGAGCTAACCCACCCTCAGAGTTAAGCCATTCTTCCTATATGTAATTAAATCTATCTTGTTGTAAGTTAAGACCATTACTTCTGGTCCTGTCAGGTGTGAACACAGAAAGCAGTCAATCACCATACTCTTTATAACAGCTCTTTTGAAGACTGTCCATGCCTTCCCTCCTCTCCTAATCATCTCTTTTTCCTTTGGGAAATAATCCCAGTTCTTCCACCCTTTCTGTACATGTCGTGTTTTCTAGACTACTAATCATTCTTGTCACTCTCCTCTGGAGTCTTGCCAGTTTGTTCATGTCTTTCGTGAAGTGTAATGCTCGAAGCTGGACCCAGTCAGTCAGGTGAGGCCTTGCCAGTGCTGAATAGAGTGGAAGAATCGCTTCCTGCGACTTCCATGTAACACTTCTGTTGATACATCCCAGGATGCCATTAGCCTTCTTTGCAACGTTTTGTTCTTGACTCCTATACAGTTTGCATTCCTCTGTAACCCATAGATTTTATTCTTCATTACTGCAACCTAGCCAATCATTCTTCATTGTATATTTGGGCCTTTGATTATTCCTTCTTAAGTGCAGTGCTTGGGGCTCATCCTTTTATAAATTATTTCCGACAATTTTTCTAAAAGTATCAAAGCCATTTTGAATTGTAATTGTACCCTCTGAAATGCCCCCTGTTTTAGCTAGTTTGGTATCATCTGTAAATTTAGTGCATGTATGCTCACTTTCATCCTTCAAGTCATTAATGAAGGTGTTGAACAATGCTGGACCCAGGACAGACCTGTGTAGAACCCCACTTCTGATGCTTCCTCCCAGTTAGATACTTTGTTATTGATGACTACACTTTCAACACAATTCACCAAGCAGTTATGCAACCTTCTTATTGTAGTTGAATTTAAACCACATTTTGTTAGATAACTTATTAGGAGTTGAGTTTCTTTAGGATGACTATATAAGGACATGTCCGTATTTAAGACAAAGGATATCCCAACTTTTATTCTTCTCTGGTCAGCTTGATGTAGAAGGAAATCAGGTTGGTCAGGCATGATTTGTTTTTGACAAATTTGTGTTAAGATGATGATGATAAAAACACAAAGAAACACTCATCTTATCCATCATTATAAATAGACTTTTGGTGTTCCAGTATCTCTCTGTGTATCAGAGTTAGACTAGCAAGTTTGTACTTCCCCATGTCTTCCTTGTTTCCTTTTTTAAAACATGGAAACTATATTTGCCCTTTTCCAGTCTTCTGGGGCCTGATTTGACCTGTGTGGAATCTTGGCTCTGCCATTGCTTCAGCCATTTCCTTGAGAACTGTAGGATGGTTTGCATCCAACCCTGCTGATCTGAAAACAGCTAACTTATCTAAGTGATCTCTAACATGTTCATCTCCTACTCTGGGCAGAATACCCTCACCTCTCCCTCTCTCCTTCCTGCATACACTTGATGCCAGTTGTGTTCATTATCAAGCAGTTAACCCTTTTTGGGAAGAATACAATTCTGTCTGCCTTGCTAGCTGATGGGGTAGTTCCTACATTGGGACCTCTCTTGAGGAAACTTGTTTTTCTCCAGTAAATATTGTAATTGTTAGTGTTTTGTAAATAGTGTTCTTGAATGAGGTTGATATTCTTAGGGCAGAGAAGCAGTGGCAATATACAAGTAAACAGAATTAATTAAACAAGGCCTAAAATTATATTAACTGGTCCATTTACATAAATAAATAAGTGATGGAGATTTCCAGATTCTCATCCCTCCAGGCAAAAGAGAGAGTGACGCTTCCTTTTGTCACGCTAGACTTCCAGTATTGGGGACCTAAGTTTTTATGCAGTCATCCATGCTTTGATTCAAGAAGGCCCTAAGTTGTACAAAATTTTCTCATGCTCTCACCACCCTAATATATATGTACAAGTTTTACTTCCCTCCTTTTGTTTGCACAAATATACTACAGCCACACATGATTAATGTCTCCTCTGAAGTGTATTTTACTTCAGACGGGCAGTGTGTTGAACTGTTTCTGTTCTGTTTCAATTACAATCAAATCTTTTAAGTACCAGCTAAACAAATTAGTTTCTCATCAGTTCAGTGATTCATCTACATGGCGATTCTTGTCAAATATGAGCCCAATAACAGAACACCATTCTGGCCGTCGATCAAGTAATAAAATGAAGTTTGCTGTAGCACTGTCCTCTGGCGCACCACAACACAGCTTTTCCTAAAATGTCTCCTCGGCTAGGCAAAAAGTCTCTAGAAAACTGAGATTTCCATCGGGTAACTACAGAATTAAACTGGCAGATCATAGATGGAGCTGATTTCTGTTTTGACTTTGGAAGATGTTGAAATGGAGACTTGGTACCATTTCCTGTGTCTATGCATCAGTCTACATAGTGTTCACATCCGCAGCCTTTTCTTAGCTTTGGGTTAAGATCCAGGCTACTCAGATTTTCTACATTTTCAGACACAAGCTGGCATAACCTGCAAGTAGTTGGGGTGGTGTAGTGGGAAGTCAAGTGAAGATAAGATTCAATAAGTCTTACCTGCTACTTTTAAATTTGTATAGATTGGATTTTGGGTCAAAAAGAAGAATGTCCCTCTAACAGTTTGGGGTTAATCTAACCTGGAGTAGGAAATTCAAAGCAACTCGGATGCTTTGACTTGTAACCTGTATGTTGATTTCCCGTATGTCCTTGGAATTAGAACGAGGTATCAGAACTAACTATATAATATGACTTCTTATATTGAAGTTGACCCTTAACATGGAATACTCAAATTACATATGTAATTTTTTTGACTTAAGCTCGCATGTAGGATGGTAAATAATATTCCTTTTCCCTTAAATATTGTAATGAATTTACATATTTGGTCTCCATTGCTTTTGTATCCTCCTCAGCAACTACATTAAAAATAGAGATTAGATATTAAATAAGTTGCAATGGTAGCCTTAGACACAAAAAATATAAGCTATGAATGCTTGAAGAGCTCAGTAGATAACAGTTCAATAATTGCTTCCATTATAGTTGCTATTAATGGTGATCAAAAACATTGTTGAAAGTGATTAACCATTATAAAGTATTGCCCTATCAATACAATATGACATTTTATAATGCACCTATATTTGTGCAGGAAGAACATTGATTTTTTTTATTCTCATATTATATTCATATTTTAACTCGGTATTACACGAGATTTTTGTTAGCGTATGAAAATACTACTTGAACAGCCTAAATAGCTTTCTTGCATTCTTTTTATTAACAGGATATAATTGATACTGGTAAAACAATGAAAACGCTGCTGTCTTTGCTTAAGCAATATAACCCAAAGATGGTGAAAGTAGCCAGGTAAGTTCTAATTATCACAACTTGTACTATGTTTTAATTTTTAAGAGTTGTAAACATTATTACAGGTGTATATATGTGTAAGCTCAAGCCATTTTTACCGTACTGTATTTGTTTGCTGTCTGCATGTGGTTGGTTATAAAGATGTGTATTTATTTAGGTTGGCAAGAGCACATTTCATATTTTTGTACTTCTGTTACAAAAGGATTTCTATAGTCAGAAGGAGGGAGTGTGTGTATATGATCGGTACAAAGGTTTATATTCTTTGTGCTTTTCATTCTGAGATTTTTTTTAAAGGCTTTCTTCTGTGAAGCTCCTTTTCACCTGTAAAGTGAGATTTCCCTCTGAAGTCTGACTGGAGTTTACCAGTGTTTGAAATCTTTTCTATAAGAGAGATTTTGAGGGGATTTGTTTTTTCTTATTATTATTCATACAAATCTGTTTACTTTTATACAGACTTAGGTTTTCTGGGATTGTTTTTTTCCCTGTCCAGCATTTGTAACTTATTGCCAGTATTTCCCTTAGTTAACTAGTCCAGCATGGCTTGCCTCTTCCACATGCACTGCTAATTCATACTAATTTGCACCAATGTGATTTAAAAAAAACGTTTTTTATACGCAAGTCTGCTCCTCCATGGATCAGACTGCAAGACCGGGGAAATAATTGGCAAATACTAATGTTGCTACTGGCCTGGCACAGGTGGATGGAGCCGGGATGTGTCCACCACACTGTGAAGTTCCCTAGTTGGGTGTACTGCTGGGCTGATTGTTAGTCTTTGCTAATTTTTTGCCGAATTTTTTATAACACTTAACAAAAAACGTAAACCAGGACCAGCAGTACTGAGGAAAGTTTAACAGGACTAACTCATATTTGCCAAGAGTAATACTTCTTAATAACCTGTTCTCTTACACTGCCACGCTGTGAATGTTATGTGCACTGCACAATGACAAGGTATTGACTGATATGAATTATAGATAAACATAGCTTGGAATTGCACCTAATCCGGTTTTGTTGCCATAATATTATGGAAACAGTTGTTAGGGGTGGCTTGAGCAGCTTTTTGCCAGTGATCTTGAGGTGACCTGTGGAAGGTGAGATTGTTGCAGACTCCTTATTGAAGGTCTAGTAGCACACGGAGGAATTTGAAGAATGTTACAAAGGGTGACTTGTCATTGTAGCCCTTTGAAAAGGGCCCCTGCCATTGCGCTTTACATCATGCAAATAAAATAGAACGTGCAAGTGAGAACTTTTTTTGTTACACTGAAAATGTGCTTAAGATCAAAGGAACGAGCATGAAAATCCTTGAGATGCTAGAAGTGCAAAGAAGTTTTGCATTTTTATACTTGTAAAGACTTGCCTGATTTTTTTTTCACTGCTGTGTGATGTAGCTTTAGCGGGGGAGTTCTGACTTGTGCTAATAGGTTCTAGATGGTTTGGTCATATCCCCAAACTGGTAACTGCCCCAACACAACGTCATCCAGTCAGTTACCATAAACTCAAATGTCTGAAACTTAAACTGAAAACTGATGAGTGAACACCTTCCTGAATAGTAAGTGCAGAAAAAAAGATGAAGGTAAGGTTTGCCTAACCAGAGATTTATTTTGAAGCAGCAGTTTTTGGTTAACTCCCATATGGATAGTCTTTTTCATGGATAGATGTGGATCAGTCTAATTCAAAATGAGGTCCTCGGGTTCCAGAATAAGAGTATCCACACTGACCATATCAGATTTTTCTTTCTCTCCCTGCCATCTTTCTGTACGGGGATGATGCTGTCTTACTGCATGTGTAAGGGAATACAGATATGACTGTAAAATGCTCACCAAAGGGCAAGGACCCCTACAGTTTGGAGAGAGGATGGAGAGCTTTTTACAGGACATTTAAGAACCCAGATAGGTTGTCAGATTCCAGGCTCAGTTTGCAGATGTAACTGAAAAAGCCATTTCTTCTTTTAAATGAAGATACCTGAGGTTTCCAAATCAAATGTGAAACCTCATTATGTCACTTTCCAGAATCACTTTTCACAAAAAGACTGCATTTAACTATAACGTCTGGGGGAATTTTTTAGTCTGTGCCTCTTGTCCGTTAGCTAGACCAGTGGTTCTCAACCTTTTTAGTCTTAAGGCTATAAGATTTGTGAATTGAGTGGCACCCCTTTTAAACAATTAATGTATTTATTACAGTATTTACCTCCTTGCTGAGGGGCTGGGCAGTGAGGGTGGGGGATCTGCCAGCAGGAACTGAGCCTGAGCTTGCGCTTATTTGCTTATCTCCTTGCACTGGGCAGATCTCCGCACACCTCGGGACACCCTTCAGAGGACGTTTTGTGGCACCGTTGGATGCCCTGGCACCCTAGTTAAGAATCATTGAGTTAGACTGTCACCTACTTATGAGTCAGGCAAAAGTGTTGACCCCGTCCTTGTGCTCACTTGGGGAGAGGGTATGTAGGATAAATTTAGCGGCCCTTCTTCTTCACACTTAACCTCAGTTATGTCCTAATTTGACATCTTGGATCTGCTGCTTGTCTGTATTTCAATTTTATATTGGTGTTTTGACAGCTTGTTGGTGAAAAGAACTCCTCGAAGTGTGGGGTATCGGCCTGACTGTAAGTGTTTGTTTGTTTGTTTGTTTGTTTTTGTTTTTTGTTTTTAACAGCAAACAACAAATATTTCAATTTAAAAAATCTTGATGTGGTCTTAGACTAGAGTCTAAGAATGTTCCCTTTTCTCCTGATTATTCTTGGAGAACCTAGTGTTTTGAATGTACTAGAATACATGGTAGAGTTGACCCTTTGTGTGTTATTTGGACACATTTTGTGTATTAAAGTACAGTGTGGTTCTTTGAGTGATTGTCCACATGGATTCCACTTCTGCGGCACTTCAGTCCATTATACCTGGTGTGAGTTTCTTTTGGTCAGCAGGGCCCACTGAGCCTTAAGCCCCTTTGCGCCCCTGTCTCTCTGAGGACATAAAGGGAGCAGTGGACCACACACAAGAAGGACTCTATGGGTGTGAAAAGATAGCACATTTGGCACAGGCCTGACCTCTGTATGTGACCTGTGTCTAGCAAGTGCACATATCCTATTGTGCCTCACTTGTCTAGTGTCCAGACGTTCCCTGGGATTTCTGCCCCAGTGCAGCAGAAAGCACCCACTGGGTGGTTAGCTGGTGGGAGTGCCCAGTGGATGGGACTGCCTGTCTGTTCCACTGGTATCACTGCTACCATTATCCCTGCCAGTGTGTTGCTACCATAGTTTCCCTTCGCTACCCCTGCGAATATGCTGCTATAACCACCTCCCTAGAACAGACTCGCATGCGATCCTTGCCTTGCAGGCCATGGACACCATGTCGTGATTATACAGTGAAGGGCCCAGTGGCAGTTCACATCTGACAGCTTGGCTTTGGCTGTCCATGAGATGAGTGAGGACAGGCATGTCACAGGGGAGGCAGCTGTGCACTTTCTGGATTCTGTAGAAAGACATGGTGCTATCTCATAGCACAGGAAAAGGCAGGGTGACTTGTTTGTCTCAAAAGGGCTTTTATTGCAACAATTAGCAAAGGTGGCTAACAGCTTCCTGTTGTTGTCATGTTAGCTCTCAGGAAGGGAGTTAACCCTTACTGCTACAGACATGACCATGGATACGTCCAACAAACAAAAGATTCCTCATTTGGGCTGAGCAAATGTCCCTCTTCCCGTATTTTGAGAACCTGATTCCTGTTAAACTGACTGTCTGCTTCCACTGAAGAAGCTGGAGTTATTCCTTGGTTGGCAATATCTGCTTACCAAGATTGCATTATATTCTCTCATCCTAATGTTGCTAGATTTCTTCATGCATTTCACTCAGCCCTGGGTCTTGCTGTTTCCTAGGGTCACAGTATGGCCTGAGCTACATTAACAAGCCATCCAGGAGCCGGAGACAGTCAGGCACTTACAGCTAGTCCACCACACGCTGCATCCCATGAGGGGAAAGTGACCACAAGGTCTTGCCTGAAATTTTTCCAGAAATAGACTCCAACTTTCATTTAAATCAGAAGTTGTATCTGTCTGTTTTTCCTTCCCAAGCCTTACTCCAGTCAAAAGGAAACAAACGGCACACCCTTGATGTGGTCGGGATCCTGTCATTTTGTTCAGACAGGGCAAAGTTATTCAGGAACTCCCTGAGGCTGTTTGTAGTATTAGGTCAGGCAGCATTCATTGCAAGACTGTTCCACTATGATCTGTGACTTAGCTGAACTAAAACCCTTCCAGGCAGCTTCACTAGATGCATCTCAAGCCAGTCCAGAGAGGTGATACTCCCCCTCTATGTGACTTTGGTTAGAATCAGAATCACAGAATCACTGAGTTGGAAGGGACCTAGACAGATCGTCTAGTCCGACCCCCTGCCATGGGCAGGAAGGAGCACTGGGGGGTGGCAAGGGTCATAAGACCCCAGCCAGGTGCCTATCCAGTCTTCTCTTGAAGATCCCCAGGAAAGGTGAGAGCACCACCTCTCTTAGGCCGCAGTTGGAGTACTGCATCTAGTACTGGGCGCCACGCTCGAAGAGGGATGTGGCCAGCCTGGAGAAGGTTCAGAGGAGGGTCACCTGCTTGGTGAGAGGGCAGCAGGACAGGCTCTATGAGTAGAAACTGAGGAACCTGAACCTGTTCAGCCTTGGCAAGAGGAGGCTAAGGGGGGACCTGGTGGCTGCCTACAAACTCATCGGGGAGATCAACAGTAAAAAGGTAAAGCCCTTTTCTCCCCAGCACCACCTGGGGTGACAAGGAACAATGGTAATAAGCTGATGGAGAATAGGTTTAGGTGAGAGATCAAAAGACAATTTTTTACAGCTGGGGGGGCCAAAATCGGGAACCAACTTCCCAGGGAAGTGGTCCTTGCCCCTACTGTGGGCAAATTCAAGAGGAGGTTGGATGATCAGCCTGACTTCTATGCTGGGGAAGATCTTAGAAAAGTTTATTAAAGAGGCCATCCTTAATGGACTGGCCAACGCCAACATCCTAAGGGATA
>NW_017728916.1:9354562-9373873 GCF_001723895.1 Crocodylus porosus
GTGGTTCAAGCGCCTACATTGAACACCTTCAAGAGTAAATTGGATGCTTATCTTGCTGGGATCCTATGACCCCAGCTGACTTGCTGCCCTTTTGGGCAGGGGGCTGGACTCGATCTCCCGAGGTCTCTTCCAGCCCTAATGTCTAGAAATCACCTGTCTGGGGTCTTGTGAACCCAGCATTCATTCCTGCCTGTGGCAGGGGGTCAGGCTAGATGATCTTTTCAGGTCCCTCCTGACCCTAGCTACTATGAAACTAGGAAGCGCTCAGGTTTCTGATACCTCCAAGATGCCTCCATAGAGCTCAGTCTGTGCTTGTACCCAGCACTGTTACCTTGCTGAGGCATCAACATCTGGCGCATGCTTCAGCAGTGTTGTCCTGTAGTGTTTGGTTTTTTTTGTTCAGGTAAACTGTGATCAGGGCAACTGCTTCTTCCCACCAGCATCAAGGCCATTGCTTGTGAATTCCCAGGAGTAGAATCCACATAAGCAGTCTGGGCAAGGAAGGAATGGTTATCCTCTGTTAACCACAGCTCTTTTGAGATTTATTGTCCAGATGTATCCTCAGATTATCTTCCTAGCTCTTTATCACATACTTCTGTAGCATCTGCATTCTGCACTGAGAAAGCAAGGGTAATCAAGCCAGCTCTCCTGTTGTGCCTCTGGGTAGGGGGCTTTTAACAATAAGACACTCTTGCGTGCTTGGAACATGTTTACACCAGAAGTAGAATCCATGTGGACAGCATGCCCCCAAGAACCAGTTATTGCTGGGTAAATCACTGTTCCTTTGTGAATAAACCTTCAGATAAAACCTGAATTTGGATTCATAAGAACATTTTTAACTGAGGTTTTTCTTTGGATTAAATATTGTCCTCCAGCATTAGGATGCTGTAAGAGAATTGGAATATAGAACTAGTCTGTTTTTCACTTTAGAAGATGAGTGAAACAAGTAAAGGAAATATGCTAATTCTTGGAAGCACATTAGATTTTTTGAAAAGTTTTGAATCTTACCTTGAATGGAATAAATCAAACCTCTTTTTAATGTAGCATGACAGTATCTTATTTGTTTGTCTGACAAACCGGTGAATTATGATCTTTTTCAGTTGTTGGATTTGAAGTGCCAGACAAGTTTGTTGTGGGATATGCCCTAGATTACAATGAATACTTTCGCGATTTGAATGTAAGTAATGATTTTGTTTTTTAATCCCAGGGTGGAGGAGGAAGGCAAATTCAAATTTTTGCCTATGAAAACTTAAACTCATGTCCTAGCCTGTTCTGTTACCAATGCACAGTGCCTAGGGAAAACCAGAACATCAAAACTCCTTTCCAGTGCAGTAGTCAGACTAACTTAGGCTCTGTGAAGAACACAGGTTATATGTCCTCTCCTGCCTAGCTGTGAAATATTGCAACAGCTTTGGTAAGAGGTTTCTTCTTGTTCTCCCAGCTGTTTACAAAGAATAAGTCTTACTGTTAGTTGTGGAAGAGTCGGAGAAGAAAGATCATGTGGAATAAGAGTTAACTATTAAGTTGCCTCTAATTCCTGAGTTATTCTATGGATGGTAGGCTCTGGAATAAAGAGAGTTCAAACTGTGATGCAAAACAGACTTGAAAATTGCTTTCTATAAATCATCTTGTTAAATTACTGGACAAAAACTGCAACACTAAAACGTGCGGTGCATTTTTTTCTCAATGGAATCACAGCATTGAATACACATCTAAAACTCCAGGCTCTTGGTCGTAGGCATTAGTTTTCTAACATGAGCTTGTTTGTTTTGTTTCAGCATATTTGTGTGATTAGTGAGACGGGAAAACAGAAATACAAAGCATGAGACGCCGTTCAAGTGCTATGACAACAGAGCTTTGAAACATTTTGTTTACCGAGTCCTATCTTTCACAGGCTTCAACTCCAGTACACCAGCTAAAGCTATAGAACGAATGTTCCAGCCTCAGTGTCATATGCTTACTCTAACTTATTGCATGTACAATATAAGAATCTTGTCCTGTTCGTTTTTATTTTAGAAATGTCAACCAGTCAGTGCAGTTCTGCACTCCTTATTTTGATTTGCACTATCTACCGACTATCGCTGCCCCGGATGGGTTGTGCTGTTTGTGAGCTCTAGAGTTTAACTCTTGACGTGGCAAATTGCTTAAACCTCATCAACCCAGAACTGAACTAGTTCTTGTACTGTAAATGTAAGACATTTTATGATAGGGAAGTCTATTATAAATATTTTTTAAAAAAAATCTGTAATTTAAGTTTTATATTTTAATTACTGCACAGAAGTGATTGTGATTATTGGATAGTTGCACCCTGGGGTGTTAGAAAATATGAGGAGCAGCCAATTACAGTATCTGTAATCTCCAAGGAGTTGACCACATCTCCTGGAGTTGCCTTATTGCTGGTAGAGGAAGGCTGAGTGAAAAATGTCATTTTTGGGCTGAAAGGAAGTGGAATAACAAAATAGAGTGTTTAAACATTAGTTTTAATTGGACTGCCCATTTATTATAGATCAGTTGTTCTTTCAAATAGTCATCGGGCAATGGAATTGCCTTCTAAAGATAAGCAATTACAATATTTTTTCACAACTGTAAAATATTACAATGTTTGCTCTATGTGATCCACAAAACAAAGTATTTTAAATAAAGGCTGTCTCTTTAAAAAAATGGTATACACCTACAGCACTCATTCCATGTATTAAAGTGCTCTTGAAACATGCTTCTCACTAATGATATTTTATCATAACAGTCTTTCTAACAGTGAAGGCAGACTGTACATTTTGGTGGCTTTACAGAGTTTTCAATTATATGCTATATATCTATATATAAAATACTGGGTGAAAAATATGGAAACGCTTCTATGTTCTATACCAGGCTAGATTTCAGAAAAAATGGTGTTTCAACACGGTTCCTTGTTCTGCTTTAGCAAAGTAAAGAGTGAAAATAAATGTTCTTTAAAAACACCAACTGAAAATAAAACATTTTGTGAGTGATCTTTTGCTTTGTATGTCATTATGTTGAGTTGTCTATGTGCTGTCGATACCTTGAGGAATGCAGGAATTCTTCTACCTTACTCCAGAGACCACCTTTCTGCTACGTTTTTCAGTCTCTTGACTTTCACAGTTCTTGTACGGTGTACGTAGACTATCACATTGCATGGACTTTACGAGGCATAATATGTAATGTTCGTTTCTTGCCAGGCAAGCTCATTTAAATTTATTTGCATGTTTTGGAGAGAGGTTTTCCCTTTTGACACTTACTTGTGTTTCCATATTTTTCCCCAGTACTTCACTTCCTCTGAAATTGTAATGTCCATGCATAGTGTGTTCTGCTACAGGTGTACTAGTTAATTGGCATAACTAAAACATGTATTATCTACCAAATGAAGCTTACACCTAAGTCATAGTCAGTAGATGATGATCTTTTGTAAACCTCAGGTATCACTTAATGACTATTTATAGTATGGGTTGTATGCAACTAACTGGTGCTTTATGTTGTCCAAGTGCTAACAGTTTTATAGTTAATTTTCCAAAGAGTTCCTCTAAGTGTACTATGCAGAAGGTGACTATGTCATTTTGCTATAGATTATAAAATGGTGTCTGCATATTCTGTCCTTATTCCAGGACAGAAATTGGCCATTGAAATTTACCTTTGGGCATAGATGGTAGGTTCTGTAGTGCTGGAAAAGCACAAGAGAAGCAACAGAAATATTTGAGCAGATACACTGATAAAACCTCTCAAATTATTGCACTTGTAAGGTCCTGGTTTAGTGCAAACAATGTAAGGTATGACCTTGTAGAATATTTAGCTGCCTCCATTCCCCTCGATTGAATGATAGTTCCCTACTTCACAGTGGGGCTCTGAGCATAAATCTATTAACTTGTTTGAGGCATTTGGTGACTACAGTGATAGCGAGGGACAGAGGCGAACCTGCCGAGATAAAGCACGAGAAAGAAGAGGTGAGGGTATTCAGCAGGCTGTGTAGGATTAGGTCATAAAGCAGCTTGCCCCAAAATATTCCCCAGTCTCTACAGATTTGTGTATGTTCTCCACAGCTCTGGTATTTGAAATTCCTCTGAAATAGCAATGGATTTATCTTCAGTACCCTTGAGAAAAGTGGAGATATTATCCTCATTTTACAAGTAGGGAATGGAGCTGCATGGAGATTGTCATCTGCTCATGGTCATGAAGGAATTCTGGCAAAGTTAGAAATGGACTCAGGACCTTGAGTCTCATTACATTGTCCTAACTGCTTGATCGGCCTTCCATTCTCCTTCCAGGGCCTTCAGATTTTAATTCATTTAGCTGTGTGTGTGGACTGACTGGCCATTACATTTGCGAAACTCTTACGTCAAAGCTTGTTTTTACAGAATTTGAAATATTAAAAAATGAGATTTTTTTTTTTTTTGTACTTTGCATATAAAATCTTGTATATGGCATAGATGAAAACTTGTTTATCCTCCCTAAGTGCTGTTCTGGTTGAAAACTTTATCTCCTTTATTTTTATTAAAAGATACTGTTCAGTACAAGAAACTTACCCAGCAGCTTAACCTAACTAGAACAGTTCAGACTTACTGCAGTTCAGGATTTTTAAAACAATACATGCATCACATTGAAATAAAATACTTATTCCTAACCTGAAAACAAATGGAAAATACTTACCTTCATAGTCTTAGTATAAAGGATTTTGTAGTTTTGTCTCCAGCTTAAATACACACACCTTCTGTATCCCAAATATAGGCTGCTGAAACATTCAGAAGTATACAGAAAACCTCCTGTGTAAACATTCATTTAATTTGAAATTGAGTATTGTTCCACATTTTATGAAGTCTAAATGTATGCCATGAAAGGACGATTGGTTTTGAATGCCAACAGGTAATCTCACCTGCATCGGTAATTTAGTGAGTTTTACGTTAATAATTTGAGTCATGGGGAAGTTATTTTGCTGCTTTAACACTACAGATGTACATTTCTATGGCATGGACTTTTTGTTCTTTTTATGCTGGGTTCATTGCTCGGTTATAAGTGAAAATATTGTAAAGGAAGCTTTGTAGCTTGACCAAATACCTTTCTGAAGATTCAGTGCAGTTTGGTTACGGGGTCTTTTATAAATTATTATGGTAGAAGAAATCCTTAGGGAGCCAGGGGAACAAAACACATTCATGTTGCCTTGCGATCATACATCTTAACTGATTAACTCCACAGCCCTTGCGTTGCAGCCTCTGCTCTGCGTTGGGTCACTAGTGCAGACCTGAGGAGATGCAGGTGTAGTAAGGTGTTACAGGATGATCCAGGGACTGATTCTGCATTCCGATGCCAGTGGCATATTGCAAGCTCGGGCCTCAAAGGTGTTCCACATGCTCTCTGAGTGAAAGGAGAAGACATGTCCATAGGTGGTAAAGCTATTTTTCCCCTCTGTATGTGAATTAACCTGAGGGTCTGAATTTGTTTCAGAAGCAAAATGCAGGTTTGAGAACCACTTTTGTTTGCAAAATAGTTTCCAGACTCTGTAAGGATGCTGGTATGCAGCTGGGTCACAGACCTGAAAGAGACAACTCTGGGAGTGGCAGAAGCTGTGTGAAGACTGGGGAGGGAAAGGGCATGTGAAGAGACAAGGGTGAGGTTTTATTTTTGTTGCTTTTAGGGAGGGAATAAACCAACAGGAATCAAGTAACAGCTGTCTGGTGTCACTTGGGCTGGTGCCTGGACCAGAGCTGATTTGGATTGCTAAAAACTCTTCAGGGCAGACATGTTTTTGTTACGCTTCATCCTGTTCTCAGTTCATTAGATGCTGAGGCTTTAAAACATCTCTGAATCACATTAAAACAGAAGCAGGGCAGACAGCAGACCTCAGGTCCATCATGCTGTGTTAGTCCAGATGTAAATGCATCTACCCTGTCCTCAATAATTGGCATTTAACTAATATCACTGGATGTTGCAGCGGAAATTTGGTATCTTCAACTAGTCAATTCACCTGCCAGCATCTTTTAAGTAATCTTCAATTTGCGTACAGCGAGTTGTTCAGTACAGGATTCAGGGTTCGAGGTCTCTTCCATGCAGCATGTGTGTGAGTAAGGGTCAGGGGAAGGTTTTGGTGACTACAGTGATAAGGGGTGGAGAAGACTGCTGAGATCAACCACGAGAAAGAAGAGGTGAGGGTATTCAGCTCACTGTGTAGGATTAGGTTATAAAGCAGCTTGCCTCCAAATATTCTCCAGTCTCTACAGATTTGTGTAGGTTCTCCATGGCTCTGGTATTTAGGTTCTTCCCAAACGGCAATGGATTTATCTTCAATACCCTGCACTTTCACAGGGGCAGCCAGAAAAATAATAAATAGCAAATGTTTTCTTGGTTCTGTATGTAGATCTACTTGTATTGCCAACCATAAGCACACTGTCTATGGAAACTTGGCTGTGTGGCATCCATCACCCAGTTTATATCACCTGAAATTGCATTGACTCTGATGGAAATGCCACAGGATATAAATCAAAGCAGGATTTGGCCCAAACTATTGTAATCTCGCTATATTAGCGGTAACACGGTAAACCAAAGTCACCTGGTGTTGGCACCCTCCCAACATGCTTATTTCTGTTTGCTTAATCCAGGGGATGCTCAAATGCCAGTGTTACAGCGTGGGCGCAGTCTTGCCAGTGCAGTTCCAGGAACGTGCCTGTGCAGTCGCTGCATTTTGCAGAGAACATCGCCCTCTGCTGAACACTGCCTGTTGGAGATGTGGTCAGGCCAGATGGGCAAAAGCCTTTGGGCAGGATTTTCACGAGTGCTCTGTGTTGGCCCAGCTGCACTTCTGCTGCATTTGAGAGACAGTTCCCAGTGACTTCAAGAGGAAGAGGTTTAGAGTTATTGGCAGGCTGAGCACTTTGGGAAAGCCCAAACAAACAGCCTTGGGGCAAAATGGGTGCTGTCACGGAGCCACAGATAGAGACCCTGGAGAGGATTCCCTGGCTCCGTGAAGGTTGACCCCGAGATTTTCCTAGGGCTGGGTGGGAGTCTGAAAACAGAGTAAGGATTGTGTCAATTCTGTGTTACCATATTCTGGTGTCAATGCATTTGATCGCTTTTTCTTTCTGTGTGCAGTAAACCCTTCTGTTCTCTCTGTTGCTTGACTTAAATGCCTGGGGTAAATTGTGATTTTTGGGCAAAATCATAAGCTCTGCATTCCCATTCAGCAGGGAGGGGGACCCGTAAGCTTGCACACACCCCAGGGGAGGGGGTTGTCTCTGGGACCATCCTGACACCCCAGGGTTTTGTCCCAGATGCCATATCCCTTCCAAGGAATTATTTTCACTTATAGAAGAGCAGCAAAAGCCTGATCTTCAGCACCATTCAGTCTTTTTTTTTTCCCCCAATTTGTGACCCAACCACTCAATTTCTGAAGTTTTCAACAAATAAGGAGCAATAGGGTATGCTAGCCCTCACAGAGGGAGGCGCCTTTGAAAAATGGTCCTTGCATTTATCACAGGTTTTTCCTTTCAGCATCTCTCCTGGTTTCTTGCTCCTCTCTTCTTTCTTCCACTCCCAGAAACAGGCAAAAATATTTTAACTAGAGGCATTTGACCAAAAAAATAATTTCATATTAGGAAGGTCACATATTGGATGATGTAACTTTCCAGGTTCACGGCAGTATAAGCTAGTTGGCTTCCTTGCTTTCTGTGGATTACAAACTGCTTGGCCTATGGGCATCTTTCATCTGGCTTCCTTCCCCTCATCTCTGATACATCTCCTGTTGTGCACTCAAGGAAAAATGCTTTTCTTGTGAGAGGTAAGGCTGTGTTTTTGCTCGTGCACAATGTACAGTGAGAACTTGGCCTCTATCAGATGGCTTACATGAGAAAAACTTACATGGAGTTTTTATTTGGAGCGATGCTCTGAGGCTGAACCCCTCCGTTGTTTGACTGGAATCCCACCTGTGTTCAGGAGGGGGGTTGTGTGAAATAAATGCAGCTGCTGCTTTTGTGATGGTTGGCAGGAACTCGCTTTTCCATTTTAAAAAAAAATGTTTAAAATTGTCTTTTTCTCCCATCACAGTGAGTTCCTTTTCCAGAACCACTGAGCCACCACTTCATTGTGGAGCTCATTTGTCATCTTGTTTGCTGCAGCAGGCTTTGCTGGATCATCCCTTGCTGCAACTTGGATTCTGTTCTCCCTGGTGGCTGTGCACCTTCCACGTCTTCAGCCAAAGCCAGGATGATATTATCTTGCCCTGCTTTGCACCTCTCCCAGCTTCACAGCACAGAAGCTATCATCCCGTCTGGAGACAATTGGACCGGATGCCTGTTTGGCGTCGGCTCAAGTCACCACCTCACGTAGTCAGAGGAAATGCTGTTGATGAAAGGAGGCACTTCCTGCATCCACACCCTCTGCCCAGGACTTTCATCAGTGCTCCCAGCACAGCGAGGCATAAAACCTGAATTACTTATATGTATTACCCTAGTGCCTGGGAGTCCCAGTCATGGTCCAGGATCCCATGGTCGTAGGTTCTGCATAACCATCAAATGCAAAGTCCCTGCTGCAAGGTGCTTATGGTCTGCATGATGAGAGAAATCAGCTGAAACAGAGTACAAGTGAATTTTGGCCATTCAAGTCCCCATAACAGGCTGTAGTCTCTGTGCATGAGCTGCCGAATGGCTGTCCAGGCTCTTTGAAGAGAAAAAGTCAAAGGCCAGCTCTAAGGAAAGAGCTGAAATAAGACAAGGTTGCTTGGTGAAGATTTACAACGTGCTCTTCCCAAGTGCAAAAGCTGTATAGGAGAGTCCTGAGCACCTGGCCAGGGAAGGGAGGCAGCGGATGCTATTAATGTGAACACAAAATATTGGTATTAGTGTGTGCCTGCCTGGGTCTTTGGACTGAAGGAAATCAAAAAGTAGAAGGGAGTGGTTGATTTGTCTGAGCTAGACCTTGCCTTCCAAAGCCAGCGGTTGGATGGAGGGGCTGGAGCGTGGTCTATAGGGCTGGAAGGAACCTCTCGGGTTGTTGAGTCCAGCCCCCTGCTACTGCAGGGACCACCCGCTATAAACCCCTTCAGCGACTGGTCAACCTGTCTTAAAAGTGGCCGAGAATCTGGTCTGCAATTGAAACGCTCTCCCACAGCCCCATTACTGCAGTGGCTGGGAGCCTCCCAATTTCCTGCCTAAATTAAGTCATAGCCAGTTTAGACCGTGGGCCAACGTTATTGTTTAGCTTCAGCAGTTCTCTGTCTGCGACATGTGCGTCTTTAATGTATTTACAGGCTGCAGTCCTAACTGGTAGCAGTTTTTGTTTTGTGAGTCTGAACTCGGGCTCTAGCCATCTTCCTGAAGCACTGTAAAACCTTCCTATGTGGACAGGCGTTTGGCAAACAACACTTGGCTAAGACACTGTTTAGGGGGTCTCTTCCATGCTGGTAGTCTAGTTCCCTTTTACAATGTTCTGCTTATAAGTGATTCTGCTCTCTTACTATAAGCTGCCCTGAACCCTCATTGCAGAGGGTGTCATAGAAATGGAATAAATAAGTCAAGCTCTGCTTGTCTCCTGTTGCAAAATCACCCTTTGGATCCCTCTGCACCTCTTCCAGCCTGGGTTCAGCTTTCCAACGTGGCTGATTTCTCATGCAGCACCATATCAGCTCTTTAGTGAAAACCCTCTCCACTGGAGTAATCAAACGTGTTTCTGAAGAGACAGAACCATGGCTCCCAACAAATCAATTGAGTCTGTTTATTTACACCATATCATTCTGTTAAATATTCTTTTAAATCTCCCATGGGAAAATATGTTCCCTATTTTTAAGCAGGGTGCGCATGCTTTCTCTCATTTTTTCTATCGGCTGCATGTATTCACTGAGATTGCTGCTTTATTTCCCACCCCCACCTCAGCTGAAGTGTGACATCTCATAACCAGGGGATCTGGTTTTCTCCGATTTAAAAAATCCCCATTTTTCAGTTTTCATAGATTTCGTATTTCATAGACATCAGGGCTGGAAGGGACCTCGGGAGATCATCAAGTCCAGCCCCCTCATTGAGTCCAGCCCCCTCATTTTAAAAGAAGTAACCCCACGTCCACACTTTTCCATGACTTAAATAAAACACCACTAAGATACGACAGATAGAAATCCAGCTCTTTATATGATACATATATCTGTCTATAGTGGTGTATATCTATATATTATATCTCTATATAATATAGATAGATATAGTGGTGTTTCATTTTAATCATAGAATCACTATATCTAGCTATAAGTGGTATTTCATTTAATCATGGAAAAATGTCTATTTGGGGTTGCTTTTTTTTAACTGAAAATTGGGGATTTTCTTAAATCAGAGAAAACCGGGATTCATGCTCATAACAACCCATGTCAGGAGGCGCATATCCTGCAGCAGAGAACAGATGCTGAAGGGGAGGGTAATCTGTTCTATTATGGGTCTTTTGCTTCATAACTTCTAGGCTCCACGGTACCACCTTTTTCATATCAATATATCTCTTTACAGCTATAAAACAAGGTGGTACAGTTTGATCAGGCTCAGAAAAGCAGCTATGAAAGTGGCACCACCCAATTCTCTCTGTGCGTAAGACCGAGCTGCTTGCTTTACTGAGAAGGTTTTGCTGTGGAACAACCACAGCTGGACTTAGACGTCTGTCTTGAACAAAATCGTCACGTTTTCACTGCTTATCGTTAGTAATACTGTAAAAAGAGCACTTTTAGGCAGCTGATTTGGGAAGGGGGGGCTGCGGGTCCGAAACCTTTCTACTCATACACTGAACACAGCTCATATGAAGTAAGCGAGGAAAGAAACACAGAATTCGGAATTACTGAATGACTGTATCGCTCCTCTGATTAATTCCACTTTACATTTTTCACTAAAGATCGTTATTCAATGACCGTCGCTGAAATGCCCATGAATATGAAATGACTATTTTTACAGAGCGAGTAGGAAATATTTTATGTGACTAGAGTCCTCAGTTTGCACGTGCAAGTGAAAAAAATCCAGTTACCCGCCTGACTTGCTGTTTCAGTCAAGGAGTTGGAAGGTCAACTACTGTAATTTGTGCCCATGCAGACCCATGGGCATGAGATTGCCTGCATCAAGGAGCATCTGTTTCAAACTGGGAACACTTATTTAGGTTTTCCCACTGTACGGTGAGCAGCAGCTACAGATTTTACACTGATACTCATTTACTCCTGTAAAGAGTAAGAGTGAAAGTGTAAGACTCACAAAAGAGAGTATGAAATCAAGGCTTTTTTCCCCTTAGGGTTTATAAAGCCTTGTTTTCTGCTCCTGAATGTGATTTTTTGAAGTTGAAAGCTTTAAAAAGTGTGAGGCCAGTAACTTGCAGGTGTGTTTAAATAGTGGATGCAGCGTTGTGCTCTGCTTGCTGAAGTTATGCTGCACTTAACAGAAAAGCAATGTCACCTCCTCTGGGAATTTTACATAGGGCTATCTAAAGATTATTACACCACGGGCCAGATCCTGCTGCCCTCTATGCAGGCAAGCTTGTCGAATTCTCCCCCCTATACAAAGCGCAGGATTTGTTCTCCATATCTTCGCGGGACAGCACCTCTGCTGTGAATGAATTCACCTTCAGAAACTACTTCCAAATTCTGAATTCATGTCCAAAATTGATGGACTTGGTGCCCCACAGTATCAGCGGTGCCTCCCAGCACCTCATTTCACCTTTTAAAATGCAGTATATTGAATCCTAAAATGATGCTGCTTCACCTGTAACGGTGCCAGCTGCAGGCGGCGTTTTTCGCTTTGAATTCATTCCCGCTTTCTACAAAATCTCCCAACGCCGTTGCAGATCCAGACTCGGTAAGGTGCAGCCAGTGCCGTGAAAAGAGGAAGAAAAGTCAGGCTTCTGCTGTCATTATGAAAGCTCTGGAAACTCGGCGTTGTCGTGCAGGAGTTCCCCAGGCTTGGAGCGGGTGTCACGATCAGGTGCCGAGCCCAGCCGCCGGCTGGGGCTCGCTCCATCTGTCTCTCCCTTTCCTCCTCTTGCAGTCCTGTCCTCCGGCACCTCGTCCCCCCGTGTTTTGCACGGCCCCATGCCCTCTGCGCTAGCCTGTCCTTGTGCGTTTTCTCCCCGTCCAAACCACCACCTCTTCCAAGCTCACGTTGCTTAAACCATCACGCCTTCATCCCTCCTTTGTTAAAACTCAAGGCTCCAATCCCTGTCCTTCGCCTAGGGACGCTTCAGTCCCACTCCACCCTTCTCCTCCCACCTCTGCAGGCTACAGCCCCCGTGGTTTTTCTCCAGTCCTTCCTTGCGCCTGATCCCCCAGCCTACATCGAAGCCCACCATTTAGCTCATCTCCTCCTCATCACTCTTCCACCTGAATTATTAATCAGGTCATGTCATTAGTGAGAGATGCTTTTTAGCCTACATCTTTGCCCCAAGCCTAACCTGTGGGGGGGGGGGGATTTTTGTCAAAGGCAAGGCAGGTCTTTCATTCCCAAAGCAGAACCGCTGGTACAAAGACAGCGGTGAGCAAAGCGGTGCAATCTTAGCGGCTTGTAAGGGAAAGAGGATGGGGAAAGCACCACTTCTGTGGAGTCGGAGTAACTTCGCCTTTCCAGAACCGAGTCCCGGCGGGATCCCGCACGCTCCTTGTCAGCCTCTCAGCGACTAAGCCCCAAGCTGGCGGCCCCCCGCTTAGGCTCCCCCCGGAGCACCCCGCGCAGGATCTCTCGGCAGCCGGAGCGGCCGGACAGGGAAGCCCAGGCCGGGGGGAGCAGGACGCCCCCACGGCTCGCTCCCCCCACCCCCGCTGCGCCGGGCCCTTCCCCTCCGCCAGGGGCCGCTCCCCGCAGCCGGGCCCGGGCCCACAACGGCCGCGAGCCCGCGCGCGGCCCCACGAGCCGACCCGCTTCCCACAGCCGCCCCGGGTTTAGCCCTGAGGTAAGTCCGGGGCAGGGCTCCTCAGAGCTCGCCCCGCTGCTCCCCTGGCCGACACAGGCGGCAAGGCCAGGCCCCGCGGACACACGGGGCAAGCTGGGGAAGGGCTCCTCAGAGCGGGCCCAGGTGCTCCCTGCTCTCCCAGGTTTGGGCCCCTGTGGGCACATGAGGGATGTGGAAGGCTCCCCAGGCCCCCCCGCCGCTTTAATCCGGGTTGGGCCCTCGGGGGGAGGCCGTGCAGAACAGTTTAACCCTTCGCAAGCCCCGCTGCTTGCACTGTGCCTGTACACACACACCACGCCACAGGTTCTGCCTCTTGGGCCAGGCTTTATTGCGAAGAGGGCTACAGCAGGGCCGGAGACGCCCCCCCACCCCCTCGGAGGTGCTTGTGGGCTCCTGCGGCAGGCACCGAGATCCAGCCTCACTCAAGCAGCAATGCAATACTGGAGAGCAGCCAGGCAGTCCTCGACTCCAGTATTTACGTGCTGCTAGAGCACTGCTGACACGGCCGCTTGGAGAGGTGGCCCGCGCTTCCCGAGCCCCCCTCCGGCAGTCCGGGCCCAGCGCCGGTGCTTAGACGCGGGAGGAAGCATTGCACCATAAAGGGGAAAAAAACAAACGAGGGTTACCTGGAGCAGCTGGCAGAAGCAAGGCTGTACCCTGCCTCCTCCTTAGGGTCAAGCGCTTGGCCATGGGGGGGGTGGGGGGGGAGGGTAAGAAACTAGTGACATCTCTGCGGGTCAGACAGCAAAGCCCCAAGCCCCCTCGCAACATGCCAAGAGGCGTGAAAAGGCAATGCTTGGTCTCTCGGCAAGGCTGGAAAGAAAAGCGCACACACGTGCAAGCGCAGAGCAAGCCGATCCACACGTACCTGGTTCAACTGACCTAAGAGATACGTGAGCGTGTGTTAGCTTCCACCTCTATGATACCCAGAAGCTCAATTTCTTGTCTTATCCTTGAGGTAATGAGGCAGCCCAGAATGGTCTGTATCTCCTTGTCCCTACAAACCATGATGTGCTGCTACATCTCCTCAAAGCCCAATGAATGTTGAAATCCCAAATGGTATTTTGATTTTTTTTTTTTTTGGTTTTGGTTTTGGAAAGAGGGAAAAAACAAACAATAAAACAACCATAAGATGGAAGAGCGCTCTACGATCAGAGGAAGGCGTTTACACTGCCAACATGACATTACATTCTTCACTCATGTGCTACCAGTCTGAAACTATAAGAGAACAAGTCGTTACACAAGAATACAGCAACTGCAAACGTGCCTGAAAACAAAAAGTTAGACACGGGAGCATTTTATTTGCCCCAAAATATGCCTAGTTGGCTTGCGGGAGCCCACTATATTTTCAGGCTTGCCAGCCTGTGTCCTGATCCCTTGTGCAGGACTCTGTCCCCTTGCAATATAGGCAATACAACGCTGCCAGGTTAGATTAGGGTTGTAAGGGATGGCTTGGATGGGGCTGATCCTGCCTTGGGCAGCGGGCTGGACTACATGACCGCAGGAGGGCCGGCCCTTCCAGCCCTACTTCTCTAGGACTACTTTTTGGCAGCTGGGTGCCAGGTTGAATGCTAAAGGGATTTCGCCAGGGGCAAGACCTGCCCTCAGAAATACTAGATAGCAAACAAGATGTTGAATTTTCCTCTTTCCCAGCTGAATTCTCCCAGCTGAGATTGTCCAAATTCAGATTATTTCAGAACCTGGAAATGACTCTTTCTTTTTCTGTCTTTAGGCTGTTAAGACCCATCTCATTCAGATTTGTAAAACTCTTTCTGCATTTAAATGTGAATAGAAGAAATCCACTCCCCCCCTGCCCCCGGATTGACTTTCCAGTCTGCAGCCTTAAGAGGAGTTACCCTGTTTACGCTGACATGAAAGGTGATGAAGGTAAGCTTGATATTTCTGTGTACCCTTGAGATTTTTCCTAGTCATGTGATGAGGTGGGATCATGCTAAGTTACCTTCCTCCTCCTTCCTCCGGTGTTTCAACAAGAACGATATTACAAATTCAAGCTGTAAGAGAACTCCCCCTTCACACATCTCCTATGCTATCACCTGTGTGCAAACACCCCAAATACCTCTGTGGGGTCCTGCTCATCTGTTCCCCACCTTTTTTATTTCTTAAAGCATAACTTGAGAATCGGGATGTCAAAAATTGTAATAGATAGCCTGTACTGAATTAATGGAAACATAAATGTCCGGGGGTGTTGTTGTTGGCAAGGATGTATTTTGTGTTCTCACGGCAGCGTGCAAGCTATACACTCAAAAAGGGTGAAGGCTATTCTGCTATCAGCAAGTAACCTACATATAACACATACAGGTAGACAGATCCCATTTTTATTCTTGTCGAGGCTTAGCTTGACTGGTCCTACCCATTGCCTTAGTTGCTTTTCTAAGGAGTGAATCATTTCAAATAAGTCAAACCTCATTTTGCTTTTAAGATCATAGTCAGATTAAGGGTCTCAGGGACATGCGTAACTCAAATCCTGTACTAGCCAGGGACAACCTTTTTGCCAGGCATGCCACAAAATTAGCCCCCGCACCCTTCCCAAGCTGTGCTCCAGTCCCCTCGTTCTACCTCCTCTGTGCCATTTGCTTCTCTATTTTCAAGTCCCAGCCTGATCTGCTGCTCTGCTTTCTGCCTTATCTGCCACTGCACTGCCTGTCCCCTCCCTGATCTGCCAGGGCATTTGTGGCTGGCTGCCACTTGTGGTGCCCATGCCACAGGCTGGCCACCCCTGTGACCCAAACCATGAAAGCAAATAAATTCTGCCTTTTCAAAAAGGGATCCTTCAAGCTGAGGTCTAAGCCACTGTAGTTCAAAGCGATATCCCCCCCACCCCCCCCGAGGAGGGTAAAAAAGGGGGGTGTGTTGGGGGGATTCTGAATTGGGGTTTAGATGAGCAGAAGAGAGAGAGAGCAGTAGGTAAGTACATTACAGTGGTGTCTTCCTGCCCGTGGGGCAGGGGGCTGGACTCCAAGATCTTCTGAGGTCTCTTCCAGCCCTAATGTCTATGTTAGAGAAATTTAACCAATACCTATTTAAGCCAAAAAGAACAATTCAAATGCACACAATTAAACTGTCTCTTGCAGTATAGTTTACAATTTTTTTGTTTTTTTCAAAATCAGCTGCCTGCCATTTTATGTTCTCAATAAATTGTATACAAAACAATGTCAAAGGATTTTCAGTAGCCATCTCTTTGAGGAAAATGGCTCCTCTTGCCAGGTACAGCACCCAAACCTAGCAGACAGGTGCTCAGTTCAATGGGAATACCACATAGAGATGGCACCCCGTGGGATCCCGCTCTGGAGGTACTTCACCAATGTCAGGGGATGTTAAGTTCACCTCCCCAACTCACCTTGACTGGATGCAATGATGCATCAGTTTGTTCTGCAAACAGGACTCCCTTTGGACACAATTTAACTTCTGTTTCAATAGGAACTAGAAAAATAACACAAAAAAAGTTATGAAGCATGCCAACAGATACTGTACTTGAGGCAGCAACATACATTGCAGTGCATCGAGTAATCAAACTACAATCTTATTCTTGAGGCCCAGCTGTGTTTGTGAGAACAAAGACAGTTCAGAGCTCTGATGTGTGCTAACCTCCTCGGCTGGGCAAAACCAAAACTCCCCACCCCGCACACAGAACATACTAAAAAAATAAATAAATAAAAAAAAAAAAAAAAAAAAAAAGTATTAATGGTATCCTTCTCCTTCCTCACCCCCACCCCCGGGTTAATGTATAAGCTGGGTCACTGGGACACACAGTGAGAATGACAGACTTCTGCTACATCAGGAAGTGTCCTGAATGCATGTTAATACAAATAATCATACCAGGCACATAGCAGGAAGACTGATATTTGCTATGCAGATACAAGACTGAAGTGAGAGTTGTGAAGACAAATTAAGCCCCTTCATCTACCACAGGAAAAAATACCATGCAAAAATCTTGCACAAAAAAATAAAAGCAGTAGCATGACTCCCTGCACCTCTCTGCCCTGGAGAAGGCATCACAAGAGCAAGAGAATCATGTTGCTTGAACAGACCCATCCTCCAGTGAAAGAGGAAAGTGCTGCTTGTGCATGTTGATGTCAAAGCAGTGCCCCCCCTTAAAACACAATTAAAAAGCAGTCCACTTGGTCTGCAATGGAAGAGACCAGATCGTGGAGCAGGGCCTGGCACCTCACTCCTACAGCCAGCAGCTCACTAAGTCAGCAGAAGAGGAGGGGAGGGAGAAATAAAGTGAACAAACACACGGTGCTCTCTAGCAACACCCCACAAGCAACCCAGGAACTGCATTTCTTGGCTGGCAAGTTGCATGCAGTCCTCAGCTGGGCGACCAAGGCAGGCCGGCCAGAAATTAGTCACATAGGGACACAGAGAACTGTGTCTGATCCACCTTCAGCGCAAGGATCTAAAGCGTTTTGCGCATATGAAAGAAACTGAGACTCTCACCACCCTGCTCTGATCCCTCTCCGAGCTTCACACTGTCACTTGGCCATTTCTTTTACTGCCACAAGTAAGAGACCACAACTGTTAAGAGGTAAACTCCAGAAAGAAAGGAGGGATGGACAATTCCCTGCAGTCAGCCATACACTAAGACTCCTGGAAAATGAGGACATCTGGATATACAGAAATAAGCCAACACAAAATATGCTGGCTGTTGGGCAGAGAACACAATTAGCACACGCGCGCATGCACACACACACACAAAAAGCACAAAGAGGCATCAACTTAAAAAGCAGAAAACCCCCCCACTCAGATGGCACACACAGGGGAAACATTACATTAGAGGAATAAGGCATCCTGGGAAGGAAAGAAATAGTTGAGGCAATGACAGGAAAGACACACAAATACACATAGCTCTACTAACTTGTACAGTCTCCATTTCCATGCGAGGTAGATCCAAAGCCAAGAAAAAAAAAGTTAAGTGTTTCCTATACTGTTTGGTGTAAAATGAAGAGAGGCCTGCTACAGAACTGGTGTACAGGGGACATGTGACAAAGCACAAATTCAACCATTATTTGTTCCAAAAAAAAAACCAAAAAAAAAACCAAAAAAAAATCAAAAAGCCTTTGGATGGAAAAAAAAAAAGTCAAAAAGTGCATTTACTAATTTTTTAAAGGGTTTTAGAAGCCAAGTTGCCCTTTCACTGTGGTTCAAAAATAGAAATGCAACAAATAAGACACTCATTTTGAAAATGATGACGAAACAGAAGTAAAGCGGAGAGTCCCATCCACTTAAATAGCTGATGGCTGCTTGTACTCACTTTCATCTGTTTTAAAAATTCAAAACAACTGAATTGAGACAGTGGAAAATATTAATATTCACAAATCTGGTTTATACCTAGATTCATAACCAATCCTTCAAGTGCCCTGTATTTTTAGCAATTAAATTTCCTGAGCAGCTCACTTCCCAAGACTCAGATTGAATTAAGGCTGTATGTAAAGAAAAAAGATGGTTACCCCAAATTAACAGCAAAACACCGATAGCAGAACATGCTAGAGTGCACATAATTTGTATGCAAAATGTCATATCATTACTTTTGGCTTGGGAAACTTTTTTTTCCCTGGTTAGCAAGATGCTAAAAACGAACAGTGAAAAACATTTCAAAGTTGGGCGACTCAAACTAGATGATAATGATGACTTAAAAAAAAAAAAAAATTTCCAGTCCATTCATATGGAGGAAAAAAAAAAAAAAAAAATCAATTACCCATTTTTCCCACCACCAATCAACCTCTATAAAAACTTCTAACGAGATAAACTTGGATTAGGTGCATGACTGAAATATCAAGATAGAAGGGCTGAGCCACTTTACAATAAGCCTCCCCCACTTTAAGTGCTTTTTAAACAAAATGTGCTTCAGGTCACATTTGAAACAGAAAATCTGCTGTTCAAAAGTGGAAATCGTTTCATGGATTTATTTATTTTAACTCTACTCAAGCTCCTCGTTTGCAGACACTGGGAGCAAGCTAGGCACTCAAGCGGGGCTGCTGGTGTGAGCCACGGTGCTGGCAAGGCCTATGGGATCAGGCCTGAACTTACTGCGCTCGAGACTGTCCGTAATAATCCGGTCGCGTTTCCAGGCTCCAGAGTTTTTCTTCAACGCTGCTGAAGGGATGAGAAGTCCGATGCCGCTCGTGACTTCCACTTTTCTGCACCGTCATCTCTCCGCCAGCTTTGAACAACAACGTATGGATCGGGACGCTCCGCTCCTGCAAAGTGGGTGTGCGAAGAACAGAAAGAAAAGCGGTGGATCCGGCTGGCAGGGGCGCAGCCGCCCGCCCCAGCGATTCCAGTGATATTTGGGGCTTGGCTTGAAAACTTCCCTCTAAAACCGATTTTTATTTTTCAAAGTTTGCCGTCGCGTCGCAGGGTCCGTAAAGCCCCGTCCTGCCCGGGGATGCCAGGCAGACGATGCTG
>NW_017728916.1:9374963-9409879 GCF_001723895.1 Crocodylus porosus
GCACGGCCAGGCGCCGGGCACGGCGAAGCGGCCGGGCATGGGTGCGTTGCGAGGGGCCGTGCGTGAGTGCAGTGCAAAGAGCAGTGCGTGGGGGGGGTGCCGTTGCAAAGGGGCGGTGCACGGGTGCATTGCGTGGGGCAGGGCATTTGCAAAGTGCTTGTGCATGGGTGTGTTACGCTGCTCCATGTGCCACCCTTGGCATTTGCGTGGGACGGTGCAGGGGTGCAGTGTGCAGGGCAGCGTATCCATTTACAAAGGGGCGGTGCATGGGTGCAGTGTAAAGGGCACGGCATTTGCAAACCGTGCAGTGCATGGGGTGTTGCATTTGCAAAGGAGCGGTGCGTGGGGGCATTGCAAAGGCTTCTGCCTCTTGCCCAGGCAGTGGTGCCAGGGCTGGGGGGCATGGAATTGGGATTGCGGAAAGAGGCCGGGGTTGCCCTTCCAAGCTGCAGCCCCAGCCCCTGGGTAGCAGGGGGGACATGCACGAGCCTGGACCCCAGGGCCTGCGCCCTGGCCCAGGAGAGCTGCAGCTGAATGGCTGCTCTGCCCGCTCCCCCGTGCCCAGTGGCCCAGGGCTGTGACTGTCCATGCCAGGACCTTGGTGGTCCCAGGCAAGTGTCATTTCCCCACCCCCAGCTAATTCCTCAGCCTAGGCGCCTCGCGGCGGGATCCCCTTGCCCAGTTGGAGTTGAGCCGACACCACCTGTTAATCCCATGCAAGGTGCAGCCCCACAGCTCCAGAAAAGAAAAACACAGCATCTTACCATTCATAAATCAGAGTCAGCCGGGTTTGACCCCCCCAGTGGTCAAAGGTTGGACACATCAAACATTTTCATTTTGAAAGAGGTCTCCTCAACAGAGCAGGCAGCAGAGCCCGTGGTACTTCATGGTAGCATGAAGGTTTGTCTCGGTCAGGATTTCCTTCTCTTCCCAGTCCTGTGCAAGAACGCTGCCCTTGTGTCCCGGCTACTGGTTTTTGTAGGGACTGGGACAAATTCCTGTGTGTGCTCTCTATATATATTTGAAAAAACAACAACTTTTATGGCGTGTAACTGCAGTCTAAGCATGTCTGTGCTGACGAGCAAGGAAATGCCAAGTTTTAGGACAACTCAACCACCCCGGAGCTCAGTCGCATTATCCTGCAGCGCCTTCATTTCAGCCCCGGCCGCACACCCGCGCACTGGGACGAGGACCTGGCAAGCATCAGCGATAAAACTATTGTGTGGCCCTGCCACATTTGTGATGTGTAGAGGGGGAAATGAAGCACAGGAGAGAAGCCCCTGCAGCATCAGCCAGGCGCATCGATGGCTAAATGTACCAAGTTAGGGGGAAGCACATGGGTGTAGTGCAAGTTTCCATCTTGGAGGGTGACGGTGATGGACGTGTGCGTGCAATGCGTTTCCGTATCTCTTGGAGGCACACGGCAGTCCCTTGTGAAGGCGGAGAGCCTGTAGCTGTCAATGAAATCATGCCGTGAGAGTATTAAGATATTAGTTAAGATGGGGCTTAGCTGGAGACCTGCAAGGTGGATCAGGGCCTGGCTACAGAGATAGCACTGGGTGGTGCTTAAAGAAGACGTGCCAGGCTAGAGAGAGGTTTCTGGCACCGTTCTCCTCTAGAAACTCCTCTCATGCCGTATTTTCTTTGGCAGACGCAGAACATATCCATGACATTTCCTGATGACATAACGCTGGGGGATCCTCAGTGCAGAAGAATTGCATGGGCCTGAAGAATAACTTAATAGACCTGGGCTGAAGGTTGATAGCCCAGGGAGCAAAGTCCTGCCCTTAGGGACTAAAGGAGAATTTTTTGCTGTAAAGAGTTTCCCTGTCTTGTGACGCACACCTGGGTGTTATGGGAAGAGCAGCCAGGCGAGAGGGTTTTTGAAGCCCCCAGAGGGGCTGTTTCAAGGGAAAGAAGATGAGGCTTGCAGCTAGAAGCCTGGACGCTGATCTTAGCATGGGTCAAGTCCTTGAAGTTTTCCCCCTGACTTTGGGGGTCCCCTCCCGGGGCTGCCACGGTCTCTGCTCCCATATCAAGACGCCAGCAGGTGAGCATGGGGACTTGTCTCATTCTTCAGAAAACACAGACAGGCAAAACACGATTATTCTGCAGCCGACCAAAACTGATAACAGCAGTGAAAATGGAAAAAAGTCTTACCACTAGAAAGTACTGCAGCCCTGTGTTTTTTCCACTCTCAATCTGAGTAATGAGCTGATGACTGCTGCTTTTGATTTAGAAGTCTTTTCCTCCCCCCCCTTTTTTTGAAAGAAATGTAATCACTACCAAGAACTCTGGTGGGACTTCTTCTTTAAACAAATACTGTTTTTCTGGTTGGGTGTGCTCTATTATTTTCTTAATTATTCCTGGATTTCAGCCTGCTCCACCAAAAGTTTTCTCAGACGGCAGAAACAATTGGTCCCTTATTTTTTGTTTTTTGGTTTTTTTTGTTTGTTTTTAGGAAGTGAAGAGCAAAAAATATCCCTAATAAAATGGCTCCGTACATCCCATAAACTACAACAGGACACGTTTTGCCAACAGTCACACCTCTTCATTCAGCCGCCTTAAATGCCCCTTCCCCCCCCCATCGCTACTATTGTTTACTACAAGGAGTCCTCGTCCTCAACTTCGTCCTCCCTGGCTGCCAGCTCAGCAAAGCCACCCAAAATAAATTATGTTCACTGCCTGCTGTATACCTGTTCTGGGGAGGAAGGGAGGCTTTCGGCAGAGAGGGTAACCAGTCCGGCACCCATTGTAACAGCCAAAATGAAAGCAGAAAATGGGAAGACACACCAGCATCAGTGAACCGGTGTGCTGGCGGGGGCAGCTCGCCGCACCATCTATCTCAGGGACCGGAAAGCTGCAATGTGGACCGCGAAAGGCACTGGCTTAACATCAGCACAAGCGTCTGCCAAGATCAGATTATGTCACTGCTTTATGGTCTTGCTTTGTAAAGGGAGAATACTCCCAGGGAGAAAGGACTCGGCATGCCGGATCTGCAGCGAGGGAAAGGCAGGGACGTCGTAGCAGGCGGGAGAGGGGGGTCAAGGCAGTGTTTGTCAGGGGGATGCTCCGTGCGCGCTGGCCTAGGGCAGGGATCTGTGCCGAGCTGGAAAGGCAAGTCCAAAATACCAAGCAACATGACTCGGCTCTCCCCGTGCCCGCCGCCTCCTCCCAACACGCCTGCATGGGCTTTGGGTCGATGGCTCTGGTTCGACGGTTGGACCTCGTGGTTTCTCTCCATCCGCAGAAATTGAAAAGAGGCTGTGAGACCGGCTGGTTTTTCCTACCCCAGATGTGGACTTAAGGGCACCACATGCAGGACCCTTCCCGGGCCGACGCTGCCTGCAGCCCAGGCCATGCTTCCCCTGGCGGCTGGCCCATGGGACGTGGGCAGCCAGGCAGGTATTGAAAGGGGAGAAACCAGCAGGTAGGACCTGTCTGTAGGGGAGCCTTTCTGCCATCCTAGCCCTCGGGGTGGTGGGTACACCCCCACAAGGCTGCAGGGTCCGGCCTTGGAGGTACAGGAGGAGCGGGGTCTGCTCATCCTAGGCCTAGAGGTAACGGCACTCTCGTGTCTCTTAGCTTAGCTGAGGCCTGAAGTGTAGCCTGGGTCTTCACGGAAGTCCTGTCTTCTCTGTTTATGACGATGTAAGAAAAGTACCGGTCTTGTGATGCCTTTGCTCGCATGGCTGCGATGGTAAATTTTGTAATGCCCAGGTAATTATTATATAACTTTACAGCAGTCTGCTTGAGGTCCTGCAGTCCTGGCTCACCTGTGCAGTAGCAGTACAACGTTTCTGGGTGCGCGTGTAGATGCTTGTCAGGCAGCTGTCTTCGCAACCCACCGAGTTACGTCTGCACACGTCTGATGCTCATTGTAGCTTCATTTACCCTTGTGACCCATGCCAGCTACCCGAGACATACTCTTATTGCTGGGTCATGATGGCACTTATGTCACTGTCTCTTCCCCACTCTTGTTAGCGTGGCTAGCTCAAGTCTAGCAGAAGTCTCCATCCTTGGAGGTGTTTAAGACCTGGATAGACATTTAAGACCTGGATAGACAAAACCTTGGCTGGGATGATGTAGTTGGAGCTGGGGCTGGGGCTGCTTGGAGCATGTGAGCTCCCTTCCCACCTGAGTTTCCTATGAGCCTATACAGAGATGTGTCCCCTTTCTCTGCTGTCAAGCACTGTTAGGTTAAAGTGCTTCTGGGCACATGGAAAAATGTATTCAGCAGCAATGAATTCTGTTTTTCCAGTGCATCTTTCTATGCAAAGCCAGGCCTTTTTTTGGCGGGGGGGAAGGGGGGGATATTCTCCTACCGCTCCCAGGAGGTTACTGGGGAGGGGAGAGAGGGTAATGGAAAGCTGAGCAATGCTAACGAGCAAAATCTCTGCGAGGTGGCTGCCGTGTTTGTCAGAATAGCTTCTCTGCTAACCCGGTGACCAGCGCCCTGCGTTTTAATGACAGCATCTCTCAGTGGACGGGAGGAAATCCAGTCCCCCCTCATCCCCCATTCATCACTGCTCTTATCCAGGATATTACAGCTCAGGAGGGAGGGGGGATGTTTTGCGCCTGGTGGAGCGACAAAATGCTGCAGCACCTGGACACATTTAATCAGCTTTGTCTTCTTCAGGAAGTAATGGGTCTAGCAAGCACTTTTATAGGCCCCAGACTGGATCCCAGCAGCATGGTAGGAAGGGTGTTGCATGCCAAAGCAGATCTTTGCTTATTAAGAGGTCACCAGCTCCATATTCCCTGCCTTGTGTCTGGGACGTGGGAATTAGGGGCTGGAAGAAAAAATACAGAGTTCACGTCACTGCTGCAGCGAGGGGCAGAGCAGCTGCCTGGCTCGCTGGAGGGAGGGAGAGGGTCACCCCACCCAAGCCGAAGGGGCGTCCTGGAGCTCTCCACACGCAAGCAAAGCTCTGCTGTAGCACCGGTTTGCATGGGGAGGGATGGAGACGACTTTCCCACCAAAGCATTCCCCTCTCCCCAGTTGTGATTGTTTCCAGTGCAGAACAGCTCTTGATTTGCCATGCAGAGCGGGGCAGGGAAGCCCCTTCTCCATCATGCAGAAACGGCTTCCTGCTGCCTTGCATGGCAGGTCCCGTGGCCCCATGAGAAATGTTGTTCTCACACTTTATTTCTCAGCGTCAAAGCCCTGGTTTTCCAATGGGTGACCTTCGGCACCAGCCTTGACCTCTTCCAGGGTCTCGGCTCTGGTGCCGGGTGGCGGTCCCGATCTCCGGGCTTCCCACGCGCTGGCGGTTCATAGCAGATTTAGGCGCTAGCTAGGGTGTACAAAACTCAGTGTGGAAATTTCTTTGGCTGCATCTCTTTCCCAGCCTTGGCTCAGCAAGAGCTCACAGTGCAGGGCTGTCTGGATGGGGATCTCCTCACCCTGCCTCAGTCTGCCAACGCGGCCTTGGCATTGCCATTTGCCACGCACGAGTTTGTGGGTCTGCATCACCCTGAAGAGCCATTTCCCAGGAAAATCGTGTGCAAGGTACTTGTCTGGTATGCAGGTGGGGGTGCAAGGTTGGGGTTGCCTGACTTTGAGCTAGACGGAGGCCAGTTGTTCTCCATGTCCCAAAGTTTGGAAATGCTTTGGGATGAAGGTTATGCATGAAGAAGAGAGACGGACTCAGGCAGATAACACTGACCTACAGCTAACGCAGACTCAACACGTTTCTCCTAGAAACGGTCAAAAGACTTGTACAGGGAGATGTCAATTTTCCATTGTCTGGGGTGGAAAATGGCTCAGTAGAAATGCCCATTGGTGATGACTATTGGAGGGTTTAGGGCTGAAAGATTTAAAATTTGAGGGTCTTTGCCCCAAAACCTCACTTTGCAGCTGATTAAAGCAATCATTTCAGTCTTAATGAAAAATGTTGCTTGACTGGACTAAGTGTCTGGTCGGCAGAAGCTGCTTGAAGGAGAGATGCTCATTTAAAGAGGAAAAGCATCGACTAATAAAAAAATGGGATTGTACAAGAATAGTATTATTGAGGGGGGGAAATGAGAACAGTTTTTGGGTGTTTTGTGTGTTCGGCCTTAGCGGTGATCTGTGCAACCCTGGCATGATCAGGCCTGGGAACGGTGGTCTGTCCTGCGCAGTTGCATCCACGTGTCTAACTGGGTCCTGAGTTGTCTGCTCAGCGTTATCAAAATATAACAATGAGATGGGCAAACAAACAATGAAACAGGAATGTCTGAATGAAAAAAAGGGAGCCCCTCCCGGAAACTGCTCTGGTTTCGCTTCCCCCAGGCTGTGTGAGCAAAGTCCTTGCCTTTCTCCCCTGCCGTTGCCCGTGTCCCGGGTGAGAGGTCAGTCCCCGGCCCGGCCAAAGGAGTGAGGGCTGAGGGTGCAAAGGCAGCCTGTGCACCCTGGGGGTCCCTTGGGCTGTCCTGGATTAGCCACCGTGGACCAGGCCCCTCTCTCCGGCCACACAGACCCCGCTGGCACCAAGTTGGCATGGGGGTAGCAGGGAGCAAATGCAAGGGAGGAAGACAAGGCCAGGGAAGGGGGCATCTGATGAGGGAGGGGAAAGAAAAGACAGCACGCGAGGAAAGGCAGCCCCACGCTGAGGGCAAAGGCAATGTCCGCTGTCTTCAGGTCTGATTTTGTAAATCTGCCCCCGTTGCTGGAAGGAAGCGGGGAGCAGGCGACTATTGCAGGGTTGCAGGGGTGGTCCAGACCCGTGCGGGCTAGCTTGCCGTGCCCCGCACCCCTGAGTCATGTCGCGCACCCCTTTCCCCATTGCAGGGATGCAGCGATGCTGAGAGCCTCAGGCAAGAGACCCCCTGCCCTCCTGCACAGAGACCCGTCTTTTATAACCTCCAGGTATCTGCGTCACCTGGTCATCCAAGTGTCCTGCCAGGGCCTCCACTGCTTAGGTGCCTCCCTTCAGACTGGACAAACTGGGCTTTAGCTCAAGGGAGAGATGGAAAACAGCAGAGCAAACAAACTGCACGGCTCAGATGGGAGTGGCTGTTGATTTGGTTTGCAAATGTGGTGTTGCCAGAAGCAAGGGGGTGCTCTCGCAAGCTTGCACCTCTGAGCCGGCTGGTTTGCAGGGTGCAACTTCCCCTGCCTGAACAAACCCATGGGAAACGGGGACTCGTCGATGCTGCGTCAGCCCAGCCCTGAAGGCCGAGGGGACGCGAGTAGTTCCGTCCCTGGGAATCTTCCCAACGTGACTCAGTGATGCTGAAGGAGGTTGCACCGGGAGCCCAGGAAGAAACCAGAAATATCCACTGCTTATTCGTGCTGCTGGCAGACGGAAAAGCCATCTTCGGGGAGCAGGTCCCCAGTGGTGCTAGGGGTGGCACAGCACAGAACAAGGCTGGTCCCTGCCCCTGCTGCTTGCACAGTTAGTGCAAGGCCAGAAATTCAGGTGATGTGGCACATGGGCTGGGAAGCCCAGATACACCCTACAGGTTGGGATGCCTAATATCCAACCTCAACTTCCCTTGCTGCAACTTGAGCCCATTGCTCCTTGTCCTGCCATCTGCCCCCACTGAGACCAGCCCAGCTCCGTCCCCTTTGCAGCCCCCCTACAGGGAGGTGAAGGCTGCTATTCAATCCCCCCTCGGTCTTCTCTTCTCCAGACTCAATCACCCCGGTTCCCTCGGCCTCTCCTCACAAGTCATGTCCTCCAGCCCCTGAACCATTTTTGTCACCCTCCGCTGGACTCTCTCCAATGTGTCCACATCCTTTCCATAGTTGGGACCCAAAACTGGACGCAGGACTCCAGATGTGGCCTCCCCAATGCTGCACAGAGGGGAAGAATCACTGCCCTCGATCTGCTGGCAACGCTTCTACCGATGCAGCAATGCTCCTACTAATGTCCTTGCCTCTTGGAAAAGGCCAGCAGGAATCATGTGCGCCACTTCTGCATTGTGACACTATCCTGTTAAGTAATTAGAGCCTGAAGCATAAGGAGAAACACAGGCTGAGCCCTGGTGTCTCAAGCCCAGAAACATAAAATCACTCAAATCCCCATGTCTTTGGCCAAGCTGGGACAAGCGGGGCTGGCAGGATTACAGCAGATTCGGGACTGGAAACCAAAAGGCACTTCTGACAGACTCAGGAGATGGCCGGACCCACTAGTCTTAGGGCTCTGCCCAATTGTGAAGCAGCTTGAGTTGGTCACGCTCGTCATTTGCCATATTCGTACAGGCCCCTGGAGCGTGAGCTCCTCTTGTGATAATTTTTGCAGGATCAAAACCTCCTCATTTCCCTTCCCCATAGCTGTTTGGTATAAGCTACCGTTGCTGGTTTTCAGGCATGTTTTTGGCGATGTGACCGGGGGTGGGGGCTGTCAGACCCACAACCCTCTGGGGTGTGAGTGCTCTGCTGTCCTGGTGGCGTGGCAGGACCGTTACTTAACACCCTGCTGTTTATCACACACAATCATTTGCAATGTAGATCCACCTTGACATCAGGCCTTGGTCGAGGTCTGAGTTATGCAGAGGAAAGTCTTGCTAGCCAGGCCTGACACCAGGGCAGGGCAGGGCATCCCTGCCTGGCATTGCTCCCCTGCAGGAAACATGAGGCTTGAGCTGCTCCGAATCCAAGAGGAAAAGGGACTGCCCAAGTCCCAGTCATCTCAGCTTAAATCTTCCAGCCCCCTTCTGCTCACATCCTGCCCCACACGTGTGAAATGCTGGGGGATGGGGACTTAGACCATCTTCAGTCTTATTCCTTCTGTGCCTGTTCCTGGGTGGAGGGTGAGCTACATAGGGCAGCCTCTGTGGGTCTCCCGGCGGGAGGCAAAATGACTTGCTCAAGGCCATGCAGGGTAGCAGTGGCAGAGCTGGATGAAGGTCGGAGCTGGATCTGCCAAGTTCAAGGCTGGCACCTTTACAGTTCTCAGAGGGGATGGAAAGACTTTAGGTCGTGCCTTAGGGTGCATCTACACCCCCTGAGATGTATGTGTAGGCTCCTGAGTCCTCACTGTGTACCGACAGGTGAGATTTCAGTCAAGAAACAGTTTATGGAATTGGGTGGTTTTCCTTTAAACACCTGTGAGCCCTGTAGTGGTGCACCCTGCGTTGTCTGCCCGCTCAGGCCTGAGGAGAGCTAGCCTCGAGTAAAGCCGGGGATTGGGACCCGGCAGTGCCATACGGCCGGCATTTTGCAAAGAGCAGAAGAGCTGCGTGCACACGGCCTGAGGACCAGGCGCCTCACCCTTCACCCGCAGCCCTGGGGGCCTGTTTCCTTCCTGACTGCTTCTGCAGGCGCTCGGCGGGGGGACAAGCCGAGGGCTGCCACAGCCCCTCTGTGGCCCGGGAGTGGCCCAGTGTGGCTGTGCACTGTGTTCGCTAGTCACCCAGCTGCACAGCAACGTGGCCCCAGGACCTGCCCTTCAGGCCCCAGCCTTGCACCCTTGTCTGTGCTGCAGTTGCACTGACTGGTGCCAGGTCGGAGTTTGGCCCACGTGTCCGTACCAAACCGAGACAAGAAGCAGCAATGCCAGGAGCTCTCAGGAGAGGGGTCTGGACCTGGCTGCGCTGGGAGGTTTCCCTTGATTGCACTACACACCATGCTCCAAATCCATTTTGAATGGCGAGGGCTGGAGGAGAGAGGGCCAGACCCCCAGCTGGTGCACCCTGGCTTCGCTCCAGTGAAATCTAATAAGAGGCTGAAGCTTTTCCACCAAAAATGCAAACCCCAGCATTATTTATAGAGAGCGAGCCCCTCTGAGAAAGCACGGCAGAGCTCTCGAGTCCTGTGCTCTCACAGTGATAATTTGTTTTTAACTTCGCTGTTGGACTTTATCTGTCTCTGGAGAGCGACATTCGTTTCTCCGGTCTGGGATGCCTCTGTCTTTCTGCGGACATGACCAAGCTTGGCTCAGACACAGGATGTGACCCCCCCGCAGTCTGCATTTATGATGCGTGCATCCCTTGGAGCAGGGCGCACTGCAGCCAAGAAGAGGGTGGAGGGGTGGGGGTTGGGGTTTTTTTTTAGTGCTTCAGCTTTCGACCCGCACCCAAGAATGGCAGCAAATGCAGGGCGACCACAGCAGTGGGAGCCACTCAGCCAGCTGCGCTCGAGTCCCCTGCAAGGAAAGCAGGGCTGGGGACACGGGCCACATGCAGGAGCTCAGGGGGGAAGTGATGGAGGGAGGGAGAAACAACAGGAAAAGAGCAGCGGAGGAGCCAAATGGTAACTGGGATCATCCAGCTAATTAATGGCTTGTTAGCATTGACATAGCATTTATAAGGGTCCTATAGACAGGGGCCAGACTTTGCAAATCTTCCTATCTTCCTCCTCTCTTGCATGCCCTAAGCGGGGAAATGCTGCCATCCTGATGGGAGATTATGCTTTGCTTTTGCCTGGCATGGGTGCAAATGATTACACCGCTCTCAAGGCAGCAGGAAAGCAGGCCCCTCGCCCTCTGTGCATGATCTGGCCATCAGCAAAGTAGGGTCAAGCCCGGATGGAGTCAGGACGTGCTGTTGGGCAGGCGAAAGGCAGACAGAGCTCCTAAATATCTTCAGTGCTTGAGCCTTGCTGATAGTGGGGTTTTGATGCCTGAAAATGTTACCCGTTGCCCGTACTCACTCCGTAAGCCTGGTGCCTGCTGCCCCTGAGACACGTGGCTGCGTCTAATTAGTTTCTTCTTGCAGGAAGCTGCCATCCGAACGAAGCCAGCTTTTGACACTGAATTTTTAAAATAGCGTATCTGATGCTCAACGTGCCAGAGCTGTTTTAGCCATTCAACGAGCAGTCCAAAACTGTGTGAAATGGATAACGTCTCTTGAATCGGAGGGAAAATCTAGTTCTGGCTGCGGTGAGAGAGGAAGCAAATGCTAAAAGAGTGCACGGGGAATAGGAACCTGCTTTAGTGTCTTAAAACACTTAGAAATCATTGAGATCCCGAGACGACCCACGTGTGGAGGCCACCAGTCCATAGCGGATGGCTGCTCATGGCACGCACGACAGATGAATAAGGCGTATCCTCTCTATGCATATGCATATTTAATATGCATTAGCACAACAATCCAAGCATCTCCATGCACCAAGTGTGTGACTTGAAGCAATAAGCAAAGCTCTTCAGTCTGTGCTAGGCACCAGCCAGGAAGCCAGGGCTGCAATGGTGAGAAGAGAATAAATGTGCACTCAGGACCCCCCCTGGAAAGGGGGAGAGAGGAGGCCTGTTCCCAGCATCCTAAGGCTGGCACAGCCTTCAGAGGAGGCCTGGCCCCAGAGCAAACACGGTGCTGGAAGGAGGCACCCTGCTCGCTGCCAGGTAAACAGAACGGTCACTTAAAATCAAATGAGACAAAACAGGAATTTCCATTATGGGCAGTGAAGAGACTGGGGGGATGCTGTGGGAGCTGGAGTTTGCAGAGATGCCGTCTGTGGTTTCTCCAGCTATCAACGCAAAAAAATGAAGAGACCCGGCGTTTCCAACCCCGGCTCCCTGCCTGGCTGCTCTGGCTTGCCAACTGGAAGCCGACAGGCTGAGCACAGCCAGAGGACAGCCGCGGCTTCAACCCCCCCATGGCCCCAGCGTGCGCCCTGCGCCCGGAGCTGCAGGATGAGGAAGCCACATCCATTGTCGCCCGTGCAGGGGGAATCCCCAGCCCTCATATCCCCAGACCCAGGCGCCAGAGCCGGTCCCTAGCAGCTGCCAAGGCTTACCTCGGCAGGTAGCTTTGCTCACGCTTGCAGCCCCGAGCTGCTCCCCTGAGTCAGTATTTGGCAGCTCTGGCACGAAACGGTAATATTGGAGGAAGTGGGCGATGCTCGGAGGAAATGCGATCGCCATGTGCGGTGCTGTTAGGCCAGCGCGTCACCTATGCAAACCTGACATGGTCTGCAGCAAAAAAGGACTGGAGGACGGATGGCACCTAGTGACACTGGGAGGGAAGGGTGAGCGTCACCCTCTGACGTGGCGTTACACTATTTTCCTAGAAGACCACAGCAGCTTGCACTATTTTCCTAGCTTCTGCTCCCGAGAAGACCGTAGCAGCTGCCCTGCCTGGCTTGCTTTGGTTTGGGGTGCTGTGACTACCCTTGGGAGCAAGCCGAGTGCGTTTCCTGTTGTCCCAGGCACTGAACTCAGTGGCAGAAAAGGAGCAGCCGTGGTGAGGACAGCCTTGAACCAGCTCTCCTGTGAGAGGCACTTTCTGAGTGCAACTTGTGCTCTTACTATCTTTAGCCTGTGGTTAGCTGCTGGCTCTTCAGCCTGGGCGGGCAGAGAGGGAGAAATGCAAAAAAGGCCTCTTCACGGGCTAGTTCCCGTTGTTGTGCCACGAGGCAGCTCCAGAGAACGTCTCCCGGAAGCGCGCTGCGGAAAGAACAAAACCTGCACGTCCAAAGGGAACGAAAATGCAGCCACGAGGCTCGAGCCCACAGCCTCGGCGTGGTCCAGTGCCCCCGAGCATGGCTCACATAATCATCAGGGGAGAGTGGGGCATGTTGCGGCGTTAGTGTTGGTCATAGGGGCCGGAGCAGGGTGAGGTTGAGGGAAGACCCGCTTCCTCGTTGGACTTTGCTGCTGCTAATGAAATTCATTCGAAGGTGGCACGTGGCACCAAAGAGGTGGCTGCAATGGCAGCCAGGTCTTCCTGCCTGGGTGTGGGGGTGCTGGGCACAAGCAGGGAGTGGGATCTGCCATGAGGGTCAGCCTGGATAGGGTCACGCCTTCATGGCAGAGCCCACGAGACTCCAGTGTTTGCCCCCCACCCTGCAGCCTCCCGGATGGGCAGTTCCCCCAAAAGCAGAGAGAAACATGGGAACAGGACCTGGCACGTGGCTCTGAGGTTGGAGCCGGGCCCTTAGTCACCACCGCAGCGTGTCAGCAGCTGCATGCTTATGTCACTCTGTCTTTTTTTCTTGCTTGCTACCTTAGCTCTTGAAGTCATTTCAGAAGCCGTGCACCTAAGGAAGCAAACACGCGGCTGTGGTTTCACTGGCAGAATCACACCCTGAAGCAGCCCGGCGGGCTTCTGCATTTCCTCCCAAGCAAGAATGATTTTTCACGCTGTTTTCAGCTGTCAGAAGAGCGGGTCTTGCCATCGAAGCGGGGTCTGAGACATGGGTCACACGCTCCGGCCACTATCCACGGCCTTCACAGTCCCTTCAGGAGCAAAGGAAGGACCACTGCAACAAACCACAGGGCAGAAAGGGAACGCCAGAGCTGCTCGATGATTCAGAGGAGATGGAGCTCGCATACGGCTGAGGCATCTGGAAAGTCAAACTGTCAATTTTGTACTGGGCAGCAGAAAATGGCACTCTTTCTCTCTGGATATGGTGAATATATACAGTATATATGTTGCATATATATGTTTACACACACATATGCGCATAGTAAACATGCCTATTTATACATATACCCAGAGGGTGTGTGCAAAGTGCGCATACATGTACACACACATGGGCACAGGTCTCTTCTAGGATTTAATGTTTCCTGTTCTTGAACCTCTCTGTAGCCAGGAAGGAGGGTTGGTTTAAGGCTAAAGCATCACACCAAGACTCAAGCAGGCCCAGGTTCAGGACCTACCTGAGACACAATCCCCTGTGTCCCCTTCAGAAAATGGCTGGGCCTCTCACTGGGCCTCAGCTCCTCCTGTGCACCGGGCACAGGCTGCTTCTTACTCGACTGGTGTAGGTATAACCCTGCAGGCACTGAACTTGCCTGGAGCCCTCTCACCCCCTCCCAACACCTGCAAGGAATAATGATTGGTAATGACCACCAGAAGCAGCCCCACATGCAACTTTGTTCCTGGGAAAGGAGGCAATGACAGGGAGGAAGACTGGCTAATTGCACCCTGCATGCTGGGGACGGGCTGAGGGAGATTATTTCCCCTCCAAATGTGCTTCCTTTGCATTCGGCAAAGACCGGCGTGAAGACAGGGCAAGGTAAAGGGATGTCTAAACCGGCTGGGGCTATAGTTTAACAGTCACCCCCATTTCCTGCTCCGTCCCGGATGCTGCAGGGGGTTCAGCTGCAGGGAGCATGCTTGTGCACGTGGAGGGGTGCCACGGTGCAGGGCGCCACGCTGGCCGGGCAGCTGAGCTGTGATTGGCTGCAGGCCACAGGAAGTGTGTAAAGGTGTGTAAAAGTAGGAGTGCCTGGCTGGAGCCATCTCGGAAGCAGGGGAAGGAGCTGCCTGGCATGGGCACCTTGCACAGCTCGGTGCTGCGTGGGGTGCCAAGGGCTGCGTCTGGGGCCCCCTGAAGTCGCCCATCCTTTCGTGGCATGAGCATGCAAGCAGGTTGGGGCTGTGGCGTGGCATGAGGTGGCCTTGATCTCCCTCAGCCTTGTTGTGCCATCACTGCCGCCCCAAACAGCTATTCAGAGAGCGAGGGCATAGGAGCCCTGGTCCCTTGCTCTCCCATTATCCCCTTGAACCGAGCCCAGGTGTGTGCAGGCCTGCACACGTGTGCACGCTCCAGCAGGTGAATGGGGACTCCCCGATGACCTCCCAGCCTGGTTTCAGCTCAGCTCTGCTGGGCCCTTGGGGGCATTTGGAGAAAGCTGCCGCTTCTTGCCCAAAACTGCGGTTTCACAAGCCCTGAGGCGGGAAATCCCAAGCCTGTTGCAGCAGTGAACGCCTGCCAGCCCCTTAACCAATTGCCGCAGACACGTGCGGGCCCACGGCATCCGGCTGGCAACCGAGGAGGGCCCTGGTGCTACCTGTGGGCTCCTCACCGAAGCCCTGGGAACTGCTGCCCTCAAGCCGTGGCTCTTTGGAAAGTCCTGCAAAAGCTGGAGACTAAAGTGCAAAGCTTTTTATGTAGGTTACATTGAATAACTTTGCCGTCTGACTGGCAGTTCGGGCCCAGGCCAGTCCTGCCAACCTGCGGGCAGGACCTGGTCACCCATGTGTTAGCGAGAGCGCAGTGGCTGTTTCCTAGCAAAACGTTTAAAGAAAAATAACAATTCGCGGGCTTGGCTTCTGGGAGCAGGCTCTGCATTTCCTCACCTCTTGCAGGAAAGAAATCCAATTTAGCTGCAGAGACAGAGACATTGCTGTGTCGGGGGAAGTGCCAGAGGGGAAAGAGGCAAAAGGAAAAGCCCGAATTAGTTTCACGATGTCAGGAAACGACACCGTGACCCGAGAAATCGGACGTGAGTTTTGTTGCAGCCAGTCACGGTTTCGACCGCTCTTTTTTCTCCAGTCCCCCTAGAGAAACGCTTGGGTCTGCGTTCGGGAGGGGGGCGCAGGGGAGAGTGCTTCACTATTTCCACGTCTGGGTCTGGAGAGGTTTGGAGGGAGAAATTCAGTGCAGAATCCAAGCAAAAAAAGTTTTCTCTCTCCTTCCCCCCCCCTCCACTCTGGTGGAGCACTATTGTTATATTATAATGCATATCTTTCTGTGATCTTATTGCAAAGGACACAGGGTTCAGAGAGCTTCAAAGAACATAGAAATTCCCAGGGAGGTAGTCCTCAGACCATGATCTTCAGGTTGAGTCGTGCCTACTTCTGCTTTGACTCTCTGGAGGAGTGGGGTTGAGATCTGCCTTGCTAAGAGAGAAGGGGCTTTTTCAAAGGATGGAGAAACCTTCTCAGATAAGTTTTCTTGGAGGTTTTGAAGACCCGGCTAGACAAAGCCTTGTCTGGGATGGTGTGGTCAGGGCTGGTCCTGCTTGGAGCAGGGGTTGGACCGGATGTGACCTCCCGAGCTCCCTTCCCACCCAAATTTTCTATGATTCTCTGGCTGGAAAGCGCTTCCCCTCCGTGCCTGGTTTCTGTGATGCGGACAGCTGTTTCAGCCCTGTGGTTTTTCTCAACAGCTGAGGTCCTACCTTGAAAAAGGAAAAAAAACCCCTAAAAAAGTGAAAGCGCCAGTCCTGCAGCTGAGGAAGGAGATGCTGAAAGAAGATAGCTAGGGAGAAAACTGCACCCTTTTCTTAGCCATCGTGCATGTCCACAAAGCAAGGCTGCAAGGCATGATGATCGCCCCAGCAAGACAGCCCCGAAGCTGGCTCAGGGAGCTGCTTTCACAATAAGCGCATAAGACCGAGGGTGCGGTTCAAGCTCTTGAAGCAGGCTTGATTTCGCGCCTGAATTTTAACGACTCTTTGCGACTCCATTTGTTTGTCCATCTTCCCGCCGCTGGCAGGGTCCTGGTGCTCGCCTACAGCTCCTGAAATGTAGTTCAGATGTTGCATTTCATCTCCTAGAACAAATAACTGGCCAAAGCCACCAGAGCCAGGTTCCCCCTGGAGACAGATGCAAATCCTGTCTGAATTGAGCGCCTGGTTACAAGAAGCGATGTAATGTGGCTGCGTCGACCAAGCGCCGTTGACCAAAGGCTCGGCCAAAATAAACATGGCTTGTGTGAGAAATACTTGAATGCTAACAGCCCTGATGGTGCAGAAGGAAGAGCCGCTGAGTTTCCAGGAGGAGAGCTAGGCTTTATCCGAGTGGCACGACCTCCCCCAGCCCCTGTGCCTCCTGGACAGCAGAGCTGAGCTTCACTATCCACATTTCTCTTCCTCCCTGCAGCCCATTCGAGGGCTCAGTTGTGCAAGGTGTGTGTACACGGAGTCCCCTGGGTGCTAGCAAAGTGCTTGTGCAGGGAAAGCTTGTGCAATGGGCCCCCGAAGTGCCACACAATGATAATTCACACTGATGGAGGACTGAAACGGATGGGAAGCTGCATATGGTCCATGCTGTGTTTTATCCATCCCTGATTCAACAAGGTTGTGAGCCACGTCTTGTGGTCCTTCCTTGCCCTGCTACAAAGGGAGCGATGGCCTGCGTACAGCAGCAGCAATGGGACTTTACCAGGCAAGGTCTTTGAGATGCACCAGGCGCTGTACAACCCCACGGGGACAGACAGCGTCTGCCTGCAGGAATGGCTCATCCCCCGTTCTGAGTTTCACCTGGTTCTTGCCTTCGCCACTGTTGGGTCTTAACAAAAGGCGAGGTCCAGGCTGTGCTGAGCAAGCCCTCAGCTCCTGCATAACTTCGCTGCCTTGCTGCTTTTCAAGCTCCGTGGCTGACGTGGTTGTGCTCACTGAATCACTGCTGGGAGAGCTCGGAGCTGGTCTTTCAGCTGCCGTGGGCTGTAACTCCCGGCAGACAACCGGGCGCCTGACTGGCGGCATCTCTCCCTCTCTCTTGCCCGCTGTCGTTGGCCGCTTACCCCGTCCCCTGTCTGCCGCAGGGCCTGAGTGGAAAGGGGCTGAGAGGGAACTTCACCAGGTGGTGGCAAACCTCAGGTATCCCTTCTGGCCGATGACCAGCTGCCTCCCTCCCAGGCTGCCCGGTGTCTTCTCTTTGCAGCTGTCTAGTTGCCATCTCGAATTCACGCTGCCCTGGGGGACACAGCCATCCTCCTTGTCCCTTGGGCTCTGGACCCGGGTCCAGATCTTTGATCTGGCTTCTCCTTTTAGCTCCACACTTCTAGACTGCATCCGTCTCCTGATGGCCCTTCCTGCGGCATCTGGACTTCCCCTGCTTGACCATCACTTGCTTCCCAGGCAGCTCCTGCTGGGAGACTTTCTGGGGCCTCCCCGGTCGCACCTGCAAGAAGCACGTTATGACTTGGCTTCGAGGTCCTTCCGGTGGCCGTGACCTTGGCCCTGCCTCAGCCACCCGCCAGGTCACATTCGCTCATGGATGCCCATGCATCTCTGCTGTGGCCTGCCTTACTCGTGGTGGCCCTGCCCGCTCCTGTGGCTTTATCACCGACCTCCTGATGTGCGGTGACTTTCCATCTCCTGGAACCAGGGGAACACAGGGGACCATCTGCTTTCCATTACAACGCAAGGCTTTTTGCTAGAGGAGCAAAGCCCGGAAACATCCCCCTGAAGATGCAGTAATGCACGGGAAGGTGGCACGGAGGAGAGTCCACATCGTGGCTGCATGAAGGACCTCTTGCAGGGAAGCATTGCAAACAAGGGATGGGCAGGGGCTATCCCACATCCCTTCCTCCTTATTAAGCCTCCCTCTTCCTGCTACCCCTTGCTGTCTCACTGTGCTAGGTCCTTTCCCCATTTTGTGGGCAGGTCGGTTTGGTCCCCAGGCACCTGTTGTCCTTCTGGACTGGCACAGCACCCAGCACGCCTGCTTGGGGCTGTGTCACCTAGGTGCTGTGGGCCACGTTCCTCCTCCAATTTGGGGTCAGGAAAATTCACAGCCGGTGTTTCCTGCACCTGAGTGTGGCTGGCTGAGGCCCCTGGGAAAAGGCGTCCGCAGCTGCAGCAACTCCTTGCATGCTCTGTTTTGCACTCGAGCTCTCGCCTGGAGCCTGACTTGCCTCCTTTCTGGCTGCCTCTTCCCCCCTTGGGAGTGCAGCGGGCTGGGGCTGTCCGTGCAACAGGAAGAGAGGCTTTGTTGTCGCGTCAGACCATTGAATTCAGCTATTTTCAGCGCACGCTGCCCCGGCATTAAAGGCCAGCCGGGGGCTTGGGGAAAGTGGCTGAGATGGGAGGCGCAGGGGGGAACCTTTGTGCAGGATGACAGCATGGGCAGCGCTGCTCCTGGGGACCGCGAGCGTTTGGGCACCTCTGAGCACCTGGAGGGGGGAGCCCGTGCCCGCTGGGGCAGCGTCAGGATTCTTGTCTCCATAGAAAAGCAGGGCTGGAGGGGACCTTCCGAGGTCATCTCATCCAACCCCTTCCCCGAGACAGGGTCAGCTCTGTCCAAACCAGCCCAGAGAATCCATAATCAACACTGGCGTCAACCCTGTCCCTACGCAGACCTAGCACCCCAACCTGCCCCAAGGAAAGCAGGGGAACAGCAGGTGAGCTTGGGGACAGGGCAGGATCCGTGCCCAGGAACAGCTGTACCCTCGTCTTCCAGATGGGGACACGCTGCTTCCTTTAAGTGACTCCCGTCCTCCCCTGCTTCTGGTGTCTCTGCCCTCCCTTATTGGAGGCCTGGCTGATGGGCTCAGGGTCGCACCCAGGGCTAAAAGTGGGTCAGACAGGCCAAGACCGTGGGGTTTATGCCTTGCTAGGATCACTGAGGCATCTTATACCTAACGCACTCCCAGCCCTGCCTGGCTCGGGAGAGAGGAGTTTCATGCTAGGGGAGCCTCCCAGGAAGAGGGCCTGATTCTCTGCTCTGCCACACGGCGCCACGTCAAGGGGGTAACACCTGCCGGTACCGTGTCTCCTCTGCGCAGGCATTCACGGCAGTGCAAGGCAGGGGAGAGGTGAGCCTGGCGAGCTGCGGTACGTATTATTGCAAACTAATCAATATGTTTGCAATAACAGTTTGCATTTAGGGACATTTGTGGGCGCCGAAATGCCAACCTTCTCTTTAAATGCAAAGCCTGTCCAGTCAACAGCGCTATATTTCCTTCCCCTTCAGGACTCTCATGCTTCTCCAAGGCCTCTCCCCATCAAAATCGTTGATAAACACTTGTTCTGGGTGATACCGTCTAGCTAGACTGGACTTAATGACCACTCCCTTGGGGTCTAATCCTGCAATGCTGAACCTGGCAAAGCTGCTGCAGAATCCAGCATGCCCCGCTCTGCTTGGCAAACGCTGGTATTTCTGGCCTGCCTCCTGCCACGGCTCGGACACGAGGCAGTGAGAAAAACCCACCGAAGTTATGTGGGGAAAGTGCAGCTGGAGGATCCGGCTGTGCTGGCTGCACGGTGATGACGGACCAGCAGAGGGCACGGGAGAGCTCGAGCATCCTTCCCGACTCGCTCCTAATAAATGCGGGGCCTGATCTCAGCGCGAACGGGCTCCCAAAGGCCTCGCACTGGTGGGAAGCCCTCCTCGTGCCTCAGCTGCTTTGTGGGCTTCCGAATGCAGGGCATGTCCGTCTGCAGTGGCCCTGAACACACGCAAGCGTGGAGCACGTGGACGCAGGCTTTGTGCGAGGGCAAGCAGAGCCCTTTGTAGCTGACTCCGCACGTCTGCTGGGCCTGGGCAAGGCAGGGTGCCCCTCTGATGGAGGAGCCGCTCTGTGGAGTTACCCCAGGGGGACGCCGGGGGGACGCCGCCCATCCCTGCAAGCAGAAGAGCGCGTCGTCTCACTTGGCGCAGCTCCGTGGGGCTGGACAACCGATCCTGGCCTCGGGCCCTTCTAGCCTTTGCCTTGAACCCGGAGCCAGGGAGGTTCAATGCCTGCATGCAGAGTCAAGAAGACGGAGCCCACGGCTTTTGTTCCCTCGGCCAGGGTACCTTTATGCCCCCACTGAGGCTGTGTGTGAGTTAGGCATGCGCTGCAATTCAGGAGAGCTGTATGGGCTACTGCACCACGGGGAGAAAGCCCCAGCACTCCCTGTCAGGACAAGCCGTGCACTAGCGGTGGGATGCTCTGTTATTTGGGTGTAAGCCTGGAGCTGGATGCAAAGAGGCAGGCAGCTATATGGCACAGGAGAAGGGGACCTGCCCTCTGGGCTGCTCACAGCCGATGGAAATCAGCAGCCTCCTTGCTGGATTCGGGGCTCAGCTCCTTGCCCGCCAAGGGGTCAGAAGGCTGGGAGCTGCTGCCCTTGCCTTCAGGCAGCAGCAATGCAGGCGTCTCTTCCGCGCGGCTCCACGTGGCCTGTGATTCCTGGACCAAAGGGCTGATCCTGTGGCTGTTGCTCCTTCAGGACAGCTTGCATCAGAGCCACGCAGTGGCAGATGCAGCCTGGTGCCTGTCTCCTGCTGCCTTTGAACAGATTGAGCAATGACAGCAATTCAGTTTTAGCAGATGTGCAAAGAGCCTTGCTGGGCACCTTGCAAAGCTGCGTGCATGCCGGCATGGGGAGCCTGCTTCCACACCCTGGCTGCAGCCCGTCGTGTGTCGGCCCAGGCCTGCAGCAGCTTGGCGTCACCCCCGCGCCTCTGGGGAAGAGGTTGGAGTTCAGGCCAGAATGGGCTTGAAAATCACCCGGGGCTTGATGGTTTTCACTTGCGTCTGGTCACCTGCAAGCACAGGGCTATGGCTGGGCAGGGTCAGGGGTGGGTGTCAGGGTCTAAGCCATATCCAGGGCTGGGCATGGCTTTGGGTCCATCTCTGGATAAGTTGTTGTGCTCTGCCGGACGCTAGCAGGCACACCGGGGTTTCAGTGCAGCTGCACCCCATGAACACACGTGGCTGATGGTGTGCACAACAGCCTGCGTGACTCCCGCCTTACCGGTGTTCACGCGACAGCCTGGAGGGAAGGGAGGACAGAGTGAATGCGCCAGGCTCTGCTTGGAAAACACATGAGTCACGCTTGGCTTTGACGCTCACGATAAAAATGCTGACACAGGCAAGCTGCGCTCTTATTTCCTGCGAGCTGCTTCAGGCAGAGGAAGGGCTGCAGCGGGTTTATCGGTGCAAGAGCCGTCTCCGAATACTCTGGGTACTCCAGACAGCAGGCGCTTCTAGCGTGGCAACCCGTGAGCCGTGAACAGAGCCCGCAGGTTGCGTGTATTTTGACGGAAAACCGACGGTTGTCTGATTTGCTGTGAATGGTACTCTTTGCAAAGCCTGGCTTCTTTCTTGCATAATAACCCGTGATTACATTTTTTCCAGTGCTCATCCAGCCCCAGTTTTGATATGAGCGTGAAATGCCAGCAGCACAGCGTTACAGAACAAGCCCATGCCCAAGAAAGTGAAGGCATGAATCACTTTCTGCTGGCCAGGAATGGCAGACAGCTGACAATGTCATCTCTTTCTCCCGGCATCGGGGTCCACAGGGCTGCTCTGTGTTTTGCTAGGAGCTTAGCAGGGCCTGGGGACAGCTGGGCTGGTGCAAATGCAGACTGAGGATGTTCTGTGAGGCTTTGGCAATGTTCAATCCTCACTGGATTTGCTTTGCTTGAAACTCTCCCGCAGGCAAAGGGCCAGGAACGTTTCACTCAAAACCAGGTGCAAGCGGTTCTCAGCCCCGGCATGGAGAGAGGTCTGACTTTCCCCTAGATTATCTGGCATGTGCATGGACTGGGCAGAACTTGCTGCTGAAATAGCAGCGTTTTAAGCAAATCAAAGGGAATGCTTCACAGCAAGCACTTGCAGCTGCACCTGACGACTTCCTGGCCAACTGGCCTGCTTGAAGCCTGGCGCGGAAGTGGCTACGCTGTTACCCATTAGGAGTCAGCCAGGAAGGCAAGTTTACCATGTAGACATGGCCTCCTGGCCAGCTACCTGCAGTGTTGCCCTGACGTCACCGATGCCAGAAGTATGGTGCAGGAGGCTGGGTGGACAGCCTATTACTGTTCAGCTCAAGCCTGCTCGGGGTGGGTTGAAAGTAATGCTAAAGAAACCACCTGAAACCAAAACGATCATTGCTGTCTGTCCTGGAGCTTGCACCTGTTTAACCTAGTGTGACCCATCAGTGACAGATCTGTGCACAGACAACCCCTCCAGGTCCCGCGGGGTAAGGAAGTGTGCCGGGCCTCCTGTGGACTGAGCCGGAGGGCTGGAACACCACCTTTTCGGCATGTCCCTGCATATTCCTTCCTGGTTTCTTGCGAAAGAGTGTCACGGGCAGAAGCTCAAATGCTTGTGAGTAACAGGTTTGCAAATGCAGAAATCTGTGCGTGGCAGCTAACAGGGAAGAATAAAAAGGTGACCTTAGTCTAATAAGCCTGCAGTTATGAATGGCTCTACTTAGCACCTCCTTGCTACGGCGTGTGCCCAACTGGGTTGCACCTGACTCAAAAGAAAAAAAATAGAAATGCTGTGTGCGAGGCTGGGAGCCAGGACTCTGGCATCTTTATTGGCTTTGGGATCACCTGCATCCAGGAAATGTTGCTGTGTGTCTGTAGGCAAGAGGGGAACAGAGGGGTGAAGTGATGAAATCTGTGCAAAAGACAACCTGCCCAGATGAGCTGATCAGTACCTGCCTCTTCCACCTCGCTTGCACGCCGGCTCACACGAATACAAGCACTAGTGTGTAGATGTTTGTGGTGTGGACATTTTCCACTGGTTTTGTTCACTCATTATGCACACGGGCTAGTTTTATTGTCCCCTCTGAACTTTAAGAGGGCTATTTTTTGCTTGCAGATCAAAACCAGCGTGGGCTGCCTGACAGCTGCACAGAGAAGCCAAATTGGAGTTTACAATCGAGATAACCCTCCTTTGGGCTTCAGAAAACAAACATGCAGCGAAACCTCTTGTGGTTCTGGACAGTCCCATGAAAACAGAGACTTCACGGCATGTTTGGTAGCCAGCCAATTTGCTGCATTCATCTGCAGAAATAAATCACACAGAGACCGATAAGCACATGGTTCCCCCAAACAAATAGAGGCCGCTTGGCTGTGAACAGGGATGTCCTTCTCGAGTAATGAGTGGGAGACTCCAGTCTCATGTTTGCAGTGGGTGCTTCTTCTGGGGCTTGCAGATTGCAAGGAGAGGAGTATCTGTGCTTTATCAGCCCTCTCCTGAAAGGCTGGACATTTTGCACAATTCACATGGCCGGAATAAAAGTCAGAGCAGGCTGCTTTCCCACCCACTCGCTTTCATAAGGAGTGAACGGCGCCACTAATACACAGGTCTCGAGTCGGGTCAAGGATTTATTTTTTCTTGAGCAAGCTGCAAACTCTTTTCCTGCCAGCAATAGTATTTTGTGGCACAGAGGTGCGGTCCTTCCAGAGGAGTCATCTCTGCTAGAAGGGTGCTGAACCTCTGTGTAAAATGCCCATTTTTGCATATAAACTCATTAATTTATGAATATTGTGGTTGCAAAGTCAAGCCAGCCAGCACCAAACCCTGCCTGACTTGTGTCGGTCACGGAAATGCATTCCCCCCTCGCCTATGCAAATACATTATGAAATGGTCTTTAGTTACCTGATCACAGCAATGGGTGCCCTAAGACAAACAAATGAGCTGCTAAACAATAGGTTATTTAAATGGGAAATTTAAAAGTGAACCTTGCCTGTTCTCCCATTGAGTAACCCTCTGGTTTTTGCATTTCATTCGTGTGAAATTTGGAAACGATCTGGGACTTGTCTATATAGACAAGTGATCCCAGTAAAGGTTACATGTGTATTGAAGGTGGTAGGTTGTTCTTGGGTAGCCCCCACCCCGTGCAGACACCTTTATCTGGGTGTAACTCAGGGCTTTTGTGTCTTAGGAAGAAGTGTCACCCAAGCCCACAAAGAGCTGCACTGACCCTGGTTGGAGGTCTGCCGAGAGGGGAGACCTTAGTGGCCTTTCCTGGCACTAGAAAAGCCATGCGATGGCACAGCAGCTGATGTGGCAGGGCGCGTTTACATGCAACAAAAACATTTCATTCATTCAGAAAGAAAGCTCGTTTCCATGCTTAGAAGGCTGGATTATTTAAACGATGTTTTCAAAGCCTGCCGCCAGGTCCTAGATGCCTTGTTGGGGTCCTGTTAAGGAAGGAAGTATTGGGCTGGCTGAAGTCAGAGCTCCCAAGAGTGTCCCTGGTCCTGTTTCCATGCCAAGTGCTGTCCTGCATCCTGGAGCGCTGAGCAAGTGTCACCACCATTCATGTAGCCCAAGGGCAGCTCCAAGTCCTTCCTTTTTACTCCAGACCCTGCTTGTCCCCCTGGGCTGCTTGCCTCGAGTGAGCGCCAAGCAAGCACGATGCCCAGCATCCTGAACAGACAGTCTGTGGGGGCAGTTTTCACTGGTTAAACAAAACATCAGGACACTTCAAATTTTCCAAAGACATCCTGGGGGCAGCAGACCATCATGTGCACAACGGGGAGCGTACCGGTACTTATTTGGGGACTGATATGTATTTTCATGTTGCACCAGCTGAACAAAAAGTGGGCTCCTAAATGGAGTTACTCAAACCTGGGAGTGAGACCCAGCTTCTCTGGAGCTGCTTAATTCTGGTTCTAGGATGAATGATTTTATTACTTCCATCCTCTGTTTCTCTCTCTGTCTCTTGCACTCACACTCTCTCTCTCTCACACATACACACACATGCAGGCACACACACACACACACACACACCATTTGCCATAACCTTGGAAAGGATTCAGTCACATCACAGACATTTCCAAGCTATAATAACTGTTTCCTTATTACTTTTATGGAAGCATCTCTTCAAAACATCCGGATGTACTTTGCAAAGCTGTGCGCAGCTCGCGGAGCCTGCCAGTAACGGTGCACGGGCTGTTCACGTCTTGCTTTCCAGAGCTGACGAGCCCTTGGTTTGCATCAACACAAATATGCATTTAAGCGGCTCCATAAAACTGGCTCCATTTATAGACAGCCAGCAATGAAACAAGCTTCACCTCCCTGGCACGTCAGGGCTGTTTCGAAGGTGTTGGAGCACCTTTTGCACATGTTGATTGGCAGAATTCACTTCCCTGAGCTGGGGTGGCACCAACAAGTTGTCCAAGTGCGAAGGGCCTCTTGTGCTTCCTCGATTAGAAATGCTGGGGGGAAAGTAAGGAGCGTCGCTCCCAAATCGAGGGAAGTGATTCTTCTGGCCCTAGTTTGGGGCTCTGCACTTCAAGAAGGATGTGGATGCATTGGAGTGAGTCCAGCAAAGAGCAACAACTGTGATGAGGGTCCTGGAAGACAAGATTCATGAGGACAAGCTGAAAGAACTGGAGGAGGGGATTTGATAGCAGCCTGCAAATACCTGCGGGGAAATGACAGGGAGGACAGAGATGGGCCTTTCTCTGTGACCAGACTAGCAGCAATGGCCTCAAGCTGCAGCAGGGGAAATTTAGCTGGGAGATTAGGAGGAACTTGCTGTCTCGGAGGGTGGTCGAGCATTGGGACAGGCTGCCTAGAGAAGTTACATTCCTGGCAATTTTTCAAGAGCAGGTTAGAGATGGACAGACGCTTGGCTGGGATGGTTTAGTCAGGGATAAATCCTGCCTGGAGCAGGGGGCTAGGCTAGCTGACCTTGTGAGGTCCTGTCCAGACCAACTTCCCCGTGGTCAGACCAGGACCACCGTGCATCTGTGCAGGAGTCAGTGTGGATGGGCACAGGGCCGCCGGCCGCAGGGGCTGAGATGCTAACAAGAAGCGGGCCAGCTCGTCAGTCCATTGGGACTCTTAAAGCTGTGATGAGCCGAGCTTCTGTTGTGTTTAAGGGAAACGACACGTTTCATGGACGGGGGTCGTGCTGGCTATACTGGGTTGAGGTATGAAAGAGCAAATGCTGCCTCCTCTCAGTCAACGTGTCTCATGCTAGATGCCAGTTTTTAGGCTCTTCGTCCGCTCCTCTCAGCCAGTGATGAAATAGTTGCTGTAGTGAAACGTGTGCCCCGATTTTAACAATGCTGGCATGGGGACCATTGGACTGTGCTGTGTTTCCTGGTCTCAGCCTGGCTACAGGAGTCCTTTATAAAGAGGGGCATCCTCTTTGGAGACACCTGTAAAAGTCTTTGGTCCCCAGGGGCCCAGCTGGTGACTGCTCCTTCTTGCATGGTTGGGGGATGTGTGATGGGATCTCCCCGTTGTGACCGCACAGATTCAAGGTCCAGGTTGTGGCTACCCATCGAGAGGGTGTTGCTTCATGTCTCAGGGTAGACGCCCATCATGCTGCCCTTGCTGGTTAAGTGACAACAGAGGAAGTGTGCTCTGGGCTCGGCATGTGTGTGCGACAACAGACATGAAAGCTGCATTAAAGAGAGAGCTCGCTTCGATAATAAACCCCCCCGGTCGTGAGTCAGTAACCCCTAGCACAGGGCCGAGCCAGGGAGCCGTTTAAACAAAGCTTAAGGAATTTGCTTGCAAAGCGATTCTGCTTCAGAGGTGAGGAGCTGCTGTGCAATTGGCTTTAGGACTGTACCTAGGCTCCTTTTCGTGTCAGGCCCCCTTTGCCAGAGAGAACGATGATAATAATCGGACACTGGATTACAGACAACAGCACAGGAAGGTGAAAGGCTGCTGGCTCCATTCACTGTGCTCCCAGGTTCGGGAGAGTTGAAGGTTTCTCTTGGCTTCTGGCATTCAGCCCTCTGCTGCAGGTAGGGTCCCATGGACTATCGTGGCGCTTAGCATGAGCATATCATTTCCGTAGTCGAAGCACCTCTCAAACAGAGCTCGCACGGGAGCACTTCTCCCCGGTGCCACCACCTGGAAAAGGTGCTTTCTTGCTGGCTCAAGTGTGAGTCTTGCGGCTGGAGGTCCAGAGGTGAAGCCCCACCGCTGCGTGTGTCGTGTGTGCATGGCTCATCTGCTAGGCTGTGCACGTTCACCAGTGGCATAAAATCACCTTGCCCTTTCTGTAAGGAGACCCATGCTCCCTTCCATCCCTTCGTGCCATGGACATGACTCCCTCCCACCCCACCTTTACAGCAGTGCTGCCCTGGCATATCTTGCGTTGCCTAGGCCGGGGGGTCCCAAACTGTGGCACATACCTCTGGGGGCACACAAGGCATCTCTGGAGAATATGTGGGAGGAACTGTGTAATGGCAGATTTAATTTTTATTATAATAATAATTGGTATTTTAATTTTATGTAGCCTATGCAGTTTTGGTATATTGTTTCAGCCATCGTAAGGCCATGTCCTCACCAGTGTGAAGAACCCAAAGGCCACCAGGTAACACAGTAAATGGACACGTGTCAACAACGTGGGGCACAGTTTGAATTTGTCCACAAGGACATTTGTTGTCATTGCAAAGGCCCCCTTGGGATGGGTCTGAGGCACAGTTTGAAAAGAAAAAGTGCCCGAGAACGGCATGGGCAGTGAAATCCTTAAATTGGCATGTAAGGAGTTAAAATATAAACCATATGTTAGGAGGGGTATGTGGGCAACTGGTCAGTCTGGAAGGGGGTATGCATGCAATAAGAACAAGTTTGGGAACCTCTGTTCTCGGCTATATTCACAGTGGTCTGGCTCGTACTGAGATACCGAACTGTGTTTAATGACCGCGGCCCAAAGCCATCCGTGTTGCCTGCTGAGGTGTTGCATACTTTTTTGGCTTGGCGGGCCCTGGTTAACTCAAAGAGGCCTCTCTGGGGAAAAAGTGGACAATCACAAGAACAGAGGGGCTGGGACCATCAGGGAGAGGCGCAGCTCCGGGAGCTAACCACAGAAATGCTTCTAGCCAGGCACTGGTCTATTTTTAGAGAAGCATTTCGGGTGAGTTCCTGTTCCCTCCAGTTGCAGACAGATGTGCTCGCAGAAGCCATCAGGCGTTTGGGAACAAGAGGAGCAGAACGAGAAAGGGGCCGCCTGGAAGCGAGCATTTCAGATGTGCTCAGTTGGATCTTCCTCCATGCACCGGCTGAGATATTCTGCTCAAATGCAGAAACGCCGCAGTTCACGGCTCTGGAGCTTGCGCGAGAGAGCTTCACCCTCCTTGTGTGCCCCTAGCAGGCACCGAGGAGTTTCTTTTCATAAATGGCCCTACCACTTGAGGTCTGTTATCCCAAAAAACCTGCACGGGTATCAGGGAGATGGAGGCGTCTTTGGACTCGGCGTTTCCTTGGGATAATTCATTAGCTAATGCTTTTCATCTGTGACAGTTCTGTGTTTTTATGCCCCCTGGACTGGACTCAGAGATGGCTGTTGGCAGGCATGTGTATTTACCTTCCCGAGCCCGAGGCAGTGCGGTGAAGCGGTGCTTAGCATGCATTCTTCCCCAGTCTTTAGAAAACGGCGAATGCAAGGTTTAACAGCTTTTCCTGTTGTCCTGCAGCTAAGGCACGAGAGGTTGAAGAGGGAGCTGAGCTGCGTGGCGCCAGAGAGAGAGGTTGCCTCCCTCTCTCCCCTTCAAAGGGAGCTGCCTGTGCTGTGTGCCACCCCTCGGGAGGGAGAAACGTCCTCGGTAGCTCAGGGCAGGGGAAATGAATGTCTGCCAGCGCTCGTTTTCCATCGGCTTATGCCAACTCAGCAAGACATCAGTCAACCCTCCCGCTCTTGGATTTCTGAGGCATGAAGCACTGTCCTTTTTGCTGGCCATAGAAAGAATCCACTCCTGGTTACTTCCAAGAGGCCTCTTTGCTATCCAGCGGTGGTGGGGAGGTGGGCAGGTGAAACACTTTTGGTTTTTAAGAATAACAGGCAGACCCCCCCCTTGTGCCGCGTCCTTCGGCCTAGCTCACAGTGCAGGGCTTTGCGTCCTGTTCTGTGGTGGGGGGTTTGCAGTTTGTCCGTCCTTTGGCTCAGCGCACAGCATGGGGCTTTGTGTCCTGTTCTGGGGTGGGGGGGTTGCAGTTTGTCCACCCGCGCTGCCTGGGCGTTCACGTGGGCATCCAGCGAAAAGGAACTGAACCCAATGCAGAGCTCACTCTGCAAAAATCCCTAAAATAAGGTGACCAGATGTCTCGTTTCCCTGAGAACACGTCTTCAAAGGCTTGTTTCGGCATTCAAGTGCTATTTGCCAAGCACACAAATTGCCTTTTTTTTGTTGTTGCTAATCTATCCCTGTTGTGACCCAAAAAATTACAGCTGGCAAATCTATAGGTTGATAATCAAGGCACACATCTATATTCTTTGGTCTATGCCAAGATAAGAGGAACACATTCTTCCATCATAGCTACAGCTGGTGGAGGGGGTTTGTTTTATGCATAATCATTGTGATTAATTTGCCCACTTTTCTGACTTTTGAACCGAGCCTGATTTTCTTCAGATGTCTTTGTTATATCAGTAATCGCCTCATGCTTTGGAAATGTTTCAGACTATGGATTATTTGCAAATTTTACTTTGAATGTTTGTTGGCTTTGTGGCCTATCTGGTCTCTGAAGTCCCATGGCAGTGCTAGTGCTCCTGGGGTGAAACATTTAAAGGGAAGAATAACAAATAGCAACCAAACGCATAACACCAGCAGTTTCCCTATGCCTGGAGAAGGGTGTTTGTGCCCAAAAGCTTGCAAAACATTTTTATTCCCAACTATTCCCTGGAGGTTTTGAAGAGGAGACTAGACAGTCATCTCACTGGGGTCACCTAATCCCAGTTATTTTCCTGCCTAGAGCGGGGGGTCTGGACTCGATGATCTGCAAGATCCCTTCCAGCCCCTGACGATCTATGAATCTATGAACTTAGTTGGTCTAATAAAAGACATCACATCTACCCAAAGAACCTCACTTGCCTAAATAGCAACAAACACACTTGGCTGTGAATTTTTGGGTGATTTTTGGGTGATTTTGGGCATGAAATAGTAGGCCTGTAGCGCCCGGACACCCCCTGCATTGGCCCAAATGTGAACAGTGACTGTCACAAGTCCAAGGACAGCAGCAAAGGGAACTTGCAGCTTCAGAAACTTTGCTCTGAGCATGGGCTGTAGAATTACTTCCTAGAGGAAATAGAGGAAGCTCGTTGCTGGAAACATTTAAATCTAACCAGGAATTTGTTAAAACCTTGGAATAAGCCTTAGAGCCTGCCTTAAGGCAGCGGCTTTTATTGACAGCTTACTATTGCAGTACATCCGTGTTGCACTAAGTACTGATAGCCCAGACGGAGCACTAGGAAAACGTACCGTCGGATGCTGCACGGGCAGGAAACAGCCTCGTCCCGGGGGTCGGGATTTCCACTCTTCCTCACTTCAAGGCAGGCTCCACCGCAGTGGGAGACAAGTCCTGGTCAGGATGCAAGCGCTCTTTTGGTGCCACCCAAAAGTCTGTGCCGAGGACCTGACAGGTTGCTGCTGTTCTGGTCTGGAGATGCTTGGGTTTCAGGGAAAAAGGGCCGGCACCCTTAACTGCCCCTGGTTAGCGTTGCCAAGCTCTGGGGGTTGCCCATTTCCCGGACACATGGATAGAGCTGGGGCAGCACTTTTTTCTGCAATAAGACATCATAGGCTTGGAAGCCCTCCCCCATCTCCAGCCGGCTCGTGCTGCCTTCTACAAACAGAGGAACGGGGTTTTTGGCCAAGGTAGAGTCGAGCTGCCAAGTCAAACCCAAGAAGTGGGTTAGCAAAACAGACACAGATGGCAGCGGCTTCGCTCTCGCACTTCTTTTAATCCCAGCCCAGCCATCACAAGCCGCTTCTCCTCTCTAGGGCTGTCTGCGCTTCCTTGCCCTGCACTTCAGAGCCAGCACCGCCGCGTGACCGAGGTACAGGGGGTGGATGCTTCTGCACTGTGTTTTCGGTGCCACGCTGTTGGGGTGGCACCATGCATCAGGACAGCCTGATACAGCAGCACTGTTAGGTGGGTGTTTTATTCCACGGGGAAGTGAAAGTGGGAGGGATTGTCCCAGAGGGACCCCGCGGGAACAGCTCGCAAGCCCTTGCTTGCAAACCAGCAGCTGCCCTCCGGAGTGAGGGGATGTGGGAAGAGGCCTGGGAGGCAGCAAGGATGGGGAGGATGTGGGAACTGGAAGGAGCTTCTGGGTGCTATGTAACCCCCTTTCATGGACCGCTCATGCCCCATTGTGAAGCCAATCTGGTTGTCCACCCACCTTGTTCCTAGCAGGAGGCTGCTGTAGGACCTCAGTCTTCCCCTTTCAAGCTGCTGACTGCTTTATACCCATTCATCCTTGGGCCAACGTTGCCCTTCTGCTTCAACAGCTCCAGTGTCTCGTGATGCAGCCCAGGAGTGTGTTTGCCTTTTTCTCAGCAGCATCACACTGGGGACCCATGGCCATCCAGTGACTGGCTTTGTGCACCCGGGCCTTTCTCCTCCTCTGTGTGTCCTCCTGCAACATCCCCAGCTGAAAGCAGGAGTTCTTGCTGTTGGTACCGAAGGGCACGGCCCTGCTCTCTGTGCTAAGTTTCATTCAGCTTCTATCATCCCAGCCCTCAAAGCTAATCTCTACGATACTCCTTTATATCAACGATGCCTCCCTCCTGGGGGGGAGAGGAGAGGTCTGCAAGAACACTGGTCTCCCAAACCTGGCGAGGAGTGTGGCGAGACCCCAAGGCCATGCCACACCTGGGGAAGCAGGGACGACCTCGCAGCCCCCCTCCCAGCACCCGTGCCGCACGGGACCCCTCTCAGGGAGGAGAAGGAGGACAGTACAGTATATACTTCCTCAGTTCCCAGGCCGTGTGTCCTTGTTGTGTTAGACAACCTGTCCCGTATTACAGGATGCCCCCCTCAATTCTCCAGCTGTGTCCATCCCTTAGCCTTGCTGTGCTAGACTGCCCGTCTACCTCCAGGGCTATAGGGAACTCCAGGCTCTTACTAATCTGTTAACCCCTGCTGCCCATCTGAACCCTTATAATACATGTATCTATACCTGTAAGCCAACTCCCAAAAATCAGACCTTTAAATACCGTTTCTAAGCCAACAGCAGTGGCCATCCCCATTTCCTGTGGCCATCCCAGCTGCTGTCTTGGGCTGGGCTTGAGCCTGTTGTGTCCTTAGCAGAGGAGCTCGTTTCCCATCCTTGTTCACCTGTCTGCACATGGGGGAATCCTTTGGCTCCAACAGTGTTTTGTAAGGAGGTCTCAGGCAAAAGGCCAGTGCCTGCTTTAACAGCACAGCTGTAACAGGCCTGTGGCGAGCGGGTCTGGATGGACGAAGAACGGTGTGAAGCCACAGCCAGGGGTGGGTGGTGGCGCTCCCCCGTGGCAATGCACCCAGGCCCTTTGTGCGACAAACGCTTTCACTTCTGTGCTGGTTTGAATGCCAAACCCAACTGCTTTCAGCTGCCTCCTTGCAGGAGGAAGGGAAAGCAGGGAAGGCCAGCAGTGGTGTGGCGTGCTTTGGGATGCTTATGGTGTGTGTTGGCTGTTCAGATACCACCAGGCTCCATTCGTCCATGGCCTCAACTTGACTTCATTTCTGCCACGTGTGAATTGGATCTGTTTTCCCCCCACTCCCATGCCCACCATGGGGAACTCCTCACTTACCTGTCCTGCACTCACCCGTCCAGCACGCTCTGTGGCCTACCCGAGTGAGCAAATGCATCAGCTTTTGGTGCAGCGGCTGCTGCAGATGCTCTTGGAGCGGCCACGGCCCTGGCAAAGGGGCAGGGGGGTTGCCCTGCAACGCTGCCTTCCAGGAGATGCTCTTGCTGACCTGTTTTTAACGTGCACGGAAAAAAAAAACAACGTAGTGCCCCAGGGCAGAAACAAATGACTTGCGAGTGGGCGTTTTGAACAGCTTGGCTATTTAAAACCTCAACCTTGTTTGCTTGTTAAACACGCGTCGGACTTTTTATTAGATTCCCTCTCCAAACGCACCTGAAGTTCAGCAGCTGGAATTTGGCACCGGCCCTCTTTGCTGCGTCAGCTGCAGTTAACAGCGGAGGGGGAGCGCGGGAGCTGACTTTTCCTGCTGCCTTGCCTATCGTGGCTTACCGAGTGCTGTTTTTAGAAGGCTCCCTGACCGCAAGAGCCCTGGCGTACCTACAAATGCGTTCGATTGCTAACGTGGGCAGGATTAGACAGAAACATTACCAAAACAGGCAGTAAGTCCTATCTGCCCGAGCTAGGAGTAATTCTTATTTTGATCTGGCGGAGAGAATTCTGACTCGATCTGAAACTCGGTTCTTGCCAGCATTGTTTTCCCCATCGGTTTTGGAGTGAGTTTTTCAGCTAGGCTGGTATTGCTCTAGCTCAGCGATTCTCAGGCGCGGTGCTATGGACCCTGGGGTGCTTTGAGGGGTGCGGCAGGGTGCACGCAGAGTCAGCGCTGTCAGGGGTGCAAACACCATTGGCAAGAGGGACCCGGAGATTTCCAGTAGGAAACCAGAGAGGGTTAAAATGTTCTGACCTGTCCTCACCTGAGTTGTTCACAGCAGGAGAACGGTGCTTGCTCGCTTGGTTGCTTTCCCAAAGTTAAAACCTGAGTGAAAACAAAGGGCCTTTTCCGAGGGAAGCCTTGGGGGCCGAACGACTGCTCTAGGGATTTGCTCTCTGTGGCTCCGGCTTGCCCAGCTGACATTATGTTCAGACATCAGCTGTACTAAATTTGTACCAGGCAATTCTCATGCTGTCCAGAGGCCGCCGCGGCTAAAAATAGCCCAGCCTAGCCACGTTCCCAGCTTCTAGCTTGTTATCGGTAATACTTGTAATAGTCTCAGCAATGTTAGAAGAAGAGAAGCATTATATTCACGACAGACCAGTAATTACTGGGAATGAGATTCCCTAAGGGAGGGGGTGGGGGGAAAGCCCTTGAGCTTCCCAGCCATGCCTCTGCTCAGAAGATAAGTATATCCCGCTGACCGCAGGCGCTGCCTTTGGGGAAGGGCTCGCCTGAACAACCCATGCAGGGTCCAAGGTAGTGTCTCCGATGACCCGCACAGACCCTGGTAGTGTTAGACTCTGCGCTTAACAGCTTCAGAATAGCGCTGCCATGCTGCAGCCTCTGGCTTCAAGGCATCTCTTCAAGGCTATGAACGCTGGTGCCGTGATGAACTTCATGCACGTGCAGCTCCTGCTGCTCCCCGGCGTGTGCTGGAGGGGGTCTCGGGGACACAGTGGGACTCAGCGTTCACCATCTTCCCCTGAGCAGAGGGCAGAGGTTGGGAAAGCACCTCTATAACCCTGCTGAACAGATGGGGGTGGGTCTGTCCCCTCCATGGCTCTGGAGCTGGACTGGTTGTGTCCCTGGGTCCGTACTGTCTGTGCAGCTGTGTTCCTGGGATTTCAGAGGGGCACCTGGACTGGTGGGTGCAAAGTGAAACAGAAACCGGTGCCGCTGGAGCAGAGACGGGAGCGGGCTCCGTGGGCTTGCAGACAGTGAGTGGGGGACCCACGTGAGCCTTGTGGCAGCAAGTTGAGCCTTGGGGCTTGCAGCAGTGCCACAGTGTTTGCCCGTGGTACTAGGGACTGTTGCTTTTCTGGTGATGGAGCAAAGCTCTGTGGAGGGGAGCAAGGGCTTTCCAGATGTGTAGCTCCCTGCACACTCACGCTCAGGCTCCGGGGAACTCTCTGTCATTCTAAAAGCACCTTTAAATGCACTGGAGGGTCCTTGTGCTTCAGGCTGCTGCAAAGAGCTGGTTTATGTGGGCATGGAAGGGGGCTTTACAAGACCATCTGCCGCTTTATGCCCACCCGCCCATTCCCTGTGCTCTGAAACACTCCATCCAAAAGCGCCGCTGTCTTGGTCCGGGGGCAGATCCGCCAGCCTGAATTCAGACGTCAGCAGGGCTGCAGCTTTGGCAGGAAGGACTCGAGTTCAGGAAGCAACCCTTGGCATGTGTAGACACTCTCCCAGGAGAAGCTCTCTA
>NW_017728916.1:9409979-9416229 GCF_001723895.1 Crocodylus porosus
CAGCTTAGTGAAGCAGGCACAGAACCAAGCATGGCTGCTCTGAATTCCCAGCTTAAACAGCATAAATAGGAGTGCCCAGGCGCAGTTTCACCCCAACCAGCCCAACAGTGTTTGCCCGTGGTACTAGGGACTGTTGCTTTTCTGGTGATGGAGCAAAGCTCTGTGGAGGGGAGCAAGGGCTTTCCAGATGTGTAGCTCCCTGCACACTCACGCTCAGGCTCCGGGGAACTCTCTGTCATTCTAAAAGCACCTTTAAATGCACTGGAGGGTCCTTGTGCTTCAGGCTGCTGCAAAGAGCTGGTTTATGTGGGCATGGAAGGGGGCTTTACAAGACCATCTGCCGCTTTATGCCCACCCGCCCATTCCCTGTGCTCTGAAACACTCCATCCAAAAGCGCCGCTGTCTTGGTCCGGGGGCAGATCCGCCAGCCTGAATTCAGACGTCAGCAGGGCTGCAGCTTTGGCAGGAAGGACTCGAGTTCAGGAAGCAACCCTTGGCATGTGTAGACACTCTCCCAGGAGAAGCTCTCTAGGGAGTGATTTAACCCTAGTTGTTCCCAGGTTACTTTTCCCCTGGAGCGGCCATTTTTCACCCTGTAAGAGAAAGCCTGAACAGCTGTATGCTTGTGGTTTCTCCTGGGAGAGCTGCACCCCTCCCAGGAGAAACTGAATGTCTGTACAAGGTTCATTGTCCTGCCTAGGAAGCTGTTCTGTGGCAGATGCCCCGGGGAGAGGGGAGTGTTTGCTCTTCCTGAATCACAGGCCAAGTGCAGCTCCCTTTGCTCCCATGGACGAGCACCAGCAGTGAACCTGGCACATTGCATTTATTTGGCCAGTGTGGGCAGCTCATACTAGGTGTTCAAGCCAGTCGCTCCCTGGGGGAAGCTTCTCCGAGAGCCATGGGGTCCTCGTGGACTCAGTTACAATGCAGACCTGCAACTAGCCATTTGGCTGGAGCCATCCCAGCTGAGCCCCCCCATCCAAGCGAGTTTCCCATGCCTGTGTGCTCTTCTCCTGCCAGGGGCCATCACCCCTGCTGGGTGCTTGGCCATCGACCTCCGCCCTGCAGGTCAGTGCAGTAGTGCCGGGAGCTTGGCCAGCAGCAGAGTTTGCACAGCCTCCAAGCTCCGGTCCCCTGGGCAGCAGCTGGCAGGAGCAGCACAAATGCAAGGTTACTCCAAGCCTTCCCCTCGCATGAATGAAACCACCAGAAGAAACTCTGTCTCCTCTTCTGGCTGCCTGTCAGCTCCACTATTTCTAATTACCACTGGCCTGAAGTAGCTGTTCCTCTTGGGGCTGCCTCTAGAGCCTGTGGCCCAGGCCTTGCCGGATTATGAAGCTGCAGGCTTCATTCGACCTCTACATTTGCGGGCACCTCTGTTTGTAGCTGAAATGAGAGCCTGACGTGAGCAATGCCAGCCTGAGATTCATGCATGCAGCTATCAGCCTGCACATGCACGGACTCACAGGGTTTCCCCAAGTCGAGTGGGTCCCCTGTGCCCGCCCTGCTGAAAGGCATCTTGTTGTTTCTAGAGGAACTGAGTTTTCCAAAGGTGCAGAACACGGGGCCCCGGAGAGAGAGGTGCTGGGGGCTGTGGCAGAAACCAGGCCCCTTTTTCAGGCACTTGTGATGTCCTGTGAATTCATTGTGCCCATCTGCCATAAAACCAGCAAGAGCTGGCTGGGCATGTGTTTCTCAGGTGGGCTCCTCTGTGCGTTGCCTAGTGCCACTAGCTCTCACCGGGCTGGCTCGGGTACCAGCAGGACAGGGCTGAGCACAAGGCAGCTGCCCAAGTATTTCTGCAGCTCCTGGGAGCAGTTGCTCAACCAGCCAACCAGCCCTCAAACAAACCCATGCACCATGCACTCAGCTCAAACGAGACATTCCCTGAATAGGGACAAGTCTTCACTGGTTTCTTGTTGCATATGCTGGGAGTGAATTAATGGGAACTGACTCCGGCTCCTGCTGTTGAGAAGTAACGAGCTGGATTTTCTAGAGGGGCCTCCACACTTGCCGTCTGCCAGCTGATCAGATGCAGCCTTTAACACCCCGGTCTGCCAAAATCCTTGGCAGCCTGAGCAGTGCAAACTCTGGGGCTCGGCACGTTCTCCGTTTTAAAGGCCACGCAGAGACATCGTTGCGTGATTGTGGTGCACGTGGCCTATCTTGTGAGACAAGGGCACTTTTCCCCGCTTTGCTGACACGTCCACAAGAGCAAGTGCTCTGATGCTTGGAGTAGGGGGAAGGGGGCAAATCTTTGCTGGGTTTACTACTGCCCACAGACCTCACCAAGCAGAAACATGTTACTCGCTAACAGGCCAATGCCACCTCTAGAAGCCACCGCTTCGCAGCACCGGTCTTGTAAACTTCTGCTCGCTCTTCAGCCTCCCCATCCTGGAGGAAGCAGAAAAGCTGCCGTGCCTGGCTGATGCATTTCAGCTATGTGCAAAAGAGAAAGTTCCCCCATCGCTTCTCTTCACCATCAAAACGGCTGGTTGCTTCATGCAGAGCGATCTCTTTTAATTGCTCTCCATGGAAATGACTGCATCCTGCTCAGCCTTTCCTGGCCAACTGTGCTGCTCTGGTTGATTTTTTAAATTTTTTTATTTTATTTTTGCTTTTTTGTTCTTTTAATGGCATCAAGCGATCCCTCTTGGAGACAAGCGGCGACTGTTGTAGCGAGTGCAATCATACCCGATCAGCCAGGAAACACAGCTGCAGACAAGCCCGTCAGCTGATCGGAGCAGTCTGGCTTTACTTTACTGGGCACATGGTAAATGAAGTCTGTACCCCCTGCTAATGGTTCACGGCAAGTTGTCGCACATGTCATAATGTGTGCACGGATTTTCCAATGCCTTCTCGTGCAAGGAGTCTGAGCAGGCTTCAGCGTCCGCGCTGCAGACGAGCATAGGAAGGACCCGGGGAAGTGGCTCTGGTCCGCAGCTCCTGGAATATTTCAGGTAAAGGCTGACTGTGTCTGTAGCTGGACACAGCTTTCTTGGGTTAGCTAGAAAGTCAGCCGAACGTGGAGAGGGCCGAGCACCAGGCTGCTGGGAAGTTTCCCGTTGGTGGCCCTGCCCCACTGCATACCCCTCCCCAGCTCACACTTTTATACGACCTCAATTCCTTTTTACAGTGTCGGTGGATTGGGGAAAAGGGGAGGACTGTGCACATCGGGTGTGGTCCTGACGAGGGGAGAAACTGTGTTTAGCTCAGGTCTAGCTCACGACAACCAGATAAGCCCAACTGAAGCTCACCCACCCGTCCTCACAAATCCGTTTGGATTTGCAATCTGAATTCAAAAGCTGCTGTGCTGAGAGTTGTCAGTGGTGCATTTAAAAGAGTCTCTCAGCTACAGTTAATAAGGGGGTAAGAAGTCAGATTGAAAGGATTACGAGATGGGAAAGGCTTTGCTCAGGTCCAGCAAGGTCCTTTTCTTTTGCTAGAGAGCGCACACTGCTAAACTGGCTGTTTGGGCAATGATGAGATGACGGTAGTGGTACATGCACAGAGCACTGCACTAGGACACAGGTGACCTCAGATATAATCCTCTTCCATTTGCCTGCATTTCCGCTCCATGCCTCAGTTTCCCAGTCTGTAAAATGGAAGCAATGACACTGCCCTCTTTTGCAAAGCGCTGTGGAGGAAGAGGACTGGGTAGGGAGTAGGAGTAAGCGTTACCTGATGGAGACAGCTGGAATGACATGCCTAGGAGGTTTAAAGAAGGAGAATGCACCCAGATGGTTTAATAAAAGATATCACCTTTTCCATGAGAGTCCCAGTCCTCAGAGACACATGAGTAGGGTTGGGTATTTGACCAGTCAAATAAAGTTCAGTCAATTGACTGGTCAAATAGTGGTAAATTTTTTTTTAAATTGCCAATAGGTCCAAATAACACAACAAAAAAAAGTATAACTATTCCATTAAATGGGTCAAAAACAACAAAAAATAATTATTTCCATCCAAAAAAAAACAACAAAAAATGTTGGGTTTTTTTGTAAAACTGCTAAAATCTTTGACTAGTCCAAAATTATGCAGTCAATTGACGGGTCACTTGACAATATTTAACTGGCTTGCCAGCCATGCCCATGAATGCCAGGGGACAGAAAGGAGCAGCTCTGCCACGTGGTTCAGTTTCTCTCCTCCCTCACCCATTAAAAATCGGCAGTTCCAGGTACCAAGCAGGCCAGGTGCCTGGCGTATCTCTGCATCTCCCCTGCCGGAGGACCAAAGCTGCAGTAGCTTTCAGCAGCACAATTCCTGTGCGCCCTACTTCTTTTTGCCACGTTTACTGTGTTGTTGCTGGTCCTGTCCCCCGTGCGCATGGCCAGGCCTCACTCCTGCACAAACTGAGGACGCTGCGGAGCGGAGGACCAGCCCTGGGTATCCGCCGAGGGACTCTGACTGGGTTGGACGGGTCCCCAGAGAGCAGACTCGTGACTGGGGGAAGGATTAATTTAATTTTCTCATGTTGGGTGAGGCTCATTGGCCTGCCCTCAGCCTGAGTTGTGGTTGGCAACACCCCTGCTAGATTAGTCTTGGCCACACACTGCCCTTAACCATGCAAACAAGATCCCAAGGCAGTGAGCCTTCTGCCCCTCATGGCTGCAGGCCACTTTACTCCATAAATCGGGGTGGAGTGATGTGGTCACATCCCCCTTTGATTCCTACTTCACCTAAACTTGAAAGCCAATTGACTGGGAGGGGCAGTGACGTTTCTATTCAGGCAATGCTGAGAGAGTCCATTGAATTCATAGTGTATTATCCTCTCCCCAATTCCTGCTAATCTCTTTCCACTCCACATGTGTTAACAACCCTCAATCCTTTTTAATGGGCTTGATGAAACTATCCTTTATTCTGCCATGTCATTCCGACAATGTCTCTTTTCTCTTTCAGAGCCCTGCAGCTTGTTTTTAGTTCTAGCTAAAAACCTTCACTCAGGTGTGGTAATATGAACTCAGGTGTAGAAATGACTGACAGGGAAGCATGGCGGCAATGTCAAGATGCTCAAAAAGGGTAGATTTTGTTTTATGAAGCTGAATAAGAGACATATTTAACTATCATGACTACAGGATGGATGACACAGTATCTTTTGACTATTTTGACAATTTTTTTGCCTCGTAGGTGTTTTTTAAAAACTTTATATATAGTCTAGCAAATCGGTTTTATTGGTTCTTGCTTTGATCTTAAACTGAATATTATAGTGCTAGGCTTCTGGCATATTAGCAAAGCTTCTAGTTTCTCTTTAACTGGAGAAAAAATAGGTGTTATCTTATGTGTCACACCATCTGCACCCCCCTTTTCAAAATCCTAGATCCACCCATGCCCACAAGCCCCTCCTTGCCCTGCAGCAGCTCAGAAATGCCATGTCACAAACCTATCTTCTTCTAAAATGGGGAGAAGCCAAGGTGGACACTCATCTTTCCACTCTTCACTGGTTACGAGTGTGGAGGGTCTCATGAGACACAGGCCCCAGAGCACCCCGAGGGACACAGCAGTTCCTGGGGGCCATTCTTCACTCCAGCTCCTCACCTCAGGACCAGCATCTAGCAAAGAAATGCATGGGAGGCCATGTCAGACAGAAAAATACATTTATTTGTCCCAATTCATTCCTTTTTATATGTAAAAATCAGCCTCCACCTCCCCCCTCCACACAAATACAGACGCACATACTGTCACTTCCTGAAGCAGCTTTAAAAGGCATAAATACTTATATATCTAGATGCATGTACAGCGATATGTGCATTTATTGCTATTAAGGCCGCTCCAGGAATGGTCTGTGTTATCAATAGCAAGATGCCACAGGGAGTGACATGCATGGGCCAAGCCCTGAGGCCCAACTCACCTGATTTAAATGCCCCATCTGGGATCCAGAGTGGTTCCTCTGTCCCCACCATCCACCAGCTTCTTTGACAAACCAAAGGAGGCATCCCCAAAGCACGTGCACCTTCGGACACCCCCCAGCTTCCCGAGGCAGGGCGCATGGTCACCTCCAGGAAAGCCAAATGAGAGGCTGTTGTTCTAGAAGCAATGCAGACCGGCTGTCCTCTGAGACTCAAGGTCTCCCCAGGGAGACGTACCCTGCTCACCAGCATCCAGCATCACCCATGTACTTCCAGCCGTGCCGCCCCACAGCACAGAGCCCAGGCCAGGCTGCAACTGCTCCCAGGAGCTGCAGAAATACTTGGGCAGCTGCCTTGTGCTCAGCCCTGTCCTGCTGGTACCCGAGCCAGCCCGGTGAGAGCTAGTG